>NW_026782046.1:655000-1166322 GCF_031769215.1 Ylistrum balloti
TTTTAACAACATCTATATAATGTTCCCGAAGTTCCTCCAAGTTTTGTTGTTTTTGACGTACGGAAGCCGAAGGGTTGCTATTCCTCTTTTTCCATGATTCAAAGAGTCTCAAGGCCTCTTCCTGAGTAAATTGTCCCTCCTGTGTCATCTTCGTAATTTCTATGAGCTCGTCCATTGCACGCGATCCACTTACAGATTCGTGTTCATACCTTTGAGCATCTAAAGAACAGAATTAATAGAATTAGCGTTTTTTTGTCCTAATATATTCATTTGACTTGAATAGGGCTACCTACATCTAACAAGGCATTGTCCTTTTTCAGCCTTCAGCTTATAAGAACGGTTATGATAAAAGTATACCTTGCTTCTGTTTCTATTTCCAGGCGTTAATGCCTATGTATAGTGTACATGTGTGGGAGTGATGAAGCCTATAGTGTACATGTATAGCAGTGATGAAGCCTATAGTGTACATGTATGGGAGTGATGAAAGCTATAGTGTACATATGTGGTTGTGATGAAACCTATAGTGTACATGTGTTGGAGTGATGAAACCTATAGTGTACATGTATGGGAGTGATGAAGCCTATAGTGTACATGTGTGGGTGTGAGGAAGCCTATAGTGTACATATATGTGAGTGATGAAGCTTATAGTGTACATGTGTGGGAGTGATGAAGTCTATAGTGTACATGTGTGGGAGTGATGAAGCCTATAGTGTACATATATGGGAGTGTTGAAGCCTATAGTATACATGTGTGGGAATGATGAAGACTATAGTGTACATGTGTGGGAGTGATGCAGCCTATAGTGTACATGTGTGGGAGTGATGAAACTTATTGTGTACATGCGTGGGAGTGATGAAGTCTATAGTGTACATGTGTGGGAGTGATGAAGCCTATAGTGTACATGTGTGGGAGTGATGCAGCCTATAGTGTACATGTGTGGGAGTAATGCAGCCTATAGTGTACATGTGTGGGAGTGATGAAGCCTATAGTGTACATATATGGGAATGTTGAAGCCTATAGTATACATGTGGGAGTGATGAAGACTATAGTGTACATGTGTGGGAGTGATGCAGCCTATAGTGTACATGTGTGGGAGTGATGAAGCCTATAGTGTACATGTGTGGGAGTGATGAAGCCTATAGTGTACATGTGTGGGAGTGATGAAGCCTATAGTGTACATGTGTGGGAGTGATGCAGCCTATAGTGTACATATATGTGAGTGATGAAGCTTATAGTGTACATGTGTGGGAGTGATGAAGTCTATAGTGTACATATATGGGAGTGATGAAGCCTATAGTGTACATGTGTGGGAGTGATGAAGCCTATAGTGTACATACATGTGGGAGTGGGAGTGTACATGTATGGGAGAAGCCTATAGTGTACATGTGTGGGAGTGATGAAGCCTATAGTGTACATGTATATCAGTGATGAAGCCTATAGAGTACATGTAAGTGAGTGATGAAGCCTATAGTGTACATGTGTGGGAGTGATGAAGCCTGTGTACATGTATGGGAGTGATGAAGCCTATAGTGTACATGTGTGGGAGTGATGAAGCCTATAGTGTACATGTGATGCCTATAGTGATGTGTGAGTGATGAAGCCTATAGTGTACATGTGTGGGAGTGTTGAAGCCTATAGTGTACATGTATAGGAGTGATGAAGCCTATAGTGTACATGTGTGGGAGTGATGAAGCCTATAGTGTACATGTGTGGGAGTGATGAAGCCTATAGTGTACATGTATGGGAGTGATGAAGCCTATAGTGTACATGTGTGATGGCCTATAGTGTACATGTGTGGGAGTGTTGAAGCCTAGTGTACATGTGTGGGAGTGATGAAGCCTATAGTGTACATGTGTGGGAGTGATGAAGACTATAGTGTACATGTGTGGGAGTGATGCAGCCTATAGTGTACATGTGTGGGAGTGATTAAACCTATAGTGTACATGTGTGGGAGTGTGTGTACATGTGTGAATGAAGCCTATAGTGTACATGTGTGGGAGTGATGAAGCCTATAGTGATACTATAGTGTACATGTGTGGGAGTGATACTATGTGTGTGGGAGTGATGAAGCCTAGAGTGATGAAGCCTATAGTGTACATGTGTGGGAGTGATGAAGCCTATAGTGTACATATATGGGAGTGATGAAGCCTATAGTGTACATGTGTGGGAGTGATGAAGCCTATAGTGTACATATATGGGAGTGTTGAAGCCTATAGCAGTGATGAAGCCTATAGTGTACATGTATGGGAGTGATGAAGCCTATAGTGTACATGTGTGGGAGTGATGAAGCCTATAGTGTACATGTGTGGGAGTGATGAAGCCTATAGTGTACATATATGGGAGTGATGAAGCCTATAGTGTACATGTGTGGGAGTGATGAAGCCTATAGTGTACATGTATGGGAGTGTTGAAGCCTATAGTATACATGTGTGTGGGACTATAGTGTACATGTGTGGGAGTGAAGCCTATAGTGTACTATGAAGCCTATAGTGTACAGTGTACATGTGTGGTTGTGAAGCCTATAGTGTACATGTGTTGAAGATGAAGCCTATAGTGTACATGTGATGAAGCCTATAGTGTACAGTGATGTGGGAATGATGAAGCCTATAGTGTACATATATGGGAATGTTGAAGCCTATAGTATACATGTGTGGGAGTGATGAAGACTATAGTGTACATGTGTGGGAGTGATTAAGCCTATAGTGTACATGTATAGCAGTGATGAAGCCTATAGTGTACATATATGGGAGTGTTGAAGCCTATAGTATACATGTGTGGGAGTGATGAAGGCTATAGTGTACATGTGTGGGAGTGATGCAGCCTATAGTGTACATGTGTGGGAGTGATGAAGCCTATAGTGTACATGTGTGGGAGTGATGGAGTGATTAAGCCTATAGTGTACATGTGTGGGAGTGATGAAGCCTATAGTGTACATATATGGGAGTGATGAAGCCTATAGTGTACATGTGTGGGAGTGATGAAGCCTATAGTGTACATGTATAGCAGTGATGAAGCCTATAGTGTACATGTATGGGAGTGATGAAGCCTATAGTGTACATGTGGTGGGAGTGAGCTATAGTGTACATATGTGGTTGTGATGAAACCTATAGTGTACATGTGTTGGAGTGATGAAACCTATAGTGTACATGTATGGGAGTGATTAAGCCTATAGTGTACATTTGTGGGAGTGATGAAGCCTATAGTGTACATGTGTGGGAGTGATGAAGCCTATAGTGTACATGTGTGGGAGTGATGCAGCCTATAGTGTACATGTGTGGGAGTGATGAAGCCTATAGTGTACATATATGGGAATGTTGAAGCCTATAGTATACATGTGTGGGAGTGATGAAGACTATAGTGTACATGTGTGGGAGTGATGAAGCCTATAGTGTACATGTGTGGGAGTGATTAAGCCTATAGTGTACATGTGTGGGAGTGATGAAGCCTATAGTGTACATGTTTGGGAGTGATGAAGCCTATAGTGTACATGTTTGGGAGTGATGAAGCCTATAGTGTACATGTGTGGGAGTGATTAAGCCTATATTGTACATGTATAGCAGTGATGAAGCCTATAGTGTACATGTGTGGGAGTGATGAAAGTTACAGTGTACATATGTGGTTGTGATGAAACCTATAGTGTACATGTGTTGGAGTGATGAAATCTATAGTGTACATGTGTGGGAGTGTTGAAGCCTATAGTGTACCTGTATAGCAGTGATGAAGCCTATAGTGTACATGTGTGGGAGTGATGAAGCATATAGTTTACATATATGAGAGTGATGAAGCCTACAGTGTACATATATGGGAGTGATAAAGCCTATAGTGTACATATATGTGAGTGATGAAGCTTATAGTGTACATGTGTGGGAGTGAGGATTTACATGTTGATGGTGAATACTAAGGGCACATCAGCTAATGATATGAGACACGTGTCCACATATTGAGAGTACATACTGAGGATATTATAATTAAACGAGATATGCCTACATATGGAGGTTTATATTGGGGTGATATAAGCCAACGAAGTAACATGTTTTAGGTATATACTGAGAATATGTAGATTACGGTTATAAGTTATTCATATTAAGGGTATAATAAAGATGGTATATAATAAATTTTATACAGCGTATTGATTAGTTACATGGCGAGCTTTTCATTCCCATAAATACTTCGGGTGAAAGAGGAGTATCCATGCTGAGCTGTGGGTTTTGGTCGTCACATTCAGACGAGACGTTTTGTTGTCGATCTGGCAAAATAAAGGATGTCGACATGCAGAAAATCATATACGGTAATGGAAGCATTTTTGTCAAGTCATCTATTTCATGCTGCGCTCCCGTGATAAATACTGTAACATATATCCTGTTCATGCATAATACTTATTTTGGACTTTTTACCCATAAATAACCATCTCATGCGTTAGTGTCAGAGTTCAGTAGAGAAGGCATACTGAATTCTTCATTGGTGTTTCCTTCTAAGAATCACATGTGCCAAAATTAAAAAGACTAAAAAATGACTTGGTGAAACAATAGAGAAATGAAGAAAAATTCTTTTTTTCATATTCTGTTAATATCTTCATTATGAAAAATATTTCTATGTAGTCGGACGCTAACATTTAACCAGCGTGTTCCGAACAAACTAAGATGTTGCCATGCAGCCATCACCAAGAACAAACATGAACATATAATTAAAATGTACATTACATACTCTCAGTGTTATCTCTCCTCTGAATAACGGGAGTGGAAACCCTTGGGAAGGGCTGTGGAGGCCGATCATCGTACTTACTGGAACTGGGTTGTTCGTGTTCCACTTATGTTATAATTAAAAGTCAACAAATCACAACAAATTATTTGGAAATCGCATCTTACGTGAACATGAATTTTAATTGGTTACTTTAATACCATAGTGTTTATATATTTTATAAAAAATAAAAGAATAAAGAATCACATTTGCCAAAATTAAAAAGACTTAAAAAATGACTTTGTGAAACAATGGAGAAATGAAGAAAAACTTTTTTTCAAATTCTGTTAATATCTTTACAATGAAAAATATTTCTATGTAGTCGGACGCTAACGTTTAACCAGTGTGTTCCGAAAAAACTAAAATGTTGTCATGTAGCCATCACCATTAATTAAGGGAGTTTTGTGGCGACTGAACAAGGTTGTACATTTCATTAAAACACTATGCAAACTTTCGCAAAGTCATAACAGATCGTCCACTATCAAAATATGGCTACGTAAGTTTTTTTGTCAGTGCACATATAAAATCATGTATTTTAACAGAAGTTACCGAATTCTGAATAAGTTTTTCAAAAAGACGTTATGAAAAAAATCATTTGAATCCGAAAGCAGTTGGGAGCAATATACTATACGTTGATACTGTTAAAGTGTGTATCTCGAGAAAAAATTATAAGGACATAATCAGCTCCATGTTTATACAATATTTAAAAATACTGCAAAGAAATGACATTGAAATACAGAGACGAAACTGATTTATAAATAAATGTGGTCAGGGAATGTAATATAAAGCGCGTTCATTGTTTGACTCCATTGAATCTAACTCTAAAGTTGTATCTAAAGGGACTGTTGACTTTTTGTGTCTTTTGTATAGTTTTCACGATCGCAGTTGGAAGACATTGCTGGTGAATTTTAGTCCCCAAGATTTGGCATAAGCTGCATACCTTATTTTTATTCATTTGAATAGTGGCATGAGTCAGAATATACACATGTACTTGACATTGTTGTGGAATGATCAGATATATTAGGAAATTTATTGAAGTATGGGTCTAGTGCACCTTCCAATCTAGGTTTTAATTATTAGTTGGATAACTTTTTGTTTCCCTCATTTGACCCCTAGGTTTCAAACATTAGGCCCATAGCAACAGTACCGAGTCCTCGAAGAAGGAAACAGTTGTGTGAAACAGTTTAATTCATTGTTTTGGCTCTACTGTATTAAACTCTGAAGTTGTATTTATAGGTAAAACTCGTGTGACTCTTAAACCATCTTGTTAGTATTGGTCGTAATGATTATCGTAATCATAGCCAGTATATCATTGATGATCCATATAATTATATTACAAAAAGAAAGAGACTAAGCGGAGACATGTACCTCTCTTTCTTATTATAATCAAGAGACGATTACCGTGATTTTGGGAGATAACTACCTGTACAATTCAAACGTGATCTTGGATTTCTTTATCTTTGAGTGATGATAACAACATTGTATAGAATATTGAACAAAAATATGTTGACAATATGTCGACATGTCAACGGAATTTCATTTCAAACTCAAATGCGATGAAATTAAAGAAAAATATGAATTAAAAGAGTTATTAGCAGGAATACCATTGAAAGTTCATGAAAAATAAAAGTCTGGTGTTCCATAAGGATAAGCGCTTTCTGCTTCATCAACGACATCCGTCAAGTAAATTTGTAATCATTCCGACTGATTCAGAAGATATTTTGTATATTTTTTTTTCTGTGCGGGAGAACACAAAGACGCACAAACTGAAAGACTACGATTTAATCAAAATATCCACTTACTAATCACTGATAGTATTGCAACATTAATTTACTTCGCCATGTAACGGCCAAATTTGGTTGGCGGACTATGACAGTAGTCATCAATGATTTATATATATATATGTGTGTGTCATTAACACTTTAGGTTTGGATAATATTGAATAAATAAATTCTGCCAATTAAGAAAATTAAGATGGATAATAATCAGCTATATATTGGCCTACCTGGCTTTGCTGGGGGACCAGGTACATCCATTGGTATGGAATAAATCTTTATTTCACTCTCTAAAAAAGAAAAGAAAAGAAAAAGGCATTTCAAAATAACGAATCTATTACAATATACAAGACTATTAATAGCACTTTTCTCGATATCCAGTGTAATTTTTTCTCTTGCTCACACAGATTACTATAAAATATCTTCATAATACGAAAACAGGATTGCTCTTATCTTTAAACAAGACCAATTAAATGCTATTATCGATGATAAAAATATATGCAAATATAGACACATATATCCTTCCCAGTATAAATTGACACCAATGGAAAATAATTTGGTCGAAATAAATGTTATACCAACACCTGCCCGCTTCATTGTTAATGTTTTCGACGATAAGATATTTTTTTATAAAACAAAAAATGGCATTTCAGATATGCTGGTTTGTACATAACTGAAATGTCGATTTTCTGAAGAAGAAAGTCAAAACATCAAAGAAAATTAACAAATTCCGCATTCAAACTATTTAAACGAGAAAAAAAAATAATAATACAAAATCACATAGAGGATCAGACCAGGTGTTCCGGAAGGGCGCATATTTCTGTTTCATCGACCCCACCAAGAGTGATAAACAAAGTAAGTAATGTTACGAGAGTAAGCTACACAACAAGGGAACCAGGCATGCATCACACAAATGCTCTTCTGAGCAATAAAGTAAAATGCATATTTCATGTTGAAAATGAATTTAAGTGATTACAAACCTGGCGTACTAGTTTCGGATTTCTGCAGTTGTTTCTTATTGAGATAAACCGAACCAAATGCCAGCTCCATGGCTTCAGTTTCCTTAAAGTACAGAATATATACTGACTTACAGAAAGCAGATGACATAGCAGATGTACAAAATCAACGAATGTAAACAATGCTTTGAGAAAAAAAAACAAACAAACGATAAAAACAATGCAATGATGAAAGCTACTTAACCTGCGAATTGGATAACTAAACTTCCTTTATAGTCTCTAATCTCGACACATTCTTGAAAATTTCTATTTTTTACATCGTGTGATAATCTGATAGATTAATTTATCATCACAAAAACACAGAAAATGTCATTTTAAAAAAATATAACGAAATAAACATGAACTAACCAAAAATGACTTTGCGTAGTCCTCGAGATCAGGAACTCCTGATTCCATGGCTAAATCGTACACATTTTTCCCATTAGAGTTGGTGATGCGGCAGACTTCGCTTGATCGGGGTAAATTCATTAGGTGTAACCAAAGATCATAAAGACCATTCTTGGCGGCAAAGTGTAGCAACGTTGGTACTTCAGAGCTCGACTGTGAGTCTGTCAAGGTATTTTTAGGTTGATAAAGAATTTCAGAATGATGAATGAAATACCTAAATCAATAAGTATTCAATGTTTAACTAACGAATTCAAGACGTATCATGGAGCTACAAGGTACACTCAAAGGTTCAAGATGTACCACATATTCTTAAAGTCTAAATGTACCATATAATTATTACCCAAACTCTTGATGTACCACGGAATTCCTGGGTAAACTTTGAAATTCAAGACGTTTAACACATCTAAATCACAAAAATATAAATGCATCGCATAGTTTCCACACAAGATTAACATATTTTAGAGTTATAAAGTAACTAACAAACTCATTATGAGTCGACATATCAATGCGTCAAGTTTACAAGTAACAATGTGCTTGAGAGTTCTTTTCATCCGACGGCTACAAGAGCAGACCCTTTAATATTAATTTTTTTATCATTTCAGAATATTTGAGTGTCAACAGCTTAATGACAAATGTAATTGGGTAACAAGTACAGCCTATGAAAGCCTCTCCATACATAAACAAGTTTACAAAACATCAATCAAATAGAGAATAGATTACATTTATTTCATCGTGAATGGAACATTACAATCTAGAGTATCATTATGAAACAAAAATAGATAAAAAAAAACCACTACCGTCAGTTATCGTCAATGAATGAAAATTTAATTTATAGTCTAGTCAAAATAAGGTGCCAATGTCCCTTTAAATGGAGGCAGGCACACACTCAAACTCTGCATACACACTCACAACTCTTTGTCCATGAAGTTGTCAAACATACTCAATCCTGACCCAGCATTTGTAGATTAAATGAATGAAAGCTCAGTTCCTGTTGACACAAAATAGAAAATACCTTAAATAAATTAATTTATATGCTTAATATACAAATATATCCTTAGTATACTAGAAAGCATAAGAATATGATTATGCTGTCGATAGCGCATGTACGGGCACGAAACCGTCTTACCTTGGAAAGTTTCTGACATATTCGTTTGCAGTAATGAAATGTGAGATTGATCTTCTGGGGAGCTTTGCTTGAAGATTTTAACGAGAGTTTTATCCAAGGTGTCCCTATCATCTGAACATATACCAAGTAATTGACATAAGTAGGATGGACACTCGTACGCTGCTAACATAGGTAATTGAAACTTCAATTCACATGTTCCAACCTGGTTGTCGTCAATGAAGACATGTACTTTGTTTGGTCCTTCTGATAAATCTACAAGAGACGAAAATAAAGGATTTTTTTCTATTTCTGTAAAGTCGGGATCATATCGAAGTCTTGAAACAAATTCTATAGAAAAACAAACACAAGTGAACAGATTCTTGGAATATAAGTTCGGTGATATAGTTGTTTGACAAGTTGGGAATATGGCAGCCGTATTATACTTCTCTTAAGGAAGGACTTTAGACATCTCAGAGGACAATAGGGGGAATCAAATTTGGCCTGAACACATCAAACATGAAATAGTATGCAATGTGAAGAAGAAGTGTGAACTGTGTCAGACAAAAGTGGAAACGAATAAAAGTGTCGAAAATTCTTCGGAAACATTCAAACGTATAATAGATATGGTGATATCGGGGTACATCACTCCGAGAAAACTAGAATTGTAGCAATGAGGTGGCGGTTTGTGCACACTTACATTGCAGTATAGAATTTTTACAAAAGATTTTGTTTGTCATTTGACAGGGATTTTGGAGAAACATTAATTACAGGAAATATGGTAGACGCCCTGAGGGACTTACTAACTGATAGACGTACTGACGAACAAACGATTGTGGGACAGAAGGGACACTACAATGAATTGTAGTCATTAGATGGCGGGTTTCTTGTAGTTTGTGAGAATAATGAGTGAACAATTTTGAATAGTGGAGAAGTTAAAGAATATCGAATAAATCTTTATATGTTGGGGTTCTTTACCCAAATATTTGTTACCATTTATTAGATTTAAGAAGATGTAGTTCTTACTTTTTGCTGTGAACATAACGCAGAAGGGATTATAAGCCTCCGTGTGAATTCGAGACACTATACTCTCTCCACAACGCACCGTAACAGTGCCTTGCACTTCTTGCTCGAAATTAAGATACACAACTGAAGGCTGCTGTAAACAAGTCAACATTGAAAGAACTGACAATTAAATGATAAAACATTGAAAGAGCTTGATATCCTTAGAATAAAATCTGTCTAAAACTATTACTGTCGTGCAAGGTTTAAACATATTTTAATGTCATAACACATCAATAGAAAACCCATATCAGACCCGTTTACTTGGCATTATATATAATATATAGAAAAAAAATGAAATGTGTAAACTTGATATTCATGGCAATTTTCTCATCAAATTCCATTAATCTTTTTCAACAGAGAAGATGATGTGATAGACCGTACCTGGTAAACCATGTCTGGCATCATTCGAAATTTCAAAGTACATTTCTTCTGACAAAGATGTCGTTTCGTGCCAGCTTGTTCTGTGCTATCTACAATTTCCAACAAGTCAGAAACTAGACTATAGATTTCTGTCTTATCACAAGTCACTGTGAGTAGTTTACGCGAGTGAAAGAAGGTATATTTATCGAAAATGGATTCCAATTCTTCTTTTGTCGTGAAGCATTCTAAAAGCACAATGTTTTCATAGTCTTTTAGCCCTTCGATTGCATTTTCTATATCGTCATCAAGCATGCAGGGCGATATGAGGACGGCAACGACTGTAGAATTTTTAATTGTGGTTTCCATTATCAAACTATCCCTTTTGAAGTCACACAACACAGGTGAAATGTCGGCTTCGGATTTTGATAGAAGCTTTTTGAGATATATGGCCCACTTTTCAGCATCGTCGGCGTGGTAAATGATCGAAATGGAAGGCATGTTTATGTTATATCAGTCAGCCGAGTAATGTTGTTGTCCGTAGATCACGTGACCGGTCTGTTAGTCCACCTGAAATGAAATTCAGTTGTTTTAGCAAGCGTATCATAGGTTGCAAAAACTTTTGAATGTTAACCCGTTACATAAACAAATATATATATTTCTGTGTAAACGCAGGCTCAACTTTTCTAATCGATATGCAGAAAATCACTTTAAGTTTTCCAAAAATTGTCATAAAATGTCAAACATTGACACGCCGTCAAAATGAGCGTGCTTAAAACAAACAACAATGACTTCATTACTTTGATATATGATGTGAATATAACCCGTATATAACGATACATGTTGACTTTAGAAACGTATCCCCAGAAAACCAGGAAATTAATGTATATTTAAAACACTCTCTTCTCTTCTTACGTCCTGAAGATAACTTCCGACGTATTGTGAAAATATAGTTCAAGTATCTGTACCATCTAGAGCCGTATATAAAGCAGTATGTTTCATAAGCAACACGCAACTTCATCATTACTTTTCCACGAAATAAGACATCATACTTAAATACAGATGTACACCATTTATAGATAGTTCGGTAATATTTATTGCGTTTTATTTTTTCCCCGTGACGCAAACAATTCAAGCAGGCAATTACGATTTCAGATGAAATTATGTTTTTTTAATTCGTGTTTTAAGCTATAGCCATGGATGCTTTCACGAGGTAAATCTATATTGTGTATATCACAGGATATTACGTTCCGCTCGTGAATGTGATAAACATAAATGTCCTTGATTGTACAGTTTTTAAACATTTACTGGTCTTTGTAGCATCATAATAGACAGTTTCACAAATGGTCTAAACGTTGCATCAAATTGAGTATTAACAATCTGATATCTATCAGTAATTATGGATCAAATTCTGCTACAAGGTATGAATGATTGTACACAGACACACAAGGGATAAACGTCTCTTAATGGAATCAGCTGGGTCACTGTCGCCGTCAAGTCATGTTAGGAAGTAATTGTGAAAAGTGAAAAAAACTGGCCGAAACCTGTGTCAAAGTATAGATTGGGGAGGTGCCCCTACATTTTTTGACTAATGCAAATTTTTCTTTCTTTTTCTTTTAACTATATATGGTGTAATGACATACGCAACTCTTGATGAGTGTTATACACGTCTACAGACACCTATTATCAAAATGGCATACACAAACCTGGATCAGTGGGCGAAAATGTCTACAGACACCTATTATCAGAATGGCATACACAAACCTGGATCAGTGGGCGAAAATGTCTACAGACACCTATTATCAGAATGGCATACACAAACCTGGATCAGTGGGCGAAAATGTCTACAGACACCTATTATCAGAATGGCATACACAAACCTGGATCATTGGGCGAAAATGTCTAAGACACCTATTATCAGAATGGCATACACATCAGACACCTATTATCAGAATGGCATACACAAACCTGGATCAGTGAGCGAAAATGTCTACAGACACCTATTATCAGAATGGCATACACAAACCTGGATCAGTGGGCGAAAATGTCTACAGACACCTATTATCAGAATGGCATACACAAACCTGGATCAGAGGGCGAAAATGTCTACAGACACCTATTATCAGAATGGCATACACAAACCTGGATCAGTGGGCGAAAATGTCTACAGACACCTATTATCAGAATGGCATACACAAACCTGGATCAGTGGGCGAAAATGTCTACAGACACCTATTATCAGAATTGAAGTAATTTCCATGCCTGTTAATCCTACTTTCATGAAGAGTAACATACTAACTGCTGAATTCTCCATCACGTATGAATTTATTCAAACACCATATTATCATATATTGTTGATAGAGCTGCATAATGTTATATTACTGACAGGTCCGTGAAGGTCGAAACAGCTGTAGGACGTAATATTACTGACGAGTTCTATAAGGACGAAACAGTTGTATGATGATGCACCACTGACGAGTTCTATAAGGACGAAACAGCTGTATGATGATCACCACTGAGGAGTTCTATAAGGACGAAACAGCTGTATGACGATGCACCACTGACTGGTTATATAAGGACGAAACAGCTGTATGATGATGCACCACTGACTGGTTATATAAGGACGAAACAGCTGTATGATGATGCACCACTGACGAGTTCTATAATGACGAAACAGCTGTATGATGATGCACCACTGACGGGTTATATAAGGACGAAACAGCTGTATGATGATGCACCACTGGCGGGTTATATATATATATATATATATATATATCATGTGCTGTAATCATTCTCGTCCTATGTAATTTATTGTTACATATAACACTTGACTGAATAGGATTCGGATGTAATAGGGTCTCCTACAATGAGCAGATCCGTTTTCTGAATTAAACATTAATTATCTTTCCGTTTGTTCCTATGTTCGTTGTTACATTATAAACTCTCGTAAATACGAGATCTTGTATCTGTCTATTTGTTTGTTACTTAACTAGGGTGTAATTATTTGTGATGTTGATAGCAAGAATGAAAAACAAATCTGCAGGAAAGTATATGGTTCCACTCAATACTCCACATATGGCATTATCTCATTGAAAGTTGAAACTATGTATTGTCCTTTTTTATATTAAGCATTGTGTGGCATTCCTTATAAAGTCATTTGTGTATTACCAGTTCATGAAATGCCAACGGTTTAGTAATATTGCGAGTAATATACACAGATTTAGGTTTTATTCTGTTACAACAAAACGAAAATTTGAAATAGTAAATATATGCATTGAACTGCTTTCAGCTAGAATTCATTGGCTCATGAATGCAAATAGGACAAGGGAAAATTCTAACATGAAGCGCTGACATTCTCCGTTGATATAATCTTGTGATGTTGGGTTTGTAAGTCATTCCAGTCTGTCTACATCTGCGTTCCAGTTATATTTTAAGATTACGTTTATCATTATTAAAGTACAAAACAAAATATGACTAAGTAAAAACTTCAGCCCAACATTAGAAAGCACTTAAACATATATGTGGCAATATCAACAGACCAATGGATACATCACGGAAGATCACTAACCGGAAGTCTATGACGTAATTCTGATAACTCGAAAACCTAAGGGGTTCGACATAATAATAATAATAATATACAACATTTATATAGAGCACTATCTTTTTTGACAAAATACTCTTATGCGCTTCACAATTACATAATAATCTTACTACAAAATTTGCAGAACATGTATAACACAGTAATCAACATATGTAACACAGTAACCAAATCAAGTAAGTAGTGGTGAAAGTATGTATATACAGGACGTCTGCGTGAGAGTCTAAAATGCAGACGTAAACAGGTGGGTTTTAATATCCCTCTTGAACTTGGCCAGGGATTTTGACTTTCTAGTAGCAGATGGTAAGCTGTTCCACAAAGTGGCCGCTACCTTTCCAAAGCATCGGTTATCATAAGTCACAGTCCGAGAGTTCGGAACGCACAACAAGGATTCTGTCTCCGATCGTAGTGATCGTGACGGCCGATAAACGGTGACAAGTTCCTGCAAATATTCAGGAGCTGTTCCATTTATTGCCTTGTATGTATACATCAAAATCTTGTACTGTGACCGGAATCGCACGGGCAGCAAAAGCAATAAGTAAAGGACTGGTGTAATGTGGTCCCTCTTTCGAGTACGGGTAACTAGGCGTGCTGCGGTGTTCTGTACCCTCTGCAGGCGGCTCATTGGTGTATCAGATACACCAACGAGTAACGCGTTACCATAGTCTAACCTAGAAGTAACAAGAGAATGTACCAATGTCTTGCATGCATCTGTGGTGATGAACTGACGGATACCCCCAATGTTTCTGATTTGGTGATAACAGGAACTGGCAATTGAGTTTATCTGTTTCTCCATGTTCAGAGAGCTATCAAAGTGTACACCAAGGTTTCTCACAGCTTGGACGGCCTCAATAGTTTGGGCACCGACCTTTAACTGGAGACCTTTAGTGTGTTGACACTTGTGGGAAAAGACGATCAGTTCTGTCTTTTCCTGATTGACATAATGAAGTTTTACTTTAATTTTACTTACGCAAGAAGTGACCTACAATTCGGGATATAAAATGATTTTCAAACAACCTTTATGGGGATTTTTTTTTACAATATCATGGAATCGGTCCAAAATGTGACGTCGACTCAATCTTCTATGTGTGACGTCATCAAGTCTATTGCGAAAGTTTTTTTTTTTTTTTTTTTTAGAAATGTAACATTACTAGTATTAGTTTTATTTTTCCAACTGTAGAAAATTTAGCACGAGAACGAGGCCGGGCGTTGATGGCCGGATTTTTGACCGCTCTCAGGTAAATTCGTCAATAATTGTTTTTAAGTACTCTGTTTCACTCCTGTGTGGTGTGATTGTATTATACATTGGACAAATGAACTTTCTGACGTATTTTATGTACAGAGGGACAGTTTCAATCTGGAAACTTTGGGTGTGACGGTTATCTCAATTGTGTCGATTACAGCGTAATGGCAGCCCATGTCGAAATGACCAGTGGTCAAGCCCAGTACAGTGTTGTAGAAAACCCCGTTTCAACATATAACCATGTTGATGACTTTGACCAAATGCCCCACTATACTACCCTTACACCCGTTAAACACATGGATTTGTGGCAGAATGGCCAAAATTTTAATAATACACTGGGCAGTAGTATCCCGTTGACCTCATTACCGAGCGACACTTACATATCCGACTTGAGCGGTGAGCAGTCATCAGCCATTCAGCTGTACATTGCCGAGCTGGATAAGTGCAAGGATCTTCCAAAGGAACTATTGATTGACAAAATACGGTCCCTAGTTCACGATAGTGTGGCGGATCTCGAGCAGTTGAGGCATCGCTTGTTCAAAATTGCTACATCACGAGACGACTTTCCTGTTAAGGAGGGGTACCTTAGAAGGAGGCTCGAAGCTACAGTTACTGGTGCCGCATCATTACAACAGAAACTTTCAAAAGACTGCTTTGTACTCCTGAGAGCAACTGATGGTGAATACACTGAAGACATTAGTGAGGTTGTACCGACAAAGAAACGTGTAGAATCGGTAAACTCAACATTTAAGACAACACCTGATGATGCGGCAGGGATAAAAGTGCTACAAGAGTTAGTAGTAACACTCCAATCAGAAATCCACTGCATGCGGACGGAAAATGCGAAACTTAACGCAGACTTAACAGACTTAACAAAAAAAGTTGACAACTTGTACAAAGAAAAAGAAAAGGCACAAAACAGAGGCAAAAACTTACAAAAAGAAATGTCATCAATGAAAGAACGCATACAGAAGGTCGACGAAAGACATGACGTTTTGCACACCGAGCTGGGAAAGGTAGTAGAAACGAACACAAAACTTTGCGAAATCATTGATACACAATCTACAAAATTAGCGGAACTTAACATTGAAGTGACAAACAGTGGGAAAAACGTAAACGATATCAGTAAAGCATTGAACGAAGTCAGGGCGGATGCTAAAAGGATTCGAACTGAACAGGACAAGAAACTTATAGCGGTACGCAACGACATTACAGTGACGAAGAATAAAATTTCGGACTGCGAGCAAATCGCACAGCGATTCGACGATAATCAGTTGAACGGCATAGAGAGTGTGAAAAAGACATTGAAATTGGTCATGCAACGTACGAAAACGTGTGAGGAAGAAGCGGAAAGCAACAACAAAGCGATAGGAGAATGTAAACACGCAACATCTAACATGCAAAAACAATGTAATGAACTTAAGAAACAGATAAAACATGTACGAACCAGTAGCTCCAACAGTAGCACTCCTAATGGTACAGTGCACGCGTCAAACGGTAGCTCTAACGGAACCTGTACAGTAGCCGATCAGTGTGACGCTGCCCCGCGGCAGCAGTCAAGCGCGACCGAACAGGTAAGAGTCACTGTATCAAATCGCTTCACTCCACTGGATACGGACAGCGATACTCTACATGACAGGAGCTATGCGAACGTAACTTCGAATGTGATTTCGTCAGGCAGCACAAGGTCCAATGAGCATTCTACCATGGTGTCATCCAAACCGTCCATAACTAGTCATGAAAGTGCAAATAGTTCACATTCAAAAATACCGGTGCATTTCCCTTTCCCATCATCAGAGTGTCATCCAAAAGTTAGTGATAAAAACTTAGCCGATACGTTTGTTGGCTACAACAGACATAATAAAGGTAGAATCAGTCGATTCTACGTGTATGGTATGAATAGTCGTATTGCTTCTGAGGAATAAATGCGGGACTTTTTGGCCCAGTCCAATGTAAGGGTAACACACCTCCGATATTTCCAAAAAAGGTGGAAGAGTACGGCTTCAGCACAAATGAACATTATCGCCGACGATGAACATATAGTAACTGACAACTATTTTTGGCCTGATGGTATACATATGAGACCCTGGATGCCCCGTGAAGTATTCTTGGATGAACACCGGCGCGGTTAGTATATTAAACCTTATGTGTTGGAACACTGGGGGGTTGAAATCAGGAACCCCGTATCTTGTACAATGTTTAAAACATTACGATGTACATATTTGTGGGCTCTCAGAACATTGGTTGAGGGAACACGAAATGTCATATTTTGACGATTTTTAATGTATTGGCTACAATGTCATAGCTAAACCTGTATTTGAAGTAGACCCATTTAGGCTTAAATGTAATATTAGAAGTGGAATTGCATTACTTATTAAGAAATCGATCCTTAAGGTGAGTGAAATTGAGGTGGATAACCCGAGGGTGGTTGGTGCGTAAATAAGCGTATCATCATGTCAAGTTATATCTTGTTTCGCCGTTTATATGCCAGCGGCCTCGAGATCTAACGATGTTTTTTTTTACGATTTAGTCGAAATTTTAGAATCGCTCTATTTCACTTACTCCGATAAAGGTAAAGTTTTTTTTCCTCGGAGACATGAATGTTAAAATCAGAGGTCAGAGGTATGATTTTATAGATAATGAGCGAACCATTTATTTCCAGAATTTTTTAGAAAGAACACACTTATTATCAGTAAATGTGCAAGATATTTGTGAAGGACCTGTACATACGTTTAGGCCATACACAGGTTTTGACACCGTGATAGATCACATTTTAATTGAGTCTCGTGACTACGATCTCGTGCGGAAATGCCATGTTTTAGATGACTGTGAGCTAAATGTATCTGAGCACAGTCCAGTTATTTGTAACGTCAGTATCCCCGACAGTGGTGGTACATCCGTACATGGTGTTACACGTGAGAGATATAATTGGAAAAAATCAGTTTCCAACGGGTACATTCCGAATTATAGAGATACATTAAATTATTCTTTATTAGATATTAATATCTTCGATGATTTCCAACAAAGTATATATGTAAGAGCCTCGCTCTCACTTCCGAAGGTAAAATTGTTTTTGAAACCCTATTGGATCAAGAATTGAAGAACTTACATACAATTATGAGACGTAAAAGAAAAGAATGGATTAACAAAAACGCTATATCTGCATGTATCAAAAATTTCCGCGTTTCGGAGAATAGCGGAAATTTGCTATCCTATAGTTTCGGTCACGTACATATGTACGCAAGGCGTGCAAGGCAGTGTATAGTATCTGACCAATCAGGAGAATGATTGGCGTGCCACGTGGAGTACTAGGGTACCGACGCGCACGTGAGGGGTATATCGGGTATTCATTCTAGCCGCGGACATCCAAAGCGTTGACTGCTATAGTTTCAGGGTTCGGGTGAAAACGTATACAATGCACTTATACATAGTAAAGAATATATAATTTACATATTTTCGCTTTTCAGTAAAGGTATTAAAGAAATATAAAGTGTGAAAGTATCTAACGACCGGTAGAAATACCATTGTAGACCATTAAAATGCAGGTGCTTAAAATGAATGAACAATTGAAATCCCAGCATTATTTCGGGAGCCTGAAGCAGTTTGGGCTGGTGCACCTCCTCTCATCCCGTATAACGGTTTTGAGGTTGGGTGGCTCGCTTGGTTCTCCTAAGGCTTGTTATACAATGGTAGAATTAGGGTAGCGAGAGGCTAGTGAGTGAGTAAGGGAATGTGTATTAAAAAAAAAAAAAAAGAGAATATGACATTAAATGCCGGCTCTATCGTCCGCTCGGCTCACATGCATATGGTGGTTGTGTTTTTATGGGAGTACGGTAGCATAGTAGTATATAAAGGATATGTCTGAACAATACGAAGAAATAGATAAGTCGGGAGAAATTAACCAAAAGTTGTTATGGTGTTTATTCAAAAGTAAAAAATCGAAATCTCGTTGTACACAAACAGAAATTAACCATGACGGTAAAACGTACCGTGATCCGAACGATATGGTTGAGATATGGGCTACACATTTTGAAAATCTATTTCAAGATGCTGAGTGCGAATTTTTCGATAAACAGTTTTACGATCACATTTTGAGAAGTGTCCAAGATATAGAGGACAACATACATAATGAGCGTGACATTTTCTTAGATGAACCCGTTACTTCTGAAGAGGTAGATAATATATGTAAATCATTAAATAATGGTAAATCTGGGGGTTTCGACGGAATTGTTTACGAACATCTGATATACGGTGGTGACATTCTTTGTAAATATCTAGCAAGATTATACAACCTTGTAATAGAGCACGAATATATACCGTCCGATTGGAAAAAGGGAATGATAATCACAATATATAAGGGTAATAATAAGCCTAAAGAAGATCCGAATAGTTATAGAGGGATCACTCTATTACCGGTTATATTTAAGATTTTTGAAATGTTGATTTCGAAAAGGATAAGCTCAGTCCTTGACTCGGATACATTTCCATGTAGACAGCAGTCAGCTTACCAGAAAGGTCTATGCAGTTTATGTACATCATTCAATTTGTTGGAATGTCTAAATTACAATGTAAATAATGGAGAAACTGTGTATGTAAGTTTTTTTAGATAGTAATAAGGCATTTGACACGGTCTGGCATGCTGGTCTGTTATTTAAACTTCATGAAATTGGCTTAAATTCCAAAGTGTGGAAACTGTTAAAGGTATATATACTGGGGTCAAGAGTTGTGTTGTATTCAATGGATTGCGGTCTAGGTTTGTACAAATGGAAAGGGGAATTTTACAAGGGAGCGCTTTATCAGCGAAAATGTATTTAATTTTTATCAATCAATTATTAGAAATAATAGAACAGAGTGGTAAGGGGTCAATGGTTATAGGTATCAGAGTAAATATACCTACTCAAGCAGACGATATATGTTTGATAAGCAACAAATGTAATGACTTGAAATGGATGCTTAAGATCTGCGAGGATTATAGCAAGAAATGGAGGTTCTTGTTGTCGTCTGTTAAAAGTAAAATTATATGTTTTAACAAAGGCAAGAGAGTTAAACCTTCAATTGATTTTTACCTGTATAATAATATTCTACCAGAAGTTGAAAATATTGTGCATGTAGGAGTAATTTTAAACAACAGGTTACAGAACCACGAACGGACAATGCGAGCTTGCAATAAATTGAAAAGTGGTACAATGTCTATTATTAGGAGTGGTGTACATCCTAGTGCGTTAAACCCAGTAACTGCTGGTAAACTTATTAAACAAACTGTGTATATGTCTGCACTATATGGTTGTGAACTGTGGATTTTATCCAGAACAGAATTACTTAAATTAGAGCGTGTCCAACGATTTATTGTAAAAGCCATACAGGGTTTTAATAACAGAACACGTACTGATATGTGTTGTGGTCTTATTGGTTGGACATCTATAGAAGGTTATATTGATATTAAAAAACTGTTATTCTTTGGAAGATTGTGTTGTCTAGATAAAACTACGTTAACGTTTACTATATTCTTAAGACGACTTTACTCGTCACTTCTTAGAATGCCGAAAGATAATGTAGGAATTGTAGATGACATGATCAGAATTATTAAAAAGTATAACCTATATGGTATATTAGAAACTTTTATACAAGGAAGTGTATTCCCTCCAAAGCGGCAATGGAAAAAACTAGTGAAAGCGAGTGTATGGTTGAAAGAAGAGCAAGAGTGGAGAGAACGTATGTCACGTGATAGTGAATTATATATATTTAGAAATGTTAATTGTAAATTAGAGCCACACATATTTTGGAAGCTCGCAATGAAATTTCCTGAATGTAGAAGTTCAATACATTATGTCATGAAAATAATTGCAACTAGTTATATAAATGACCACCCAGAGTTGTGTCATAAATGTGGTATTGTACATAATGATATTTTAACTCATGTTGTGTTAGTATGTACTTACACAGAAGATGTACGTGATCTATTATGGTGTTCTATTTCCAATATTAACAATGACGGTATTTCACTCAGTGTTTATCTACATTCCCTATCAACTCAAGAGTTATTATATATCCTCCTGGGAGGACAGATGACTTGTGATTTAAATGAGCATGATATGTATGTCTTTAGATTACGATCAGTGATATTTATTGAGAGAATTTTTAAAATGTATCACCTCTAGTAGCATATGATCGCCTAACTGAGAGCATGTGTAATTCATATCATTTTTTTTTTCTATACAAGAATTATGTACATCATAAGGATAGTGAAACTATTAATGAACTGTATTTCTTAATTATAATTGCCAATTATGTTTTTCAATTGATGTATATCTAGTATGCTCAAGTAATGTTATTGTTAACAATTGTATATGCGTTGATATGTAAATGACTATTATTCTGTTTGTAAAATCTTCAGCTTGGAGGAAATAAAGAGAATAATAATAGAGAGGGAATAATATAAAAGAGATGTGTTATTGATTTATCGTGATATTTGTGTCGATATAATTAGTAGAAGATGAAGAAACATTGAGTATTCGGGAAAATAATTTTCTAATCTCGAGGGAACTAGTTGCAACTGACTTTACATAAGATAAAGAAGAAGAAGATGGTGTTTTTAGAATCACTATGAGTTACAAAGACATCATGCTATAGCCATGAGGAATAATAGTTGTATTACTCCAATATGTCGGATATTATACATACAATGTATTTATTTACCTGATATCATAATTTACTAAGGGGTGTTTTTCGTTTCAACATTTTTTTCTTAAATAATTTTCTTTTTTAGAACAAAAGCGTTTTATTAAAAATACGAGAACGTGAAGCATAGTCAGTTTCATATTAAATATATTTTTCACATCAGTTGAGTTAACTAAGATTTCATCTTTGATGCACAGTGTACTAAATGGAGCGATCATTCACTTGTTCAGTTTTTTTTCTGTATGAATATAGATTTAAACTTTGAGTTATATATTCAAAATTGTTCCTGCCAGTCCTAAGATAAAACTGCACGTACCTCAGTCAATCCACACATATACGTTGGTACCCTATATGTCTGAACTAAAATGATACTTGTCTCGCATAAAGACATAATTCTAGTGGACTAAATTTGTGTACACGTGTCCTATTCATACAGAAATCCTACACGTTGCCCTCTTAATAGACAGAGTAAGGTTTGCTTACAAGGACAAGCCAAAATATTCATTGGTTACCACCCTGAACAAATAAAATTGATATCATAAAACCTTCTTTATTTTCAATGCACGTGCTTTTTATTCATCGTGTAATCCATATAGCTGTAACACACTAACACAGGGAAAGGATATGATACTGTTTACAGGGTATATATTACTGTTTTTTTTTAAACAAAAGTTTAGATATGCCTTGAGAGGTCAATAAGTATGACCGCTAAAAAACGGAAGTTTTTATCGTATGCAGTTCGTTGTATGCCTATTAGATAAGACATGCCAGTGGCTACGTAATATAATGCAAGTTGTTAAATATCAGTTGTATACTGCTTGTAAACCTATAAACACACACCATACATACAATTGTACTGTTTTCACACAAACATCAACTTCTTAAATCAAATGAAAAAAGTACATACCCTATGCCATGCTTTCAGCAGTGAAGCTGTTGGGAGTTACGTCCAATTCATGATAAAACACAACCCCGAGAGCATGGCAACACTTCAAACAAGGAAGTTTCTTCATACTTACATTATGTATCACATGTACAATAAACAATGCAATAAAACATTTCTATAGCTTTAAGTAACAGTATGTATCCTCTGTTGTTTTTCTACAACAGATTTTTCCCAACGACCATTTCATTGTCATTTCGGGACAAACTAGTTTTTTTTAAAATAAAAAAAAACAGTTTTGCAAGCTTAAAAAACAAAATAAAAAGATGACAAGGCTTGGTTAAAGCTGTTACTAGAAGATAAATCAAACACTACAGAAAACATTGTATTTTAAAAGCATTGTTAGCTTTGCGTAAAATCTATTTATTTTATATGACTTGCGTGATATATAAAGCCATATTATTTTTTTAAAATATTGTATTACATTCATTAAATACATTTGTTAAAGTTTGCATATATTTGTCGTTACAATAGAATAAATCTACAGAACGGTTGGTCGACAAGAAAAGATTTTTTTTTTATCAATGATAAAAGCATTGCACTACATTTACATATGAAATATACAATGCATACGTGTTTCACATATCTGTCAATAAAGTGATAACAAACACTCTAATTAGACACTAATAAGCAAATCACGAGAGACATTAAAAATAAAATCACTTACAGTTTGAAGTATTTGAATCACTTAGAATAACAAAGAGGTATTTATAAAACAATTCAAAATGTAAAACAGAGAGCTGTAATATCTCTTACATAAAAGAAGGAAAACCCAGTTGAGAACCACAAGCTGACAGTGAAAATGAAATGTGAGTACGCTATGTATATTTGATAAAGAATCAGTTGCCTTTTCGTCAATTCTATAAAAAGATTATTACTAAGAGTATTGTGCAATCAATAATGACAAATGGAAATTTCTTATAGATACTACACAATCTTCCTGTTAACACGGCCTATACCGATATTCGTCGTTATTGTAACAACTTTCATGGACATTTAAATAGGTAGACAGACAGACAGTGTTATATACACCTATATGACTGGTCAGGTTGTTTCAGATTATTTTGTTCATTCCGGATATTTGACCCGGTGTCCGGGTCCTTTTGTTTATATGTTTATTATTATGTTGTTGATTTCCGGTTGATTAAACGGCGGGAACCGCGTGTTAATGGAAATGGTCTTTTTGTGTGTTTTAACTTCTCACAAGCCAAGCACCGAGTATTCCCAAACACCCCCCACAACAACAGAAATTGCGCCTCAGTCTGGCGTGGTAATGGAAATGGTCCCCCCCCCCCCAAACACCCCCCACAACAGAAATTGCGCCTCAGTCTGTGCAATACCTTACAAAACGCCATGTTGGTGCGATGATATATATGGGTCACCAGTTAATTGCAAAGAGACCCTCAAATGGGGGCTACGATACGGTAACGAACATATAGAACATCGCGAAATGGATGTATCTAAAGCGAATATTCGATGATAAGAGTATTTATGAATATGATTTTAGAGTGATACTACACGAGAGAGCCAAACAGAGAGCGGTACAGAGTATGAACCAGCCATCTTCCTTCTTTTCGCCTCAGAGTCCGTGAGAACACGTTTTCTTCCCCGCTTCTCTCGCTTTCTGCCATGTAGGAAGACGGAATATTTTTTATGAGTTCTTTGCGCATGCGTCAGAGGGTAGGACTTTTCGCATAATTATAAATCAGCACTGAGTCGTTTCGAGTTATTTTTTAAAAAATATTTATTACGTTAGATTGGTAGCGATTTACTTTAAAATTATCACAGGGTTAGTAAGAAATTTTGGTACCCGAGAAAAGTAGAACATCATGATTTTTTTTATATGAAATAAATTCGGTCGAGGAGTGGGTATGGCTCTTTAAATGATTAAATGAAAGACAATGAAAAACAAATTTTAAATTATTTCAAAATCAGTACCACGAGAATAATAATTAACTGGAGTCTGCAAAACTGAGTTAAACTTTACTGTAAGCAAAGTATTATTCATTATTCATAATTTCAACTTTCAAAGAACCGTTTGGTCACAGAATATATATCCGAGTCAAAAATGTGAAATATATTATGTTACAAACCTATTTTACACACACATATATACACGATACACCATGAACATATTATGTACTAACACATTAAGTTAGTTGTCTTGTTAGCTCTACACTATCGCCAACAACACCAGTCATTATCTCACAAAATTGTTCATTATTTTTCTACCTCTTTAGTCGTCCTCCTGTTAATCAAACTCGTTATATGTTGCGAGCTTAGTTCTAAATATTGCAAAAAACATGATTAAAAATAGAACGTCTTGTGAAATATATTTGATTATTGCATTGAAATAGATATAGTTGGGATGCCTTGGCTTAATCTTTCTATATAATCAGATGCGTTCGTAGCTCTGAGGCTATGCACTTCATCGTGGTGATCATCACATGCTATTTTCTTCCTCTGATTCAGTGCGAAAGGACACGTCGACATGTTCCAATCCAGACCGTCTGTTTCCCGGGACAGATTCAGACCGTCTCTCTTCCGGGACAGAGAGGATGTCAGCCATCAAGCGATGCGGATTTTTTTCGGGTCTTGTTCGTATAAAGGTGGTTAACGTGTTCTCAAACGACAATGATGGAATGGAGTTTAAATGACCACTGTCTTCTAGCTGGTGAGGTTGTTCCTCAGGCAAGGCTTGAACGCTTTCAATCAAAGCAGATGTCGCTGATTTATCTGTAGATGTAACGATTTAGCTACCCTATATTAATTATGAAAAAACTGAAACACTCACACACACACACACACACACACACACACACACACACACACACACACACACACACACACACACACACACACACACACACACACACACACACACACACACACACACACACACACACACACACACACACACACACACACACACACACACACACACACACACACACACACACACACACACACACACACAATCACACCCACACCCACACCCATACGCCCCCGCCTCCCCCACCACACAAACACACAATTTAAATAAATACAATTTGAATAGCGTTAATTTTGAATATTCTAATAGTTAAATGTTTTGTAGTGTTACCAATCGGTTGGAGCAGAAACGATTTTTAAAAATGAATTCTGTGGTTTCCTTATCAACATGATATTCAAGGTATATATATATATCCCGATTTTACGATATCCTTTAGAAATAAACCAATCAAAATTTACATCAATTACTGTATAAATAATGCAAGACTATTCAATATTTACCATTGGACAATCCTACTTTCAGACCTTTCTTAATATCTGTTTATTGTGCTAAATACGTACGATCAATTAAAGAAGATTCAACGGACGTTTCGCAGCCACTATCTCTTGGTGTCGCACCTGAAACAGATAACATCAGCGTGTTGTTGAAAACAACATTGCCGCTTAAAACACAATAAAAACTTACGAAGACAAACTTCTGTCTGTTGAGCCTTAATGTTGACGAAATGAGGAAATAAAAAGGACAATTGTTATTCCTTGCAAACGGCAAAATTCTAGCTAAGAGGACGATAGGCTAGCAAGCGATTCTAGGTGGAAATTTAGTACCGTCTATAGGAAACCCGTCAATCTAGTAACACTGCAAAATCTTATACTCTCTCATAACAGTTAAACGATTGAAAACTGTAAAGCCTGGTTACTCTTACAACCCTTACGGTTGAAAACTCTGCCAAACCTGATAACTCTTACAACCCTTACGGTTGAAAACTCTGCCAAACCTGATAACTCTTACAACCCTTACGGTTGAAAACTCTGTCAAACCTGATAACTCTTACAACCCTTACGGTTGAAAACTCTGCCAAACCTGATAACTCTTACAACCCTTACGGTTGAAAACTCTGTCAAACCTGGTAACTCTTACAACCCTTACACGGGTGAAAACAAAACCTGTCATTTGTTTGATGTTTTGTACGTTCATCGTTTAAACAAATTGTCGTATTTCGCTAAGTTTGCATGCTTTATAGAAATCAATATCACTAACACTTCCCGTCATCAAATGTAAGTGTTACGAAAATGACGATGAATAATGTACCTACGTCCTTTTACATCCCGTCGAGTTGCCTTGTTGTCCTCCATTAAAGTTTTCAATAAATCTTTCGCACGATTTAAATTGTATTCTGCTGTTTCTATAAAGATAATCGCCTCGTTTATCATGTCATCCTTAACTGTATGTTTGTCGTCCTCCATCCTTTGATTCTGTGGTTTAGTCAATCGTTTTTGGTTATCATAATCGGATCGTCTGGAATCTAGAAATATTGAGTAATATTTGAGCAATCATCACGAACTTAAAATGAGAAAATAAATGTAATATGAAAATAATAAGCAGTTTTTGTCAATCATCCATTCTAAATAAATACGCTCTCCTCAGTTTTACGTTTTTTGTCCGGTGTTGTAAAAAAATAAAAAATATATTTTTTTAAATCATAGGACCTGCTTATCTAGATTTTGATATGGTTTTGACCATTTTGTTGTTCTCTGATCGTCGCTTACAGTTCAGGTCCTTAGAATCAGTGAATAGTACTTGAATGACGAACTTGCCGTATCGTGCAGTTTAATTCTTAACTGGTATTGAAGAGTGTTTTCTCTCTTGCGTGTGTTTTGTACAGTACTTTAAAAAATAAAAAATACATAGTAGTCAAATATCAGAAATAAGGAGCGTCTTATTTTGAATTTCTGAAATGTATGTTGCTTGCATCTGGATTGTTTACGCTGGCCGAAACATCACGTAAACAAATATATAAAACTAATCCAGATTTAATGGAGATTAGAAATAACAATGATAAGCGTAAAAAAACAGGTAAATAAATACTGTTTCAGTGTAACTTTACTTCAATATTTTTTCTTCGTAACAAGGTGGAAATTGTCGAGAGTGATTCATAACTAATCTTAATGATACAAATATAATAATAATAATAAAAAAACGATGCTGGTGAATAGATATAAATTCAATATGCATGTCGTACTGATTTCAATCTTATCACTGAAGTCTGATGTTGGTATGATTTTCGTTTTCTCATAAATGATAATATCAATAACACATATTAAAAAAAATTAAGTAATTGATAATTAACCAATCAATTTTCATTCATACATTCATTCCTTCATTCATTCCTTCCTTCCTTCCTTCCTTCATTCATTCATAATTGATATCTTTCCGTAAGTAAACCCAGTTGAAGACTATCTAGAGTTCCTTTAAATACGGTGTCCCTTTGGCAACATGAAAATTGACGCCACTGATAACAATTTCGGCCTACGACAGTAACTCCTCTGGAATAGTCGTGTTGTTGTATAACATTTGTTTTCTCTTCGCACATTTTGTAATCTTAAACGAGGCTTGAAACCGAATACATTACTTCCTTGTGTAAACAAACAAAAGACTTGTATTATAATGTAGGGTCCTAGGGAATAACATTTCGATCGTTTGAAGGACACAGATATATTGGGGAAGAATTTTATTTGCTGACTGCATCATGATATTAACAAGTCACGGAAAATATGCTTAGTTAATACCTATAAACGTCGCTAGGTAAACAGGAATTTTTAACCTTAATCCTCTGTGTCATTTCGACACACGTAGAACTTCCTTCTTAGTCTACGTTTGTGTAACTCGCAATTTTAAAAATAAAACTCACTGACGAAACAAGAATTGTGAACATATCCAGAGCCATCAATATATCATGTTTCATCTTTGTTGGTGTTTGAAATAACACACTCGACAATAGCAGCTTTTCATACAAATATGATATTATTTAGATCCTAGGCAACAATGAATTTATTCGTCCTTCTAGGACTCGACCGTAATGCTGGAGCTCTGAAATTTGGAACTCTAGACAGAAGTTTGCATGTATGTAGAAAACACGGATGATCGAAGAAATAATTACATCAAACCACCCCTCTACAACTCTGCCAAACTGTTGCCACATGAACAGACTGCCATTTGTTTTAAAAGATGCAAGAAACATAATTATGACGTCACGTACATATTAACAAACAGAATTAGTTCATGTAAATTATTACAGTAACAAACACACAAACACACCCTCGCACCCTCACACACACCCTCACACACACACCCACCCACACCAACCCACACACACACACACACATACACACACGCACACACACACTGACAAAAACACACCCTGTCACACACACACTGACAAAAACACACACCCTGTCACACACACACCCACCCCCACACACACACACACACACACACACACACACACACACACACACACACACATATATATATATATACATGGAAGAACAACAAAGCAACAATACTTGTAATCAACAATATAGACATTCAACTTAACACAAGACATGATCTAAAGGGTCGTAATATGCTTCCATCTCCCTCTGCCCTATCGTCGAATTAGCAAATCCTTTTTATGATACGATCCAGGAAAAAAATTGACGTTACCAAATATGTGCTTTTCGGAGTTGATTGCTGCCTAAATGAAACATTAAAAATATTTCCCGAATATGATGTAATGTTTATACATTGTGCGAATGGTCAACGTACTTAAAGGAAGACCATAAGTAACATTAGTTAAGAATAGTTCCACTCGAAGCAACTTTTTCCGTTGCAAAAAAAATATATAGGTATTAGAAGATATATGTCTACCTCATGCAGGTAAAAAAAATATTAATATATAATTTCTTGTTATATTTATGATACTTTCATAAGACAAAACCGTCATTCAATCATTACAGTCGTGAAATCTTACCTGTATGGACGACTACTGTATACTTCACTAAACCAAGAGGAAGGTTTGTATTCAATTTATATCCGTCCTTGTTTAAATATAGTAGTGAATTCTGGAAAATTGTGGTATTGCATTTGCAAAAGAAGGTGTATTTTTTGTGGTATTAAATGAATGAGAATAACAAGGAAGGAGTCTTGTTTATAGTAACTTCCTTTTTCCATGAAGAGAAATCTAATTTCATCTGATAATACAAAAGACAGATGTACAGATAACAGATTTAATGTTTTTCTTTTTTTCACTAGATTACGTTTTCAGTCAAACGCTTTAATCACTCGGCCACCGCTCTGAAAATGTTTTTCAAAAATGGCATTGAAAACACCAAAGCGTTCCAGACGTTCCTGCCACTTACGTTTCATCTACGACATCTGTTCTGAAATAAAAACCAGGTTTGAATATCTTTTTTGGTTTGTGCGGTGTTTTTTTTTTTTTTTTTTGACTTTTTTCCCCTTTCTGTTTAAAGAAAATTAAAGCTGTACCAATCTCCCTTGATCTAGACTATGGCGGTTTGTTTCTCAGGAAGCTGGCAGTTTATTTTTTATGACAGTGGTTTGTACGTATAAAACAATAAGTATCAAACCAAACATTTATTTCAAGGGGACATGAAGATTATGATGCGTGTAGCTAGATAGGTTTTTCTTTTCTGATCAATGTATCATAAATATACCTAGAGATATGATACCATCTATTGTATTGTTAGCTATTTCTTGTTTATATTTAAACGATTTTTTTTAATCAAGAAAATACCAACAAGTCAACACAATCATAAACCAAACTCAAATTCCATAAGACTAGTGCAAAATATGAACAAAAGAAAGATTTAGATGAAACTCCTGAAAAAGTTCAAGAAGAATAAGACCAGGTGTTCCGGAAGAGTAAGCGACTTCTGCTTCATCGACGACACCCGCCATGTAAATCCAATCCAAGTAAGTAATATCATGTTTTCAAACGAAAACAGAGTGTATCACAATGGAACCAACAGACAAACGAACGAGCATCAAACTCAACCAGCTTCATATCACACAAGTAAAAAGAAAAGAATATTTCTCAATGAGATCACTATGGCGACAATAAAAATATTACCGCCCTCTTGGATATTTTCACTGTATTATAGTCATTAAGAAGCGAGGCAGCCCATGTAATCGGTAATTTTCGTTATCAGTTCATGACTAAAGTTTCCAATAAGCTCCTAACCGTAATCCATTCATTTTTACGCCATTGGTAGAATAAATGCTCTGCTACTCAACAAACAATGCCACGATGTTTTCCGATCTCCAAATTTCTATATATCACAGGTTCCAATTAGCCGGAGACATATGCTGTTTTTTTCTGAATAGTAAACTCCTTATTGAAAACATTTTGGTGGTTTTACAGACCATTGAAAAGTAATTGAACAGATTTAGACATAGCTCACACCTAAAACAATCATTTACGTGTCGCCAGAAGGGTGGATTTTTCAGTAGTTTGATACTTCTTAGGATTCATCGACGTTGTATCAATATAAGCTGTAGACATATTTGTTGTTAGTAATGTAATTAGGTACTCTGTATTAGGATACTGATAGCGTAAAATAAATGGTTAGTCATTCTATATATACAGTGTCGTAATAAGGAATAAGATCATTATTATTGTGATTAACCTCTTCCTTTGAGAATGTAATATTACTTATTTGAACTGATCAAGATTTACATGGCGGGTGTCTTCGAAGAAGTTCTTCCGGAACATCTGGTCGTACACCTTTTTACTTTTTCAGAAGTCTCCGTGTAAATGTTTCCTTTCTTTTATTTTATCTTTATTTTTTTAATTTAAATTTATTTTATGATTATGTTAACATGTTCTTTTTTGGTAATTACGGTGACTAGAGCTATACTTCAATACAAATATGATTACACATCTACTATGTCATGAAATAGAGGTTACTGTTTATTTACCTTGATTGTGAATGTGGAATGTAGGGCATAATTGTGCTTGTCACGGAGTCTTTAATCGATCTGGAGAATTCATTGGGCGATAAAATGGATGTACTAGAGACCTGTATTTCAAAGATATTGTAAGCTTTGGACGTGCAGGCGTTATGGAACAATTCTTCTACACTTCAACAAATTTATTAATAATGATAATATCTTTATTTCACGCGGTCACTAAACCATATACATCATATTCATGAAATGAGTTTTCATTTCAAATTAGATTTCATAAAACAAGCATTAGCTGGCGGGACTTGGCGAGTGTCATCTTAAATGGTTATATTTTGACGGGTTTTAAAAGTCAATCATGTAATAAATGCTATGTTTTTTTTTTTTTTTTTTTTTTTTTTGGAACATGGTATTTGTTAATGTTGAAGAGTTAATGCTAAATTTGCTTTTCCCATACAGATTCAGTCACTTTGACTAATTATCTTTTTAACAAAGCTTGAATGCAATATTATCGATTGATTATATAACTTATGAAATGTACTGGACACAATGGTTTCATTGATTGATAAGTTATTTAACTTGTTACAATGTAACGTGTTTGCTTTTGTGTATAAAGCGAGTTCTGGATGAGTGAAACCGTTGCATGTGCTAAATTCCCAAATGAATTTGAGCTAGAAATAGTTCTTATCTCCAGATAAGATGGTGAAATAAAAGACAATTGTGCAATTTCAATTAACATTTTTACTGAGAAAGTTCAAACATAATCAATAAAAGTGAGCAGTTCAACAATACATATCATTCTATTGAAAAAATAAATGATATATTTTCACAACCGTCACAAATCACAGTTGGTTAACTGCCGGCTTGCAGCTGAATATTTTCCAGTATCTATTTGCCTGTTACAGTCGTGTTCACAGATCTACTCTACTTCATGCAACTATGCCATAACATAATCCAATTCCTTTTCTTAACTAGTTTGTACAAAAGATATACAAGTAAAACTGCACCTTTCATTACAAATTCAAAATAAGAGCGAAATGATGAATTAAACGGTATCATACAACTGTTTTTCCTTATCGTCAGTGAAAGACCAACATTTTTAAAACGTCAAATTAGCCGAAGAAAATGTCAAAATCTATATGGGGATGTGCATTACCCCAGTAATTCAATGGGGAGGTGTACTAGCCCAATAATTCAATGGGGAGGTGTACTAGGCCAATAATTCAATGGGAGGATGTACTAGCCCAATAATTCACTGGGAAGGTACACTAGCCCAATAATTCAATGGGCGGATGTACTAGGCCAATAATTCAATGGGGAGGTGCATTACCCCAGTAATTCAATGGGGATGTGCATTACCCCAATAATTCAATGGGGAGGTGTACTAGCCCAATAATTCCATGGAGAAGTGTACTAGCCCAATAATTCAATGGGAAAGTGTACTAGCCCAATAATTCAATGGGAAAGTGTACCAGCCCAATAATTCAATGGGGAGGTGTACTAGCCCAATAATTCCATGGGAATGTGTACTAGCCCAATAATTCAATAGGGATGTGTACTAGCCCAATAATTCAATGGGAAGGCACACTAGCCCAATAATTCAATGGGGAGGTGTACTAGCCCAATAATTCAATGGGAAAGTGTACTAGCCCAATAATTCAATAGGGAAGTGTACTAGCCCAATAATTCAATGGGAAGGTGCATTAGCCCAATAATTCAATGGGAAAGTGTACCAGCCCAATAATTCAATGGGAAGGTGTACTAGCCCAATAATTCAATGGGGAGGTGTACTAGCCCAATAATTCCATGGGGAGGTGTACCAGCCCAATAATTCAATGGGAAGGCACACTAGCCCAATAATTCAATGGGAAGGTTGACTAGCCCAATAATTCAATGGGGAAGTGTACTAGCCCAATAATTCAATAGGGAAGTGTACTAGCCCAATAATTCAATGGGAAAGTGTACTAGCCCAATAATTCAATAGGGAAGTGTACTAGCCCAATAATTCAATGGGGAGGTGTACTAGCCCAATAATTCAATGGGAAGGCACACTAGCCCAATAATTCAATGGGAAGGTTGACTAGCCCAATAATTCAATGGGAAGGTACACTAGCCCAATAATTCAATGGGAAGGTACACTAGCCCAATAATTCAATGGGGAGGTGTACTAGCCCAATAATTCAATGGGGAGGTGTACTAGCCCAATAATTCAATGGGAAGGCACACTAGCCCAATAATTCAATGGGGAGGTGTACCAGCCCAATAATTCAATGGGAAGATGCATTAGCCCAATAATTCAATGGGAAGTTGTACTAGCCCAATAATTCAATGGGGAGGTGTACTAGCCCAATAATTCATTGGGGAGGTGTACTAGCCCAATAATTCAATGGGAAGATGCATTAGCCCAATAATTCAATGGGGAGGTGTACCAGCCCAATAATTCAATGGGAAGGCACACTAGCCCAATAATTCAATGGGAAGGTACACTAGCCCAATAATTCAATGGGAAGGTACACTAGCCCAATAATTCAATGGGAAGGTGTACTAGCCCAATAATTCAATGGGGAGGTGCATTACCCCAGTAATTCAATGGGGAGGTGTACTAGCCCAATAATTGAATGGGAAAGTGTACCAGCCCAATAATTCAATAGGGAAGTGTACTAGCCCAATAATTCAATGGGAAAGTGTACTAGCCCAATAATTCAAAGGGGAGGTGTACCAGCCCAATAATTCGATGGGAAGGCACACTAGCCCAATAATTCAATGGGAAGGTACACTAGCCCAATAATTCACTGGGAAGGTACACTAGCCCAATAATTCAATGGGAAGGTACACTAGCCCAATAATTCAATGGGAAGGTACACTAGCCCAATAATTCAATGGGGAGGTACACTAGCCCAATAATTCAATGGGAAGGTGCATTAGCCCAATAATTCAATGGGGAGGTGTACCAGCCCAATAATTCAATGGGAAGGCACACTAGCCCAATAATTCAATGGGGAGGTGTACCAGCCCAATAATTCAATGGGAAGGTGCATTAGCCCAATAATTCAATGGGAAGTTGTACTAGCCCAATAATTCAATTGGGAGGTGTACTAGCCCAATAATTCAATGGGGAGGTGTACTAGCCCAATAATTCAATGGGAAGATGCATTAGCCCAATAATTCAATGGGGAGGTGTACCAGCCCAATAATTCGATGGGAAGGCACACTAGCCCAATAATTCAATGGGAAGGTACACTAGCCCAATAATTCAATGGGAAGGTACACTAACCCAATAATTCAATGGGAAGGTGTACTAGCCCAATAATTCAATGGGGAGGTGCATTACCCCAGTAATTCAATGGGGAGGTGTACTAGCCCAATAATTGAATGGGAAAGTGTACCAGCCCAATAATTCAATAGGGAAGTGTACTAGCCCAATAATTCAATGGGAAAGTGTACTAGCCCAATAATTCAAAGGGGAGGTGTACCAGCCCAATAATTCGATGGGAAGGCACACTAGCCCAATAATTCAATGGGAAGGTACACTAGCCCAATAATTCACTGGGAAGGTACACTAGCCCAATAATTCAATGGGAAGGTACACTAGCCCAATAATTCAATGGGAAAGTACACTAGCCCAATAATTCAATGGGGAGGTACACTAGCCCAATAATTCAATGGGAAGGTGCATTAGCCCAATAATTCAATGGGGAGGTGTACCAGCCCAATAATTCAATGGGAAGGCACACTAGCCCAATAATTCAATGGGGAGGTGTACTAGCCCAATAATTCAATGGGAAGGTGTACTAGCCCAATAATTCAATGGGAAAGTGTACTAGCCCAGTAATTCCATGGGAATGTACACTAGCCCAATAATTCAATGGGGAGGTGTAGTAGCCCAATAATTCAATGGGAATGTACACTAGCCCAATAATTCAATGGGAAGGCACACTAGCCAATAATTCAATTGGGAGATACATTAGCCCAATAATTCAATGGGAAGGTACACTAGCCCAATAATTCAATGGGGAGGTACACTAGCCCAATAATTCAATGGGAAGGTGCATTAGCCCAATAATTCAATGGGGAGGTGTACCAGCCCAATAATTCAATGGGAAGGTGTACTAGCCCAATAATTCAATGGGAAAGTGTACTAGCCCAATAATTCAATTGGGAGATACATTAGCCCTATAATTCAATAAATTTCGTTATTTTCATAAGATGATCTTCACCCCACATGTAACGATAAATATTTCAATTCCTGAGGTGTTTCTGAAGTGACATTCCGCCGATGGCTATAAAATGCGATCATGGATGTGCTTAGTCTAGATACTATTTGTCGACAAACACCCAGTGTCATTCATTACAATGGTTTACATACAAATTGCTTCACATAATTGAACACGAGGTTCAAGTTCAAGAAGTGTTCAGAAAGGATAAACTACCTTTTGTTTCCTCGATCATACATGGTTCAAGTAATAAATATCATGTTTTAAAATGAAAACTATGTCAATCTCATTAAGATGATTAAGGTAGACTGGGCTGTCTATACAAATGAATAAACTCAAAAATAAAAAATTACACAAATTTATCAAGATCGCATTCACATTGAAAAAGATATAGTATTGCGTAGTTTGAAAAAAAAGGAATAAAACGCTAACACTAGACTATGTGAATATACCAACATACAATAAGAGAGAAAGTCAAGTAATTGAAAGACAGAGTATGGGATTGGTATTGCAAGGACCCCATGATATATCTTAGTGTTCACCTCTAGCCGATTAATCCGGACTTTTTTCTGACCTATTTCATGAACACTTCTTATTTCTAGAAGACTTTGTAAGCTTAACTTTCTTGAATACTTATTTGACGAATGAAGCTAGAACATATTAAATTCAATCCACTTTCGATAATAAACATGATTGTTGTTAACAGATGATATTACAATTCCTCAAATATTCAAACTGAAAACAATATAAACAACAATATCACATGTGATTAACAAATTAATTAACAATCCAGGTATAAAAATGATCACCTGTATACTCTGAAATGTTAGTAACATATAACATGTTTTAAGGAAACTCTTCATCATAAGCTTCTACGTTGCTAACAACGGGATAGTTATGATTTTGAAGTAACCAGTGATAGGCGTTATTGAATTGTTGTATGAAGCAAATATAATAAAGACTATTTTCACTACTATTACATAACATGCTAAATCCACGATCAGTATTTCAGCTTCAATACGTGTATCCTTTGATGGCAAGCTTGTACAACACACCAAATAGAATGTCTAAAAGAATCCATTCTAAATGAAATAAAACATGAAACAGCTGTCATTTCCTCCTGGTGTCTATTCTTATGGTTAGTTCATTGGAAGCACGTTTGATTTGAAATGAAGGCCAACATGAGCCAAACATTCTTCATTAAGGAAGATTGTTTGACCAAAGTACATTTAAAGTCCGTCTAATTCTCATTGGGTATATGTGATTTGTTATCTGATTTCTGAGATTTCAGAAGAACACAATCATTATTCAGAGTAACACGTTATAGTAGACGATTATGCCTCGCTACATGTAGGCACATCATCATCGGAATCATCTTTGGTTGAGAAGTCAAAGTTTTCAGACGGGCCCGGACAGCCAGTTTCCTGGATCGGATGCTCTAAAAAAGAAAAATGGACCTTTCCAGTGAATTTGTTTATGGCAAGATCATATGATATTTCAATATTAGGTAAACAATTATTATAATTGCTGATTTTCTAAAGGGATGAATAACTGGAAAAATAAGTTTCGTTTTGAACTGTCAAGCTTTTCGTTAAAGTGGTTAATATTTGTCAAAGAATGAAAGGCGATAAAACTCGAATCATGATTAGTTTATGTACTATACCTATTTGTCACATAAATGGTCTTATGCTACACCCATGGTTAAGTTTATTGTAGCTGCTTCACAACCTTTTGAACATGTCAAGCACCGGGGTGGAATAAAGTTTCCGGAGAAAAACCACCACCAGCGGCTAGTACCGGTGAAGCATGGTATTGTGAAGCATAGGGAAATGAGCTGGGGTCAAAATACTTTAATGGTGAAATGAACCCACATGGCAAAGTGAAGCCACCTTATATTTTGTTTTTAATGGATGTTTCTTCACTTAATTTCTTATCACTTTGATTAATTAAATTCCTCCAAACATAATAAAACTGCAAAATAACAAGGGTGGGGCTGGACAATGGCAAAGTGAAGCATTTCGCTATTTTCTTACTAATTATTTTTTTCATCCAATTTATTTTCTTATCGCCCTTATTAATTCAAATAAACCCATAAATAATAAAAAAAATGTGTGTCTTGGGTGAGGGAATGTAGGGTGGGGCACGAAATTCACTTCACCATGGTCATGGTAAAGTGAAGCATTACATTATTCTATTTTCTTATTCATTAAATTTGCTCACCATTTTTTTTTCTATATGCCATAATTCAATCATATAAACACATAAATACCAAAAATCATTTCTGGGGTGGGGAAATTTAGGGGATCACTTCACCATGGCAAAGTGAAGCATTTCATAATTCAAACAATTAACAGTCATTGGAACACCAACGAACTTGGCAAATTAGATGACGTTGATGACTAAGGAATTAATTTTACTATTGATGATTTTATGTCGTAAATTATGATTTTTGTAACTCTTTCTTTTTTGGTCTTACTTATCTATGAAGCAATATAGACTTAAATACGAAAATCTTATAAAAGTTTGATTCATTGTAAAATAAAAAAAATATATTAAAACATTCCGTGTGCCCATGAATAGCGGAGTAGTTCTATCTTGGAGATAAATTATTTACAACAAAAATTAAAAAAGTCGATAACGCTATAAACAAAATGTTCTCCAGGAAATTGAAGATGGGGAAAATAACAGGTAGCAAACGTTTTGCTTTATTCTTCTTTAGAAATGATTCCGTGTTCCTTACCCATTGAAGTCGAATTAGCGGAATCTCCATAGCCGCTGTCGACCTTTTTACCTAAAACAAACCAAATGTTAAAAAGTGCATTTAAAAATGTTTACACCCAGGTAACATTTATCTATGCCATGAATACTTTTTTTTAATTAACTCATATATTTTTTCTTCTATGTATTCAAGTTTTTAAGATAAACAAATGCACAAGACAGAATAAGTTTAGGTAATTCTAAGAATATTATATTAACTTACGTCCTTTGTGCTCACGCACGGTATGATTCTCGAGACGTTGCCGCAGGACTTCTGTTGATGCACTTAACAATTGAATATCAACTATATGATCTTGAAGAATGCTTGAAATAGACCTCCCTTCAATTTTCTGGGACACTTTCACCATTGCATCGATGAATTCTATATGCTTTGTTATTGATTTTACGTCTTTGATAAATGCATTCAGGATTTCAGCTTCCGAAGACGACATCTTGTTCTACAGTTTTTTTTCCTGGGACTTTGAAGGACGCATTAGTTTTTCATCATTGTTGTAACCTACAATATAACATCTATGTAATTTGTTGAAATACATCATATCCCCACAAACATGAAATTTCTCTGATAAATATATACTTCCATTTATATATTTTTTTCTAAAAAGTTAAGCTTAAGTGATGTGGGTTGTCTTTGTACCTTTAGAATAAATTTAAAGCTTGGCATGGCTTAGTAAAAGCTATATCTTCTATACCAATAGTGAGACGAACACACAACGTTATAGGTGATGTGCAGTATCTCTTACTGAACCAGAGACCAGGTAAAGACGTATAAATATGACTCAATATAACTTGTAATATGATATGTGGGAATTCATAAACCAATCCGGTAACGTAACATTGATGTAGCTATTACAGAAATTAAAGCATCTCTGTCAAAGAGAGAGCGGTTACAGAAATCACTAATTAACTTAATATTAATTTGATTTAAACGTTTTAGAACACTTTAACTCTTTTTATCTGATAAATATAGCCTTTTCACTTTTCAATTGTTCGTTGGGATACTTATGACAAAAGTAATAAGACAACATTTATTGTTTTGCTGCGCACCAATTGTTTGTAATGTAAATATTTTTGGTATGTCATATAACTTTGAAGCCGATGAAATAAATGGGTTGTATATATTGTCTATGTTCTTGTCGTTGAAAAATCAAAGAAAATGATACGCCAAAACATGCCCTAAGATTTTAAGTACGAAATGTTTACCACGACAGCTATGCGTCCTTGTCTTAACCCCCTTACTCCTACAAAGACGTCTGTGCGCATTATAAGGTAGATCAGAAAATTATTCGAATGTTTTCCCAACGGTTGTAACGTAAAACGCTTGAACTGAGCGTCTGAAGCTAAGAGTAGATAGCTAGAAATGAAAATTGATTAAACACAGAGGGACAGCGATAGAAAGAAGAGAAGACACAAAGGAAACATCTGCACCAATAACAGATCCCTGAGAGACACCAGAAAATAAAAAAAAGAACAGAAACAGTGAGTGACAAATCTAAGAAAAAAAAGCAACATAGAAAAAAAAAAAAAAAAAAACAAAAACAAAAATAAAAAACAAAAACCAACAAAAATAAACACAAATAGTACAGTTATACCATATTACAATGAGTTTCTATGAAAATGGTCACTCGTTATAAAAATAAGTCATCACAGCAACTAAACGTCCCATCAACATACATGGTGGTAAATAAAACAGAAGCTTATATTGAAAGAAATAGCGTACAGAAAGGCAGAAGAATACAGACCACCAATACAACAGACAACAACGAGAATTGAAGACAACCCAAGGAAAGATAAAGCTGAAATAAGACAGAGGTTACCTGCATAAAATGCTGACGATAGATATATAATTTGCGTCTTTCCGGAAAAGTCATTTCATTGAAAGAATTAATGCAAGAAATATTTTGGGGATTCGAATCTCCCTTCTCCAAAAATGAATGCTTACTTCAGCAAAACCACGTTTTAGATATACTAAAAAGGAAACAGGTAAATAAAAAAATCTTTTTTTAAATTGTTAATTAATTATAAAAGATTATCGATACTTACAACTTACATTAACGCATATAATCTCCCATTGCTACTTATACAATAATTGTTCTCATAATCCACACGTCATCACCTATATAATATATCTGTGTTTATCTCACAAGTGTAATAACACCCTGGAACGTTTTTCATTGGCTGTGCCAGTCAGACATAAATTGTGATGTCATAATATGAACAACGGCGTTACGTCATGAATTGAAATAATACAACAATATAGCTGTCTGTATTTGATTTTGTCCTCTACATTTTAACTTTAAACAAGCCAAAATATAACTTATTAAGTTCATAGATAAAAAGTATAATTAATTAGCTTTCATTTCATATCAGATTTTAAAATCAGTAGAATTTCCAAGACTCGTTCCATTAAATGTTATAAGAAATGAAAACACATTTAAAGATAATTACCAAACAACTTACTGAATACAATATATATTTTGATTTAAATAATAGCATAGAGAACATGTATCAACTTTATAGATAGATAAATGTTAAAGTAAGCAACTTCATTCAGATTTAGCTTAAAGTGAAACATCAATGCCAACAGCAAGTAAATAACACAACTAACCTGACCATGACGACACACTTCAAGGAATTGAAAAAACATCTTCCGTGTTATTTGAAAAGTAAGTTATATTTAAATAATATTTGGATCCCTTTTAAAACATTAAAAGTGTTATTTCAAGCTCTGTAAATTCTCCCATTAGGCTAGAGCTAGGTAGTACGTGTTGTTTACATTGATATTTCATATCCCGAGTTTACCTGGATTGTGAAGAACCAAGTCCAAACGTGAAATTGTACTGACAATAATAAGTGATCGTGTTTTCATGGCTGTGGGCCAGACCCGGAACAACAAGTAACAGCGTCTTTATCGCTCTGAGGTGCCACGATATCTGGAGGTTAATACATATAGGTGTATGTGAGGTACTGGGCCTTTCGGGTGCTACTACCTGGGAAATTCTCGAAATTACATAAACTACAATGCCGTTTCAAACCAATGTCAAATCAATAATTTTCGCGTGAGTTTATTTTCTTTTGTTTCGTCAGACTTAACAGGATAAATGAGCTTTAATCATTCGCGAAATCAAGTGTGGACAAAACAGCATTAAAATCTTCATGAAACTAACATAGAATACAGTAGCTAAAGTTAGTACTTACCCATACATAGACATGCTTAAAATGAAATTAGTGTGAAGAAAAACACGCTGGCATAGAACTAGATCAGTTTATCTGTAAATAATCTGACTTTACTTCTCCTGCCAATGAAGTCACATGTTAGTGTTGATTGGCTACAAATATTACTTCCTTTTTTCTGTTTTCTTGTTAAAAACTGTCTACCTGCAGGTTTAACAATGGCATATTCATGGAAATAGCTATATATTGTCAACATTAAGAAATCGTGACAAATCTAAGTCGTATTTATTGGGATTCAGATATAGGACTCTTTAATCATTCATCATTGATATTATATCACAACATGTTACCTAATCGTTTTAGTGGAGGTTACCTCTTAAAATGTAATTTATAAGATTAGAACTCAATTACAAAAGCAGCCAATTAAAAAAGCAGTCCATTAAAAAGCAATCAGTTAAAAAGCAGTCCATTAAAAAGTAGCCAATTAAAAAAGCAGTCCATTAAAAGGCAGTCAATTAAAGTAATTACTTCTTTCGTAAGTAATAAAAAAAAAGTAATAAAATCGAAATTTTAGTTTATTAAAATAAGAACGCATGAAAAATATTAATTATCATAGCACTAACCAATTAACTGTTTTAACAACAATAACTTATATAATTAATTCCAATAATTATTGAAATAATACCTTATTACAGTTGTGACCGGTGGAAATAGTAACATAAGTAGGTCATTCAATCGGTAGCATGTTCATCTACATCAACATGCACTGTGATCAAATCATGTCGACGTGTACTACATCAGACTGGAATTTACAGAGTAGAAAACGTGTCTGGGAATCCCCCTGAATGACAAGTACCGGGTTCATTATGTTCACATGTACATTTGGGTCAGGGTTGTGTGGTGTGAAAGGTAAACATTGATAAAATCCCAGTCGCTTTGTGTGTTTATTTATACAGGTAAATCAGTTTGGGGATTTTAGTTTGGAATTTTCATATTACGCAATTTCATTTTATGTGTGTGCATTCTTTTACCTGTATAAAGCACTATTTCACAAAGCATATGATGATATGCATGCTAGCTTTGGAATGAATGTTTTTTGTCCGCTCGAGATTAGTTAAGACAGAATAGTGAAGAGAATGTATCGGTAATGAGATTATACAATCTACAAGAAATACGATTTATCCTGAAACTGGCACCGCCGTTTCAGAATACACCTGCCACATATATTTTTGCTATTTCGTCAGTGAAGAATCTTTATTACCACATGCGGTAATGCGGAAGAATGACTCTCTGAATATACCTAAATTTTACGTTTAGAGTTGCAAAGAGTTGTTGAAATCGGCGATTTTACATGTTGTTTTATGAAAATTCCCAAAATCGCTGCTATATCCGATAAAGTTTGGAACTATGTTTCGTCCGATTTACAATCTATGTTGAAGGATAAATATAATACATAGTCATTTTCTTAAAATAGAAGCTGTATCTTGGCTCGGGACAGAAAGACGAACGTGGCTCAACAAAGTTTTTTTTTATTTATTTAAAGACACTGACCCTGTATTCTCTATATTTTTAGGGACAGCTGTAAAAATGAGACGGAAACCCCGATTACTATATTCAATGAAAAGGCAGCCGTCATATTTTTAATCTTTAGATTATTTACATTCAGGATAAAATTAATTGCCAAATTTGACAATGGCTCATTCTGGTCATTTCAAGAATAATGACACGTGCTAGACTTAGATAATATGGTAATTCTCTTTAAGATAGTTTGGTTCAGGAATCTATCTGTATGAATTTAAAACATCAACGTGAAAATGCAAATCATATTTAGTGAAAGTTTGATTGTTTTGCTGTGAACAGATTGTTAGACGGAAAGCCATTCATTCCTGTAAAGGTGTAACGATGTATATGATCAAGTTTATTTCATTGAATTTACAAAGCAATGACTAGACTAACCCTCTCGTGACGTCGTAAAATTAAAATAAACATTTTTAGGTCCTGTCTTTTTCCATCTATGGAGACCAAGATTTTCTGTATATCCTAGAGAGGAGATTTCGCGTTTATGACGTTTGGAAGGAATTGAATAACATCAGTTCAACAATTCAATGACGTCTTATCAACTTTGCCACGCATTAAGATATAACATGTAGAGAAACAAACAAACAAGGAAAGAAAACAACAATCGTCCATGAAAAAGGCCAACTAAACCCTCCGGGAAAAGATTATTAAGTTGTCAAACACTTGGAAACGTCAGTATTTGCCATATTGATAGATTGAGATCACCCTATTTCACCCTAGCCCTACAGGGGTTGAAATAATCGATGAAACCGTAATCTGTTGAATTGAATCAGATATTGGTATTACAAACATCTTGATCGGAACACACAGTCGATTAGGTTCCCATGTTTGTGCTGGGCACTTCTAACAATTCCTGGTACCTGCGTGATTTAATTGAGTTTTTACAATACACATTTAGCAGAAAATATGCAAATGGAAATGACTTATGCGCGAATTGTAAATGGCTGTAATTTTTTGTTGTTTTTTTTTTTTTTTTTTTTGTTTTTTGATTGTTTTGGTTTGGGTTTTTTTTCATTGAACGATGGCGTTAGCATATTTCCTCATATGGATCTTATGGACTTATGCGCGAATTGTAAATGGATGTAATTTTTTTTGTTTTTTTTGTTTTTTTTTGTTTTTTTCATTGAACAATGGCGTTAGCATATTTCCTCATATGGATCTTCCTTGGAAGACAAAGACAAGGCGTGGGTGGCGTACACTCATCATTTGTATGTATGGAAACCCCTCTATACATTATACACTCTTTTAAAAAAAATACTGGACTATCATACTTCGGTATTGCAATCATCCTTTTAATGAAAAGGATACGGACCTCCCCCTTTTATATTGGATTCCTAAATTTCAAAAGAATCAATATAAACCATGAATTATTGCTAGTCCGTCTAGCTGTTCAACCAAAACTTTGTCATAACTACTAACTACCATTCTTACATGTTTTACCAATCGAATCTGGGTTTTCATTTTATGTGATACAGTTTACTAAAGAAGTGCAATGAATAGAATATGAATATTAAAGATTTTTTACCAATTTTTAACACCCTCTTCTAAACATTTCTCTTTAAGAATATCTGATTTTCAATCCAGTACACCGCCATACTCCATTCTTAACTGAAAGATTGCCTTTGTTCTCTTGTTATGAGAGCTCTCTATTCCAAGAGATGTGAAAACGATTGTACAAATATATGGTTGTGAAGTACACTGAAGTGTATTTCGTAAAAAAAATCCAGATCAAAAAAGAAGAAATTACGGAGGACGCAATCGTAAGAATGATTGAGTTTTTGGTTGACAGCATCTTCAGCGAGTTTGGTGGTAAGATCTTCCAACAGACTATTGGCATACATATGGAAACTGTGAATAGCTTATCAAAACAGGTAAAAAAAACATTTTAAGTCCACTTTCTGATATACTGATGACGTCTTGTCTTTAAATAACAAGAAATTTAATGACCATGTTCATCGTATATGTCTACCAGAATTGGAAATCAACGACAAGACGTTTTACATCAGTCACTTAACTCGATCTATACTTGCAACGAAACAAGCAATGGATAGATTTCCCTAACCTATGGTGTTTTTTTTCCGTGCAAGAAGTTCTTGACTTATGGACAAACTCGTAACACATGGTTTCAAAGGATAATAATTATGACGAATTTTTACAGCGGTCGCAGTGATTTTATCGAGAAATATTCTGTTTTATATGAAGTTGGACGTGTTTGATGCTTTTTTAGTTTTCTTGTTGGTAAAGTTGTTGTATATCTTGTTCTTCTTTTGAGAACGTGACATTACAAACTCGGGTTGACCAAGTTTACATGTCGACGACAAAACAGGAGGATCTAAACATCATGTTTTGAAAATACAAGGAATGTGTCTCATTATTGGTGGTGCTAATAACTCAGATAATATGAGAGCTCACTTTGTCACTGAAATACGAGACTATCGGATTATAATCAACGCCTTGTCAGCAATTAATTGACACAGATATGATCGCAGTTTACCACTGACTTACAATATAAACTACATACAAATCCTTTACATTTTCAAATACATTACTTTCGTCCTTTTGAGAGATCTTAACAATCATGTCAACTTTCTTACGAGATCAGAGGAAATGTCAAATATACACTGAGATACACAAAGATTAAAGGCATTTATAGTTCGTGTAGGCATACTGTATACCAAGAATTATTTCTACACGTTTAATTTTTGCCCTTTCGTATGAAAAGACGTTATTACGACCTTTTTCGCGTTATTACGACTTTTGAAAGGCGTTATTACGACCTTTTTCGCGTTATTACGACTTTTGAAAGGCGTTATTACGACTTTTTTCGCGTTATTGCGACTTTTGAAAGGCGTTATTACGACCGTTTTCGCGTTATTACGACTTTTGAAAGGCGTTATTACGACCTTTTTCGCGTTATTACGACTTTTGAAAGGCGTTATTACGACCTTTTTCGCGTTATTACGACTTTTTCGCGTTATTACGCTTTTATTTGCGTAATAAAGCGATTTTCTAATTTTCCCCTTCGAAATTTGACCTTTCTAGGCTTTCGTACTTTCGTCTATGAACAGGGAGGGCGAATATAGGATGTGGTCGAAAAAATGATACACTTATACAATCGTTTTATAAGATCCTTAGAGGGCGAAATGAACATGATAAGAATTCGAGTACATTTTGTATAGTGGTACAAGGGCGAAATTAACCTTGGGTGAAGGTATCGTGGGTAGCAGTACACAGTTTCTCGGTGTGGCCATGGGTGATTTTTTTACCATTACCCCATTATAAAGGTTTTAATTAAAATTGAAAAAATAAATCCTTGATAAAATTGGTCTTGTCATGTTAAAGTGGACAATGTGGGGGTTTCATTTTTTTCAGAATAATATTTTAGCTCTGTGTTGGAGATTACTATTTGGACAGTCTCGAATCTGTGTCTACGCACCAGAAACTAGTTTTACAGGAAGTGAAATTTTCATAATGTTTACATGTGGTCATGTTATGAAGGATTTCCAAATTGGAATTTGCTGAAATGAAGGTACTTTGTTACCACAACAGTGTTGTTGATTTTAAGATAGGTGTTTAGAATTAAATTTCCTCTATAAAGAAGTAGTGTTAGGTTGGAATTAGCAGTATTTTAGCATTTTTAGCATTTTTTCAGTAGGTAACCATGACAATCAAATGTCAGAAATCAGAGGAAATTTTTTTTTAACACAAACTTCATCTCTCTACTGTTAATGTAATTGTTATACAGTTTATAAATATATATACATGTAATGATGTATTTTTCATAACCAATCTGCTATACCTGTATATCTCAAACATGACCAATAATTTCAGGAAAAATGCAAATTAACTGTTTCCTGCTACCCTGATGTACAGGATTTCACTTCCTACTTGTAACCAAGACAACATGAATCGCCGTCGACAAAGACTATCAATATTGTAACCCAACCACAAGGTGTCTTTTCTTCTAGTTTTATAGCATTTGAATTTGGATTATGATTATGTTGACATGTTGGTATTTTCTTATTTTTTTAAGTCAGTTGCGATAATGTTCGTTACGTTTTAGGGACAGTGTAAAAAAATAATTGACCGAAACCATGCTGAAAAGAAAACGAGTTTGATTTCAATCTAGTTAACCTAAGTAACAACTTAGATAAAATTTTTCATGTGTATGGAGTTAGTAATGTATAGAATGGAGATGATATGAATAAATTATGCATGCTGCCCTAATTCTGATACCTGTGTATCTTAACGTTAAGTTAATCTCATAAATTCTCCAACGTTTCAAACTTTCGTGCAATGAAAAAAGAAACAATACCAACATAATCAAAGGCTCAGAGATACGTGAAATACAAAACACATAGATTCTTCGAGGTTGGTTAACGATCCAGGACAAAAAAAAATTATACAAAATGGCGGTTTAGTGACATTACGTCATTTATCTGTCCTGTGTGTAGATTTGAAAGATAAAACCGAAGATTGATGGCGTAGACCTCTTTTTTAAATCGTGTGTCCTCGCTTACATCAACAGCAACGCATATGAATATATATCTGTCGATTTTTTTTCTAGGCGATTTGGTGCGTAGATTGAATATTTGCGGCCCGGATAGGGTACAAGTCAAATATTGTCTTCCTTTGTCAGCTGTGTAACCATTTCAAAATAGTCATTAATTAACACAACGCATTTTTTACGGTAATGTATACTGATCCGAAGGTTTCATATATGAATTTCCCGTCGAAGTTGAACCCATGGTTAATATTCAATGTTTCATATGTTCATATGTATTAGATATATAATTTTTTTTTCTCGTCCGATATTGAATTAAATAATTCATGTGATATTATGTAGCCTGTATGATCGTGGAACCAATTTAAAGTTCAACAACGTGTCATGCAGTAGAAAGACATTAAAATGAAAATGTACGAAAACGCCTAACTAACTCCCTTTAGCTCCAGCGAGTCATAGAGCGGAACGACTACTTGTAAACAAACCTACAGCGAAGAATGTCGTTGTCAGTAAGATTTAAATATCACCATTTGATATATTTTTCTCTATATTTTAGCTTGGGTATTTCAAAAAAAAAAATATCGTGTTATTGTTTTTATCAGTTTTGTTTCATGATTTAGAAACATCTCAAAATTGTCCCTTAAATCTTATCATGTATTATCATCTATCTATCTATCTATCTATCTATCTATCAAGGTAAGCATGCTAATTATGTTACAAAATAAACACACCTACTTCATCAATAAATAGAGTCAAGTGTATGATATGTGACAGTTCGTTGAGGTACTGCGGTTATATACTATGGATAGGCCAACATGACGTCATATCAACCAGGAAGCTTCCATATCAACAATAAACTATGTAAAAAAAAATTAAGAAAATGGCTGATTGGAACTTCATCGTCAATAACGAAAAACATATCAACAAGACTATTTCATTATTTTCATCTAAACAAACATTGTTACGATTAAGAATTAAATAATATTCATAATTACCTCGTTATCGAATAGATAGTTTTCCCATCTGGCCAGTCATGGGAGAATTAATTTATTTTAGTAATCCGTAAATTGTCATCATCCTAGTTTGATGTACACACCTTTTTATAACACCATGCATTCTGTTGTTGTTCGGATCTCAGTTATCGAAGTTCTACAGCACGAGATCTCTATAAACTTGTAATCCTGAAGTGAAAGCACAGGTTACACATGTTGTTACAGTTCTTCAAACAGAACGACTAAACATCACGTGTTCATTCAGAAAGTTGGTTTTCCTCATGCATGTGTGGGGAAATTCCCTAAGCAAAGGGAAGTAACTCTATTGTACGTTTTGTTAAGGACACCTTATCATTGGAACTATTTATTTGAAAAGAAGCACCAACAATACATATTTTCAGGTAAACAAATTATAAAAGTAAGATAAACTCTTGATTTTAAGTCTACATATATATAATCATGATTCACGATTGTCCTTTTTCTTTCAATATTTCGTAAATATTTCATTATTTAATGTAAGATAAATTATTTAACACACACACAAACACACACACACACACACACAAACACACACACACACATATATATATATATAGAGAAAATCACTTAACATGACAAACAAATATATCACTAACGTTTTCGGGTCTCGCGGCTATCTTCAGGTGATTACATTCCATGTACACTGTTTGTTACTTAGTAACCTACATTGTGACGTAATGTTATTGTTATAATAAAAGGGGAGTTAATAACGTTATTAATTGTGTCCCGGCGCAATCTTCAGTGTGTATTTACGGACGGTTTAAACAGTTTGACAAAAAAAATCTTCTTTGATGATTCGTTTTGACTTTGTAGGTTCTGACATCTTATAGAACGGGTATATATATATATATAGAGAGAGAGAGAGAGAGAGACCCATATTTATACATTACACAAGCGTGATCTCTTATTGGGGAAACGAAGTATGCATTCTTTGTGTGTTTTTAAGATAACCTGTATTACACTATAAAATGACTCTTTCAGTATGTGTTAACATTTTCCATGAATTATGTATAATCCTTACAAAAGCACACCATTGCTTTAATTCTTTGTTGCTGGCTGGTGACATATATTTAAATGAAATTTTATAGAAAATGAAAAGGCAATAAGTGAATCTGCAGTTATTTATGTTCCAATCACTCGAAAATTAAACCTTTCTAGACTTTGTTAATTACGTTTGTATATATAGTATCTGATCTAGCGTAACTCATTTAAATATGTTGTACAATTTAGACATAGTGACGTTGAAATGTCCCATTTTAAGACAAAGACACTCCCACCCACGATTTCTCTCTCTCTCTCTCTCTCTCTCTCTCTCTCTCTCTCTCTCTCTCTCTCTCTCTCTCTCTCTCTCTCTCTGTGTGTTTCTGTATGATAAAAATTATGTTTCACTTTTGCGTTCAGCCCGGTGTTAAGTCTAATTCTCAGGGTATTTTTATAGTCACAGTGATATATTGAAGTTATTCCCCTTGGCATAGATTGATATCGACACAACAGCGCGGCGAGGTATGCGATAATCACTAAAGGTGAAAAGAAAACCACCCTGGTTAAACGACTATAAGTAATTAAATCAAACTACTGACGTATCCAAACTACACAAAAGGACTTATAAAAGGTGTCGAAAAAAGGAAAAAATTCGAAACAGGAACTTTAAACCCGACTTGTTAGAACAATTACACTGAAGATACCATAGAATCTTTCATTCTGCTGAAGGTAGAAAAACAAAAAAATCGTAGATCTTGTCATGCATTCCAGAATCTGTTTTGAATGTAAATCAATGGTCAGATAAATTGATATTTTCCAGATTTACGGTCTTGTCACGTGCTGAAAAATGATGTGTTTATACACTAAAAATAGAGCTATAACAGTAGTCTGTTGCTCAGCGTAATCATTGTTTTTGTTTTTTGTTTTTTTTTTCTTTTTCTTTTGTTTTCGTTTTTTTTTTTTTTTTTTGCAAGATATAGATCGTTATTATAATGATATAAGCGCTGCCCTAATTGAAGCCGCAAATATCTATATACCAAAATATGAATATAAAAAATATCTTAAACCCTATTGGGATTCCAGCTTGACGAATCTGCATAATGAAATGTTACAAAAGCGGAGTACCTGGATACAATTTGGAAAGTATAGACAATGTTGTGACTTGTTTAGAGAATATAAAAATTGTAAAAGGGAATTTCGGCGGCAACTTCGAAATTCTTTTGAATCACATATGAATTAGACCAACATTTGTTTTGGCAACTTATTAAAAGCAAAAACAAAGGTTAAACAAACTGAATTGAGATATGATGGGAAAGCGTTAAGAGGTACGGTTGATATTTTGAAAGGTTGGTCTCTGCATTTCCAGAATATCTTTAAAAACCATTACGTGGAAGAATTTGACAGTGGTTTCCACAAGGAAATCAAAGACAGAATCAAAATGATAAAGTCGAATATTTGTTTTGACAGAGACATGTTTTTATGTGATGCTTTTTCTTGCCAAGAAATCAACCATGTAGGTAAAAAGTTAAAAACAAATAAGGCCGGTGGGCATGAGGGTCTCGTATATGAACGCGTAAAATATGCAGGACAGCCTCTGATTCATCATATACGAAATTTATTCAGTCTTGTTTTTAAACCCGAATATATCCCTAAAGACTGGAAATATGGCATTATAGTTGCTTTACACAAGGGTCATGGGAAGCCTAAAGAAGACCCCAATAGTTACAGGGGAATAACGCTTTTGCCTATATTTTTAAAAAAATTTTGAAATGGCTATTGCAAACAGAATTACTGACATAATTGATTCTGACATATTTCCAAACACACAACAGTCAGACAAATCTATGCTGTCTCTGTACAGCGTTTAATGTGCAAGAATGCATTTATTATCATATGGAATATGGTTCAGATGTGTATGTGTCATTTTTGGATAGTACAAAGGCCTTCGATACTGTTTGGCACGACGGTTTATTAGTTAAGTTGTATGACATTGGTCTAACGGGGAAAGTATGGAATATACTTAGATATATGTATACAGATGTACAGAGTTCGGTGGTATTTAATGGCGTATTTTCTACACCGCTGAAAATGGAGAGAGGAAATTTACAAGGTGGGGCCCTATCTGCCAAAATGTACTTAGTTTTTATTAATGAACTATTAAATGAGGTTGAAAATTCTGGTTGGGGGGGCAAGAATAAGAGTACCTGTCAATATTCCAGCCCAAGCTGACGATATTTGTTTAGGAAGTTCCAATATTGTGAGTCTACAAAAAATGTTAAACATCTGCGAATCCTATAGTCGAAAATGGAGGTTTATGTATTCAGCATCAAAGAGTAAAATTGTTGTATTTTCAAATAAAAGAATTGTAGATATAAGTCAAAATATCTATCTCTACAACAGTGTATTACCAGTTGTCGCAGACATTATACACGTTGGTATTCTATTAAACCGTAAGCATAATTCCATGGAAAGAACAAAATCTGTTTGCAATAAATTAAAAAGTGGTACCATGGCCCTTCTACGCTCAGGCGCCCATCAGTGTGCTCTAAACCCATTAACAGTTTCAAAAATTATGAAATTAAAAGTTTATCCTTCTGCACTTTATGGATGCGAACTGTGGTTGCTTTCGACTACTGAGTTACTGATGTCAGAAAGGGGCCCAGCGTTTTATTGTAAAGTCAATCCAAGGTCTAGATAAAAGAACAAGAACTGACATGTGTACCTCTCTACTTGGGTGGACGTCATTAGAAGCATATATAGATACTAAATAACTTTTGTTTCTTGGTAGAATATGTAGAATGAGAAGAAGTAAAATTTTCATAGTAAGATGTTTTTTGTATACAATTAATGAATATGTACAAATTGGTTATATACCAGATATTGCCAGAATCCCCAAAAAGTATAATTTATTCCAGCATTTCGAACTTTTACTGGATGACGGTACTTTTCCAAACAAAACACATTAGACGAAACTGACTTATAATTCTGTAAAAGACTATGAAACAAATGCATAGTTACAGAGAATGTCTAACAATGCAGATTTTTCAAGATTTAAACTACTGCATGATTGTTTAAAACCAAACTGTTTGTGGAAACTAGCTCTGTATCACCCTAGTTCTCTCGATAATATCCGTTATGTAATCAAACTTATTGTTTCCATACGAAACTCAAATACACAATTTTTGTGTCATTTTTGTGGATATTTTTATACAGATATTGTGAATCATGCAATTCTACATTGTTCATCAACAGAAATTGTACGTGACGATTTATGGTGCGCAATTGTGTCTATTTTGAGTATTGAATTTATTTCATACTTACAATCGTTGCCAGAGTATATATTGCTTCACATTTTACTAGGAGGTCCTCTGGCCTATCAGTTAGACAAACATGATATTGAACAATTTAGACTGAAGTCAGCATGTTCTATAAAAAGGATGCTTGAACTATATAGCTATGTATAGTGCGCCAGGAGTCCTTCTGTATTATATACACTTAAAACCTATTATTGTGACATATATACTTAGTATGTAATTATTTCATAACATTATAACTTGCAAGATAATTCTTCACGGAGTATGATTTACATAAAACTAACATATTGTATGTATAATCATAATTTGTAAAATCTACATTAATTTCCACCTTAATTGTGTGCTTTTCAAGTTGATTTATTTTGTAATTTGTATGTATGCTCTTCATCTTTGGAGGAAATAAAGACAATAATAATAGCGACATTTTAGAAAAATATTAGTATTTTGTTTTGTAGATGAACAATCCAAATTGTATACCTCTGCTCGCTTTGTTTCTGGTGCCTTCGCAGCGCCCGGGATCGTATGAGGATGGATGTTTCGTGTGTTTGCAATGATCTAACGCAGGTAGGTTCTTTCCCTTCTACTGCGCAGGTATAAGAGTTGCAATATTACTTTTTTTTTTAATTTCTCATATAATGATTATTTTTATCCATAGTCAGCCAACTGTGATATAAAAATATAAATAAATGTTTTCGCACTAATAAAAAATTCCTTTGCTAGACCTACCCTCAGAACACTCAGACTTTCAAGAACAACATAGAAATATCGGGATTATTTTCATTTCATCATGTCACAAATCTTTTCATAAAACTTCGATACTCTTTTTGACCAATTCAATGACAATAACAAAAGACGCCCCTTTTTCACATTTTAATTTTCCTTATAGTCGTCCCAAAAAATTCAGCATATTCTAGGCCCAAAACTTGACTGAAAAATCCTAGAGGGACAATCAGATGTTTGGCTTAATTTATTTGATTCTTGTTGCCACAAGTCATGGTTATCATTTGTGTACACCCCATCCCCACACACGTAAACACAAGCTTATTGTTCAAGTTTGATTGAGTGTGTTTCTGTAGTGATACCTTAATGACGTCACATTACGTGTTCTTGCTCCCACTATATATCCACTCGGAACTCCTCGGTTGTGCGAGGAGTTCCGAGTGACTATATATCGGCATGAGTGCAGTGTCATCATGACTTAGTTTAAACAATATTTTATTCAATGTTTAACATTTAGATATACATATAATTCAAATCTTAACTAAGAGGATTTGGTAACAAGCTTAAAGCTTATGTAAAACCATCTCCTAAAATGTTATACCATTCACATATCGACAGAGTGGTCCAACTAAAAAGGAATGCTGGTGGCAGCTATAAAATTACAATCCGAGTACTGATCATGTGTTTGAAATGTAGTCGCGTGCAAATTAGATATGAGTTGTTTTTAATTCCCTATATTACCTCTGAACTGAAGAGTGCAGAGAGTATAGAATATTATAACATATAACATAACATTTGGTATAATTAAGCATAGATACATAGTAAGTACAATAATAAAGTATATAGGTACATAATAAGATAGTTGTACATGCACATGGAGTAAAATATTGTGCAAGATATGCACTGTAATGATAATTTTGTAGGCCCACAGCACACAGGGGTTGGGGATACCCCTACCAGCAAGGTGTTGCAGGCTCTCAATTTTTTCACAAAAAATATAAATACATTATGCCATGCACATATATCATCATTTTAAAGCCCAATTGATGCATGCATTGGGTATAGTCATATTTGCAATTTGTAAGAATATAAGTGTAGTACACTATACAACATCATTATGCAATATAATGATAAGTTTGTAGGCTCACAGCACACAGGGGTTGGGGATAGCCCTACCAGCAAGGTGTTGCAGGCCCACAATTTTCACAAAAGATGTAAATACATTATGCCATGCACATATATCATAATTTAAAGCCTAGTTGACGCATACATTGGTTATAGTAATATTTGCCATTTGTAAGAATGTAAATATGGTACAATATGGCGACATAGCAATCATAAAAAATAATAGGTACAGTATTTGTAGTGAAGGTAAATCATTATAAGTATATAATATGTCCATACTAAGGGCAAGTATATTATATTATCTAGGGACTAAATTTCATATTACTGATACATGTAAGTACTTTGCGAATACCGTTAAAGTACGTATATGTTACGTTGGTAAATAATGCGTGAATGGATATCTACATTCAACTAAAGACAAATATAGTATTTCTACGCAGTTTAGAGCGAGTATGGGTAAGTAATTTATGATTACATTGGTAAGAGGTACAAGATTTGCAATGAAAGTACATCGTGACCAAGTGATTGAGAACGAGATTGTTGTTAGAGTAAGCACAGTCAAGTTATTTTTACAAATGGAAATGGATACGATCATGCAAATCGTTCACTTTTCATTATATATTCTTGAACAGCTGATACGATTTCCTCGTTTTGCTGTATAGTTAAATCGGGATTTCCCCAGAGTAGACATTCAGTATTTAAATCATAATTGAGTGCCCAAATGTATTGTTCTCTTATGTTTGTGTATTTTTCACAAGCAAATAAATAATGAAAGTTGTCTTCAATATAGCCGCATGTACAAAAAGGATCGTCGCTAATGTTTTTCTCAAAGAGGTGTGCTTTTAAGCTGCTACATAGTAGTCTAAGTCTCGAATGGTATATTTGGGCTGTTCTGTTTCCATAGGATCGGTAACTAGGCGATTTACCTTTGTCTCTATAAAGATAATGTTTAAGGACAGACACAGAGGGGTTTTCTCGTATAGTGGTAGGTAGATTGTTCCACAAATGGACAGTAAAAGGAAGGAAGGAGTTAAAATCTATTTAAAAGAATTTTCACATTGTCTTTTCAAAACATTAACGAAACTCGTTGGGCCATATTCAAAAATCAACGAGGGAGATTGTGGTATGTTGTACCTGGCAAAATGAGATTTTGGTTTATATAAAATTTTATGAAACGAGTCTTTGCGAACAAAGAGAAAAACTTCGAGACTGGTTTTAGTAATTTTTTTTATGAAATGAAAACAATTTTAAGATGGTGTTTATTACATAACTAAAAATGTACAGGGCAGAAAAAAATGGAAGTAGTTATTTTATTTCGCGATATCTGATTAAAGATGTTAGATCATTGTCCATATCATGGCATCACAATCGCTTTCGTATTGGTGCAGCCAATAAAACAATCTGTTTTGTATGATCAACAGGCAGTCGATTACTTGATTAAAAATGGAATATCGGGTATGTTTACATGCGATCGACATTGACCAATTCCCAACATCACAAAGATCAAACGCTTTACATTATCTGTTCATTTGAATAGCCACGGAGTCGTGATATTTGTCCAGTAGTATGCTAGGACTAGGGAAATAAAGTTTGTTTAAATGGTTGACCTTGACAACAAACACCTCAAGTCACTGTTATCGAATGTATTCAAACGTCTAAACAACAACAGAGAGACATATCTATATATATAATTTATAATATTTAGGAAGTGGTTTGCCTAGTTGAATTAATATCCTGTTTTATTCACATGAATGTCCATTATCAAATGTTATATAGGGCGCCATTGTGTTAAAATGTCAAAACTACTTCTGATTTTAAAAAAAATCCCGATGAAACCCAATTTCGCGATATGTGAACGCCTTTAGCATGCTATGAGGACCATTCATCAATTGTTCAGATGCATGGCCGTGAACTTTTTCAAAATTACGTGGTTCAAATGCTTTTTAAATTATTGGATGAATTCCTCAGAATTGATGACGTATTTAAAACATATTTGCAAAAAAGATATTTTGCTTGCAATAAGATAGATTAAAAGAAGAAAAAGGAAAAAGATTTAGGCGATTTCGGTACCACCCATTCAAACATAACGGTTGAAACATTTGTTTCTTGACCAGCTCATTATCATTATCATTGTTCTTAAGTTACATAACGGAACCACTCTCTACTTAAAGGCGACAGAGAAATATGTTCCGTACATAGACTGAGAGAGCCGCTTGTCTCATGGTTCCACTTTTAGCACTATTAAAAAAACATTGTTTGACATGTGCTGTTCACCTTCTTGACATGACATAACTTACTTGGATCGAAATGGCGCGTGCCGTCGATAAAACAGAAGAGGTTTTCTATTCCGAAACACAAGCTATTGTTCTTCAAGTACTTTTTTCAAAGGCATCCTAAATAAATAAATAAATTAATTAATTAAATACGTAATTATAAGTAATCAACAGTACTTTTAAAACGAATATTAAGATATCAACGAAAACGTCAATTTTACTAAACTGTCAATTTAAAGGTTTTCTTTCTCAGTATACTCAGTGTAACACGTCTGATTGACACACCCAGTATACCCAGTGTTACACGTCTGATTGACACACCCAGTATACCCAGTGTTACAAGTCTGATTGACACACCCAGTATACTCAGTGTTACACGTCTGATTGACACACCCAGTATACCCAGTGTAACACGTCTGATTGACACACCCAGTATGCCCAGTGTTACACGTCTGATTGACACACCCAATGTATTCAGTGTTACACGTCTGATTGACACGCCCAGTATACCCAGTGTTACACGTCTGATTGACACAACCAATATATTCAGTGTTACACGTCTGATATACCCAGTGTAACACGTCTGATTGACACACCCAGTATACCCAGTGTTACACGTCTGATTGACACACCCAGTATACCCAGTGTTATCGTCTGATTGACACACCCAGTATACCCAGTGTTACACGTCTGATTGACACACCAAGTATACCCAGTGTAACACGTCTGATTGACACACCCAGTATACCCAGTGTTACACGTCTGATTGACACACCCAGTATACCCAGTGTAACACGTCTGATTGACACACCCAGTATACCCAGTGTTACACGTCTGATTGACGCACCAAGTATATCCAGTGTTACACATCTGATTGACACACCCAGTATATCCAGTGTTACACTTCTGATTGACACACCCAGTATACCCAGTGTTACACGTCTGATTGACACACCCAGTATACTCAGTGTTACACGTCTGATTGACACACCCAGTATACCCAGTGTTACACGTCTGATTGACACACCCAGTATACCCAGTGTTATCGTCTGATTGACACACCCAGTATACCCAGTGTTACACGTCTGATTGACACACCCAGTATACCCAGTGTTACACGTCTGATTGACACAACCAGTATACCCAGTGTTACACGTCTGATTGACGCACCAAGTATATCCAGTGTTACACGTCTGATTGACACACAGTATACCAGTGTTACATGTCTGATTGACACACCCAGTATATCCAGTGTTACACGTCTGATTGACACACCCAGTATACCCAGTGTTACACGTCTGATTGACACACCCAGTATACTCAGTGTTACACGTCTGATTGACACACCCAGTATACCCAGTGTTACATGTCTGATTGACACACCCAGTATACTCAGTGTTACACGTCTGATTGACACACCCAGTATACACAGTGTTATACGTCTGATTGACACACCAAGTATACCCAGTGTAACACGTCTGATTGACACACCCAGTATGCCCAGTGTTACATGTCTGATTGACACACCCAGTATACCCAGTGTAACACGTCTGATTGACACACACAGTATACTCAGTGTTACACGTCTGATTGACACACCCAATATATATCAGTGTTACACGTCTGATTGACACACCAAGTATACCCAGTGTTACATGTCTGATTGACACACCCAGTATACCCAGTGTTACATGTCTGATTGACACACCCAGTATACTCAGTGTTACACGTCTGATTGACACACCCAATATATCAGTGTTACACGTCTGATTGACACACCAAGTATACCCAGTGTAACACGTCTGATTGACACACCCAGTATACCCAGTGTAACACGTCTGATTGACACACCCAATATACTCAGTGTAACACGTCTGATTGACACACCCAGTATACCCAGTGTTACATGTCTGATTGACACACCCAGTATACCCAGTGTTACACGTCTGATTGACACACCCAACATACCCAGTGTTACACGTCTGATTGACGGATATCTAACAGACACGAAGATCGATCCTCTATCAGCGGTGACACTCAGCGTTATCTCAGTATGCTCAACATCAGCAGCAGTATATTCGGCGCGAATCCACACAGCGGCGGCAGTCACCGGCGCTGTCTGTTTGAACGATAGGATTACACTTTCAAATACCTTCGAGGTTTTCTCTGATACTTGAAAAAGTGGATATAATCTCGTACCCGATGGGAGTTATTTTTAAACAGTGTTTTGTGTACACGTCTTCTTCAGCTGGTATCGCTGATGTATACAGAAGTAATTCTGCGCTCAGTTAGGTTAGACACACGGCCTTATTTTGTCTACCATAACAGAGTATTTTGCACATAACTTGGATATCGTCCACCGACGGAATTTCTTTCTCGCGTTATTAATCATATCTTTAGTCGCAAAACTAATTCTAACAATTTTTGGAGGAATTAATGTTTAATGACAAAAAAAAAAAAAATCAAATCGTACGTTGAATACTTTTTTTTAAAAATACGTGTATTATTACTATCACTAACATTTAATGAATATATTTATTTTGATTTCATGTGATTCAATTAATTCTAAGTATTTGTATTGATAATGGTTTCATAAAGAATCCATGATACTATAAATCTTATGTCAAATAATTTTAAGATAATTCCTCATTTTCTGCAACAAATAGTTACAAAAAGAACTGATTGTTAGGAGGTAACCTTGACAACAATTGCCATGGATCTCTTGGGACATTTTGATTACTCGTCTTATGATAGTTACAATATATCTATTTGGAATGATACCTATCAATATTACCCGGATACTTCTAACAAATCCTGGAATTCCACAGGACAAGTGGAGTTGTACTATGTTCCAGTAGGGCTTATTGTTCTATTGGCTTTCCTGTACGGCTCTATCTCACTATTTGCCGTCATTGGTAACGGTATCGTCATTTACGTCATCATGGCGAATAAGAAGATGCAAACAGTGACAAACATTTTCATCGCTAATCTAGCCCTTGCTGACGTCATCATAGGTCTTTTTTCGATCCCGTTTCAATTCCAGGCGGCCCTTTTACAACGCTGGGTACTGCCCTATTTTATGTGCAGATTAGCCCCGTTTGTCACCAATATCAGCGTCAACGTCAGCGTTTTCACTTTAACAGTTATAGCGATCGACCGTTACATTGCTGTCATCTACCCTCTAAAGGCGGGGTTTAAGAAGCAAGTAGCTGCCGTAGTACTTGCTATCATTTGGGTTGTTGGAATATCGTCCAGTTTGCCGATGGTTATCCACTTCCGGGTCGGATTAAATTTGACCCCTAAAGGAGACAAGATTCCATTTTGTAATCCAAAATGGCCGAAAAGTTTTGGAAGATATTACTATATGTATTTGTTGGTCGTACAATATTTGATTCCACTTATCATCATCAACTTCTCTTACTTTCGGATTGCCTTTAAGATCTGGGGTACTAAGGCACCAGGACAGGATATAGACCGGAGAGACAACGTAAGAACGAGGAACAAGAAAAAGGTAAGAGGACATTTTTCTTTATTTCTTATCTTTCATAACAGGTGAAGAGAGAGAGACAGAGAGAGAGAGAGAGAGAGAGAGAGAGAGAGAGAGAGAGAGAGAGAGAGAGAGAGAGAGAGAGAGAGAGAGAGAGAGAGAGAGAGAGAGAGAGAGAGAGAGAGAGAGAGAGAGAGAGAGAGAGAGAGAGAGAGAGAGAGAGAGAGAGAGATATTAGTCGAAGTGCATTAGCTAGATTTTAGACCCGTCTCCGTTCGAAGTAACTAATCAAACAAAGAGCGTTAATATTCCCTCATTAGCTAATGCTGTGCTTTGTCGACGACAGGGATATTTACCGAAGAGTACTTAGCAGCGTAATGTACGCTTGTCTGTATACGGGTATGAAATAAAAGCTTAAGGCAAAATATGCGTAGAATTTCAAAACGCAACCGGATTGGTCAAAAATCAATATATAGGATGAATATTTAATAAGATTCTCCGCCTGTCCTTTTTGTTTGTTAGATGTTCAACATTCTTCTTTAAGAAACTCGTCACGAATTTTTCCTTTGAGCTACTGGGAAAAAAGTTTCGTAGATGTTACACACACGTATTTGTGATGTTAAACACACGTATTTGCTATGTCATACACACATATTTGTGATGTCATACACAAGTATCTTTGATATATGCGATGCTATACGTACCTAGCTGTGTTGTTTTTTTTTTCAAAAATCTGATCCTATTCAAAGGTATCATTGATGCTATGTTCACATATATCTCTTGTAATACACACGTATCTTTGATGAAATAAACACGTATCTTTGATGTAATACACACGTATCTTACATGTAATACGCACGTATCTTTGATGTAATACACACATATCTTTGATGTAATACACACGTATCTGATGTAATACACACGTATCTTTGATGTAATACACACGTATCTTTGATATAATACACACATATCTCCGATGCTTTACACATGAATATCTGATGGAATACCCACATTTCTTTGATTCAATACACATATCACAGCAGTGCAGGCGACATCTGTACTATTATCTACGTAGTCACCGTCGGGGTTTTTGACGATATTTCTTTATGAGAATCGGAACTGTTTCAAACCCTTTGTCAAGTATAATCCATTACGGTATTTCTTTAACGGAAGGCAACAATAGCGTTATTTGTCACCTCCAAAGATCTTAAACAGAATTTCAAATCTGTACCGAATACAGTAGATTTTCTACCAATATTAAGTCCTTGCGATTTGCCAGTCGTAAAAATCGACTTCCGTGCTAATGTCACTTTATCTGTTAAAAGGTGTCTACACAGGCCAGAAAGTCTTTTGCTAAACCAGTCAGCCCTTTGGCTTAAGGACATTATTCAAAAATAATAATTAAGAAGATCTTTATTATAGGTGCCGCACCTTATGCAGAGATAATGGGAAATTTGCTGTCAGACATGCAACGGGAAAGAAAAAGTCTGACTTTGTTATATAACATGTAGCCGTTCTTTCTGAAACAGGATATGTCTAAGTAAATTAGAATCCAAGGACAATATATCAACCGCTTACCTCCTACGCCTCCAAGAGGGAGTGATATCTACCAAACTATTTGATGTAACTTTTCCCTTAATTTTCCATGTATAGGTAGTTACAATCCTGCTTCCCCAATCTATTTGTGTTTGCGTGTTGATTTGATATTCTAGAATTTGTCGGTCTCAGTACAAGATGACACAGATTAACTCACAATATGTTGTTTGATAGTTGAAGGTTGATGAAGACCATGGATATAGATCAATTGTCATTGACGATTGTTCTGTTATACAACATACAGCTAGATATAGTCGATAGTTCATGATATACCACATGATATCGTTTCACACAAAGCTGGTACTCGTCATGTAAACACGACATAGATTGACCTTATCTAGGAAACATTGACTCTTCTGGAATACCTTTTCATGATATAATTTAATTTTCTCAAGGAACTTCGTGTTGATCCTACCTTTATATTTTGCTTTCGTTAAATCATTTTTGAATTCGAATTAGAATTTTGGTTGTTGTTGTTGTTGATGATGATGATGATGATGATGATGATGATGATGATGATGATGATGATGTTGTTGTTGTTGTTGTTGTTGTTGTTGTTGTTGATGATGATGATGATGATGATGATGATGATGATGATGATGATTTTTATAAATTTGAAATGCATTTTCTTGTTTTGTTGTTGTTGTTGTTAATATTTATAAATTTATGCATTTTTTAATGTTTCGTTACTATCTAAGATGTCCTTGGAATATGTAAAGCCATGTTCCAAAGCAATAATCGACATTGCCGTTTGTATGTATATTAGAGTTGTATCTGCGTGTTTTAACAGAATATCATATGTTGTAGCCTTGTTTTACTTTTGAAATCGATATCAGGAAATTAACACGGATACCGTCAGGAAGGTTCGGCTATATACGAAATGCTTTTACTAAGATGGCGTTGTGTGTCAACTCCAACTACAACAACGTTAATTGTCTATTGGGCAATCTCGGATACACGGTTTACAACAACAAACATCGAGCTCTTAAAAGTCATATTACGGTTAGGGGCGAGTGGGTACGGGAGTCAGGAGTTCGAGCGCTCGTAGTAAATAAATAATAATTTGAAAGACTGGACGAAGAAATAAAATCCTCCCTGACCTGTACGGTTTTGAATCTGAAGACGAATTGCTTTGCTTTGCGTGTTTTCATGTTCGTGTTTGTAAACAAAGATTTCGGCTTTTTGTTTTTGTTTTTTTTTTAGTCCGTAAACAAAGTCTTTTACGGAATCCAAATTTCATTGATATAACATTGACGATAAAATCACCTCCAAAATACCCGATTTTACAATATTCTAATTGAATTTGTAATCTGTATGTTTGCAGGTAGAGTTACCCAAGCCTAGGATGTACCTTATGTTGAAGACTTGTTTACAAAGTAAATCTGTAATGACTTTGAAGTTTAAAACAATCACCAACCCAACCATATCATTATTTTATTCGCGGAAAATATTCGGCGTTTCAGTTCTACAGGATCTTGCTATTTCACTTTTTACCAGTGTTGTCTATTTCTTGTGGCAAAAATTCTGTGACACATCGCTAGAAAATTAATTTAACAAAAAAAACAAAAAAAACAAAAAACAAAAAAAAATATCGTCATGAAAATTTTTCATGACATGTTGTCTTTTAGGGGAAATTTAATTTTAAAAATGTTATTACGTTCAATTGGCTATAGCTATTTAATTCAATCGAAGGTGTTTGGTAAAACGGAGGTCTCTACACAGTAATAGGATCGTAGATTAGTATATAGCTAGTGAAATTCGATTATTATCGTTTGATGCTGACGATGAGGGTTACGTTGTACCTGTATTGAGAAACTTCGACATATTCCATACATTTCCATGTCGGTTTGTGCCAGCCATACATATCTGTAAAGTGGTGTGTGAATATATTCCTATTGTTAAGGGATTGTCGCGATAAAACAATGGGACCATATAAGACACAGCTTATAACATTATCACGTATATCACCAACAAGTATGACTCCTTGTTTTTTCATGACTTTTACACATGCAGATCTAGTCCCCGTATCTCTACAGAATAATGGTCAAGCTTTGCATGAACGACGAGAATTCGTGACTCATCGAGATCTTGTTACACTAGCCGATGGCGACTTGTATTAACTGGACTTCCTGTCGTAGTAAAATTAGTATACTGAACGAAACCTTGAATCCACCCTTGTATGTAGCACATTGATAAGTAATTTTTTTCAGGATTTTTATTGAATTTAACCATAAAAAATTGATCTGTTGCCCCCATTTAAAAACTTAGGATACCATCTTTTACATTTTCTCCCGTCTACTCAATCTTTCCCACTTGGTTTTCCTCTGTTGATGTCTCACTATACAACCGTCCTCATATGACCTTGTTGGTGTCTCACTATACAACCGTCCTCATATGACCTTGTTGGTGTTTCCTTAGACATCCCTCCTCATATGACCTTGTTGGTGTTTCCTAAGATACCCGTCCTCATATGACCTTGTTGGTGTTTCCATAGACATCCCTCCTCATATGACCTTGTTGGTGTTTCCTTAGACATCCCTCCTTATATGACCTTGTTGGTGTTTCCTAAGATACCCGTCCTCATATGACTTTGTTGGTGTTTCCAATTGATCAAAAAATGTCGGAATTTAAGTGGGGACATGCACTTACCCCATCAATAAAGATCTTTCACAGAAGCTTCAGAAATATTGTCTTTATTGATTTCATTTTAAAAAGTTATGAAATTTACGTGAGGTTCATTTGTTTTATCAGTGGTCGACGTGTAAATCATTCTTTCTGTCATGGTTCATCCAATTAAGTTTGAAATAAAATTCTGTTATCATTTCAGTATTTTCTTCATTTATTTAATTTGCTTTCAAAATGTCATCAATTGAATCTTTAGCACGTTTCCCGGCTTTTTTCTTCAATTTGTGCATATAAAGATAATTTTTAATATTTCGGAAAAAATGCTACAGTCCCCTACGTCATTTTTCCACTTCAAGGCATCAACTCCAGGACTGATTTTTACAACTTGGAATTAGCGCTTAATTAGAACTCGACATCTCCAAAGCCCAAGGGAGTGCCTTCCATTTTGTGTTCAGATTACAAAACGATGGTTTAAGGACGTAATTTTCGCAAAAAAGACTGATGGTATGATGTCACATTTAGAGTGATATCATTTTCTACGGTGTCGTATACGCAAACGACAGGAAAGTGACAAATTCAAGTTTCCAATAGTTTATCAAATCTGCAAACTTAAAATTTGATTTTGAACAGCACAAAGTTAATTTTGTAAATGTTGTAATTTGTGACGAACCAATAAATTTTCTGCGGATTCCATATTTTTTTCTGGTCAAAATGTCTGTTTTCTTTGTCTTCAGCCCCGTCTCTGCCGACATGCTGTCCTCTATGCGGGAAAATTATCCCATTGTCACATTTTGGTACATTTAGATTTATTTTACTAAAAATCCGTCTTGTTTATATATAAAAATATCTATGTTTTTACCTGAATAAACTCGGAAGTAGAAATAGTTTAGTCAGTTGAGCAACTGAGGTGCTTGCTTTGAAAACTATTTTGTTCTTCAAGAAATGGGTCTGTGCTGTAGTGGTTATGTCAAAAGGCAAGAAATTTCACCCTGATTGCCGATGAAGGCATAGGACGGGCGTCCCGTGTGTTGTTTAGTGAGGTGGTAATTTGTTTTTAAAAAGAGATCCTGTCTCAAAATGACCCTAGCTGTTGATTAGTGAAAAACCCGACAAACAAACCAAACATCGCAAGATGTGAGGGACAACCATACCATTAGCAGCAGGCAAGGATATTCTGCCATTCAGACTTGAGCATGCACTTGATGATTCTCTCAAGGAAATAAGCTTTATATCATCACTATACAATGCTCTATATATAGGCATCAGGGACAAACTAATTCGTCAGTTATACAAACATTCCAGTCTGGCTGAAACATTATCCAGTTTTATCATCAGACCCGTTTTTATGTGTTCGGAGGAAGAGGGGTGGGGTTTGAGTGGGTGGGGCGGGGTCAGGGGCTCAGAAAAGATATGCATATGCAAATCTAGTCGGAATAATTTAACTTAGTTTAATAATTTATCATTTAATTAGATACCACTATAATCTGATTGGTCCTCAGCCAGATCTTTTTAGGCAGTGTATTTACCTATGCATGACCATGTGATATGGTAATACATTCAACGTACCGTACACAAATCGTATTTGATGTCATGGTCATTTGTTCGCTGAATTGTGACCAGACTTAATGGTAATGTCTTATCATACTGGCAAAATTTGCTTGGACTAGACATTTAAAATTTAAGCAATTATGTAAAGCGAAAGTACAAAAAGACAAAATCAAGCAAAAACAAAAAACAAAAAAAAAACAACAACAACAAAAACAAAAAAAAAACAAAAAACAAAAACAAAAACAAAACAAAGAAGAAAAACAAAACACAAACAAACTGTTATAATAAAACGATATTTTTTTGTGTCAGTACAAAAGAGTATCATTATTTATAGAAGTGACATCAAGGGAACATGTAAGCACTATAGAATCACGGCCAGAAAAGTATCTAAAACGTTTTTCAATTATCTTACAGACGACTTTAGGAAATACATACAGGTACTCATTATCTTTTTGACCTTCATCCCGTCCTGTATGAATGTCTCCTAAACACTTATATAGTACATACAGTTCCCTGTACTTATATAGTAATTCCCAAGCAGAATAAGACAGTTTTTTCACTTATAAATAATGGTATATTTAGAATGGTGACATCGTGAGGGATTGACCTCATTCCTTCAGGGATGATGGAAACAAAGTAGTCTTTCGATATAGAGATATATCTCAGACAAAGAGATAAAGCATTTCGACTTTGTTACAAATGTAATATATCGAAACTGAAATTGATCGAATTTTCCAAAAATAGCTCTAATCGATGATGTCTTACTTATCAAAATCAATTACGATAGGATAAACAAAACACACAAGCAAGCTGTAGACTTTTATGTGTATGTCGAGAATCTGTTTATCTGAAACCTGCTCGGTTTTAAATGTCATATGTGTATTAGAATTATATAGAGACAGAACATGTAATGTTGGCGCTTTCCCTCATGTCAAATCTGACGCTGATGATAGAAGTAAATATTTACGTAGCTCTATTTTATGTATATATATATATATCTTTAACAAATTCAGAGATTGAAAACATATGTTTCGTTTATTAAGCAAATAGCTTTGCTAGTTTTCGGAAACGTCCTTTTTCATTTATCAAGCAAGGAGTAGGAAGAGATATTTTCGAAAGCTCTCAAAGCTATTTGCTTGACAGAAGGAACATGGGTTTTCGACAGCTCGCAAAGTTCTTTGTTTATTAAAAAAACAGACTTTTTCGAAAGTTCGCAAAACTCTTTGCTTGATAAAGATATCTGGTGTTTTCGAAAGTTTGCAATCATAGTTTTCCAATCACCGCGTGCATTAACGATAAATATCTTATATAGCATAGGATATATACCAAACTGATGAATCCCATCTCCAACAACTAAATAGTTCTGCAGGTCAGACAAGGCATTCTCGGGGAGTTCAAAAGGTCGAATACACATTTCTGTATCACATTAGATTGATATTTGCTGTCTCAAGCCTCAGGGACACCTTTTTTGTGTCTGTATAGGGACATCCAGAATGGGAGCAATTTTCAATTTCCGAAATTTATCGTTGCATTAGATGACTCTGTTCAATTATTAATAGTTAATTTCTTCGTGAATTCCAGCGCATAGTTCCAAAGCTACTTGCGGCGAAGTTGAAGTCACAGGGTACTGATTTAAATATTTCATATCTTACAACACAAAGATAATTGCTTAAAGATAAAAATCATAACTTGTTATGGTTGATTAAATTCGATTACTTTTGTGACGCTTGACTTCATTTTAAATTAGTAAGTAAGTATTCATTATCTATGTGAGAAGGAGGCATTGAAAAAGAATGAACTTGAAGCCTTCCTATGCTGAGGTTTATAGAAAGATAAATCCAGATTTCATTGATAAATATTTATGTCGGATATTTCCGGGTTCCAGGAGATACTGGTGGATAATCACTCGAAACCCTGAATTATACCCTGTGAAAAACAACGAGTTGATGAAACGTTTTCTCACCTATCATACCATGTAATTAAAGGTGTGTATTTAAAATCTAGATAAGAATATGATGTTTAATTTCATATAATTTCCTATATCCAACTATGTAAGCTATCGAAGTAAGCAGTTCGTAATTCAAATTGAAAGACAATAGAATCAAAAGAGAATTCTAACATTCCACATCATTTAAAGACCCCAAGAAAGTAAACTCATCCTAGTACATTTTTAACTTAAACCTCACAATCGATTAAATGAGGGCAAACTTTATTAATTCAGACAATGCTAAGCTTGGATACCTTAAACTTAATTCTATTCGCGTCAGATATATATCGTGGTCATTCGTTGTTAAGAATCAAAGCATACCCAATATATACATGTAGAGAACGGCGGAACGCGATAAAAATGGCGCCATATATGGTATAAGTCACTAAAACATTAACACAATCAGTACAAAGTTTGAACATAGTCAACAAACCGTATTGTTATATTATTTAGAGCAGATCTCATTCTTTAAGTACTCTGAAGTCATATTCCTTTTAATCAATAGCGCCATTACTGTAACAGTACGTATGATGTTTAGCTCTCAGTGATAAAACATCACTCTAGTATTCATAAACTTGTAAATTGTTTTCATGATAAATATCTTGTCTTGTTTCAGAAACCTGAATTTCAAGTAGATGTTATCCAGGTCTCATTAAACCGTGGTTTATGTGGATTGTTCAAAACACATAGCGCTAAGATTAACTGTGAATTGATTTGGGATGGAGTTAAGTAAACGATTCCATCTTTACTAATTATCATCAACACGGACATTAGTGGAACACCATTATACTTAACAATGATTGTTCATAAGGTACAGCCACTAAATAACGGTATGTAGTTTCAGAAAATGTAGGCGTTATTTAAATGTATGGAAACCTACAAGAGTCACGTGACAGTCAAGCAATATGACGGCAATATACCATGGCTGTCACGACCATAATATGAACACATTTGAGAAAAGGTATTCACATAAAAGGGCCCTCCTTCCTTTTGGTTATTCCAATAATAAACCCCATTCTGGGGAATATGTATGATGAAAAAGAATATCGCCAAATTTCTCTAGAAGATATTTGTTATTTCTCAGTCGCGTAACAAGCTTCAACAACTTAGGTCCTTAAGATCACTGACGATAACTATGAAAATTAAACAGCTGTATGTTACAGATTTAATCATTTTGGCACTGTTGTATCCTATTCTAAATGTATATTAATAGTTGTCATTCATTTTGTCTTTAGTATAATCTTCAAGATTGCTGGTAGTAGACACTGCTAGTGGACTGTTCGTCCTCGTTTAACTGAATACATGTAAACATAATATTCTTCTTAAATTATCAGACATATGGAAATTATGAAATTTATTGAAGTATGAGGCTAGCCTTTCGATCACTCTGGATATTTCTCAGTCATCTCGTAGGTTTCAAAATATTGGCCAATAGCATCACTTACAAGTGTACAAGGACGAAACAGTTGTATTATAGGATATGGATAGTTCATTGTCTAATGATATAGCAATATTGAAATATGTAATTCACTTAAATTTGATTTGTATAAGACAGTAATTATCTGACATCATTTCTTGATTTCCGAAGCTGTTATCTAGAATGTATTCTACACCTCTAGACTGGCCTACTGACTCATAACATAGTTTTGTACTTCTAGACTGGCCTACTGACTCGTAACACCGTTTTGTACTTCTAGACTGGCCTACTGACTCATAACACCGTTTTGTACTTCTAGACTGGCCTATTGACTCATAAAATAGTTCTGTACTTCTAGACTGGCCTACTGACTCATAACACAGTTTTGTACTTCTAGACTGGCCTACTGACTCATAACACAGTTATGTACTTCTAGACTGGCCTACTGACTCGTAACACAGTTTTGTACTTCTAGACTGGCCTACTGACTCATAACACAGTTATGTACTTCTAGACTGGCCTACTGACTCATAACACAGTTTTGTACTTCTAGACTGGCCTACTGACCCATAACACAGTTTTGTACTTCTAGACTGGCCTACTGACTCATAACACCGTTTTGTACTTCTAGACTGGCCTACTGACTCGTAACATAGTTTTGTACTTCTAGACTGGCCTACTGACTCATAACACAGTTTTGTACTTCTAGACTGGCCATAACACAGTTTTGTACTTCTAGATGACTGGCCTACTGACAGTAACACAGTTTTGTACTTCTAGACTGGCCTACTGACTCATAACACAGTTATGTACTTGGCCTAGACTCATAACACAGTTATGCCTACTGACTCATAACACAGTTTTGTACTTCTAGACTGGCCTACTGACCCATAACACAGTTTTGTACTTCTAGATGACTGGCCTACTGACTCATAACACAGTTTTGTACTTCTAGACTGGCCTACTGACTCGTAACATAGTTTTGTACTTCTAGACTGGCCTACTGACTCATAACACAGTTTTGTACTTCTAGACTGGCCTACTGACCCATAACACAGTTTTGTACTTCTAGATGACTGGCCTACTGACTCATAACACAGTTTTGTACTTCTAGACTGGCCTACTGACCCATAACACAATTTTGTACTTCTAGACTGGCCTACTGACTCATAACACAGTTATGTACTTCTAGACTGGCCTACTGACTCGTAACACAGTTTTGTACTTCTAGACGACTGGCCTACTGACTCATAACACCGTTTTGTACTTCTAGACTGGCCTACTGACTCATAACATAGTTTTGTACTTCTAGACGACTGGCCTACTGACTCATAACACCGTTTTGTACTTCTAGACTGGCCTACTGACTCATAACACAGTTTTGTACTTCTTGACTTGTTATTAGACAAATTGACTGCATCCCAAACCTTGATGGATTTAACACTAATTCTTTTTTTGAAAAGCTGTATTGATGTTGAGTTCATATGTATAATGGCAGTTTATTCGCTGAAATGAACGAACAATTTATTACAACAATAATACTGAGACGAGACCGCCAACCCAAATCAAATTACATCAATATCATCTCTTGACATTGGCTTGTCAAACGGCACAATTAGTTGCTTTCTCTATCCCTGCATGTTAGCACTAGACAAAGGGAAGCTAATTATTGGACAAAGCTCTAACTTAATCTGGTATCCCTTCCATTGAGAGGGTGCTACATTTCTTTCTATCAACAAGCTGCCATTTTGAAATCCGGACGGAATTGCTTCATAATAGTCTATTTTCTGTCTGGTGACACTCTGTCAATTCGATTTGGGAATAGAGCTTACATGAAATTATGGAATCCCAAAGTTTACGTGTTAATTAAACTAGAGAGACGGAAAGAGGGCAGAAATTATTTCTATATCTTATCGTCATGTATATATATCTTAAACGACTACTTAATGATACTAACATACGCATGGTTTCGACATAATGTAACAAAGATCATGCGGTCTTCAGCGAAGAAATACGTTCCCCGTGAACAATTCGTATAGTCTGCCATAGAACAAGTGCTCTCTTTGATATCAAGTCGAGTTTGCCTTCTCTATTAATGAAGAAAAATATCATTAGAATAAATTCGGATATGATGCGAGAGAGAAAATCGTAGATCTAACCCATTGCTACTAACAGTGTTTATATTTGATTTTGATATCCTAAAATTATTTATTTATCGTGAACAAGATGATATCGCTGTCGAATTGATTTCCGAGAAATGTATCGTAAGTGAAACAGCCGCCATTAAGGATACGAGTCGTAAGTAATGCGACTCCGGATTAGAACAATAGCGGTATAAGCTCTTGGTCATTAGTAATATATTGGTCCTATTAGAGATCTATTTAGGAAAAAAATCGATAATAGATTCGACTCCATACACAAGAAGATGAGTCAATCTGACTTGTAATGTTCAAAGATTCTTCAGCTTAACTCAGAATTTTGCCCAAATCGAGAAGACAAATCGCTTATTTGATATCTTCACACTGGATCGGCATTTTTTTCATACGTCAGTAAAATGCTTGTCCCAAAATTTGAATATTATCAATGATTCGATATAACACATTAACTTTAGTAAATGATGTTATTTCTGTAGAGGGTTATATTATCTTTGGTTTAATTTTTGGGATATACTTGTAAAATATTCTTGTAATAATGATCCTGAAATCAATGACTCTAGTATTGACCCTGTTGTCAGATATCTACGTAATGATATTATCCGATCTAAGTCATGATATTATCCGACATAAGTTATGATATAATCCGATCTATGTTATGATATAATCCGATATCAGTTATTATATAATCCTATCTAAGTTATGATATTATCTGTTCTAAGTTATGATAAAATACGGTCTAAGTTTTGATATAATCCGGTCTAAGTTATGATAAAATATGTTCTAAGTTATGATATAATCCGATCTATGTTATGATATAGTCCGGTCTAAGTTTTTGTTTCTCGTATTAAGTCATAACACTAAAATATGCTACAGTAAAATAATGATAAAAAAAAATAAAAGACAAACAAACAAAAAGGCCGTATATATGATATATTATTTAGTTTAGTCAATATGAAACATTCGATGATCAAAATCAGTTGGTCAATTATTAATTCTTTAAATGTATTGAAATGAAAATACCTGTACAACGCGTTATTTTTTTTTATATAATTATGATAAAACTGCAATAAAAATTTAATAAGAGGAAAACGATAGATTTATATGTATGTAAATTTCAGATTTCAATTATCCTTTTTCGGAACAAACTATGTATTTCACAATAAAATCCAGCCATCAAATCAGAGAGTTTACATCAAGAGCGTCATACTGATTTTCTACATATACAAAGACTGACATGAACTAATAAGGGTACTGATAACATGCAACCATCACATACACACGTTCACATGACACACGTATAACAAGACATTGAGATACTGTTAAACTCATCCCAACCCGTACTGAGGGTATTTAATGTTTTAATATAATTGTCTTTAAAGCCTTAAATGGTTGGTATATTGGAATCATTGCCTGCAGGCATACTGGTGTACTTGCGTTATATACTAAATAATTGAGTAATAGTTCCACGTGCCGTTGGCAATAGCCTTCATGCTTTGCTATTTCCTGTTTCATGTTAAAAAGCCAATTAAGGTTCTCCTCTAGTTTACTGGTACCAACCATCTACACTGCAATCTTGTTTATGATCAGTTTTCTTTTTTGTAATCTATTATTGGGTGTAATCTCTAGTCAAGCTGTCTTCACGCGAGAAATGCGTGCATTGTACTCAATGAAAATAGATATAAATACAAACCTTTAAGCTCTAGAAACTACTAACAAGCTGTCACCTTATTCAAATATATTTGATCAGATAACTCTACTAACTAGCTTTAGTAACGAAGTTAAATTCGAAAGTGTTGGGATGGAGACAGCGAAAACAGGAACTCTTACATTCTCGTCTATTATTGTACAAAAGAAACACAAGCGAATTTTTGCCTCTTAAAAAAGGAATTATATGTAATGTTGCCAAAATATTAATCAGACTGCTTTAAATAGCAGCCTCGCCCTTCTAGGACACATCATCGATGCTTCATCATACCGCAGTTTCGTCCTCCTGGGACTTGACAGTGATGCTTCATCATACCGCAGTTTCGTCCTCCTGGGACTTGACAGTGACGCTGCATCATACCGCAGTTTCGTCCTCCTGGGACTTGACAGTAATGCTTCATCATACCGCAGTTTCGTCCTCCTGGGACTTGACAGTGATGCTGCATCATACCGCAGTTTCGTCCTCCTGGGACTTGACAGTGATGCTTCATCATACCGCAGTTTCGTCCTCCTGGGACTTGACAGTGATGCTGCATCATACCGCAGTTTCGTCCTCCTGGGACTTGACAGTGATGCTTCATCATACAGCTCTTTCGTCCTTCTATGACTCGTCAGTGATACTGTATCATACGGCCATTTCGTCCTAGGACTCGATAATGATCGTTAGTGTCTTTATACCTAGGAGGCGAATTAGGGCACTACTGGATCCACGAGGAAGACATGTATATGTAATGGTAGCTGTAGTCTTTTTACAAAAATATCAAATGCTCCTTTTCAGTAAAATACAAAAAAATAAGCGAAAGTGCTTATACCTTGCATATAATCTTCCCTACATTCATTGCTTGGCTCTACTGTATCTTACTCTAAATGATGAAAAGGTGCTATTCACTTCTGTGTCTTTTGTACACTCGTCCAGTGCTCGGATAAAATCCTTATAGTCCGTCGTCATGACATCTTGTTCTGTCTGATATCTATAAAAAGGAAGCTCCGTCTTTTTAATATCTATCTACGCGTGCATTTGTATCATCATTATTTGTTAACAATTTATAACACAAGAGATGGATGTCTTCTCATATGGAGAGACATTATTTTGTCGCTATTGCGACAAGAATTGACAAGTAAGCAGTTTTTCTTTCAACCGATGACTCAGCCTTTGTACGTAGCAGTACAAACATATCTATTACACACCATGGTAAAATGTATGGTTTTGTATAAGGGGTGACTTCTCTGAGGTTCGGCTAGTTTCATCGGCGGCATCACGGACTTTCACACCGATACATTTCCTCATGTGCACTGAATGACACTAACTACTCTTATGAATCTCACTTCGTAAGATACAAACACCTATTTGCAACATGATAACTTACATTATATCTGCTATTAATTTCAAGTAAAAGCTTTTAGAAATTTGAACTTCATTAAATTAGATTAATGTGTATTTAATAGTCACCTATTTTTACACGCACTCACTGAATCAAATATCCATGTTGAGGCTGTTCTGAGTATATATGGTGCTTTGAATGCAGACGGTAACACGTTATTTTTTAAAGCCGTCATTTCTCATTTTCTTCGTTTTGTTTGTCGACATGGATTGCTCTGCATCACAGACGTGGATGAAGTTAAGTGCCATTCTCTCTATTTAGGAACTTTGATATACCATGTTAAATCATATTCTATGCCATGAGTCATTAAAAACTTTTCTACAAATAGATAAAAACAACCAATCAGGTAGCTAGTAAATCTATAATAAAATCCAAGATTAAACTTTAATTTTGTAAACATGCGATTTTTTTCAAGAAGAACACACCACAAGAATTTTCGCCTGCTTTATGCCTTCTCTTACTAGATTTTCTAGAAAAATAATCATTTATTTTGGATGGCAAGACCAAATTACAGGATATCGCCCGTAGGTGTCTAGTCCATTCATAGGAGCCATCAGCATAGGGAAATGGAGTAGAATCTGACCAGATCCAGTGTGTGTAGCATTGTTTGCTTGATGTCTGAGGAAAGATTGCATGCCTTAAGCTGATCAAACTTGTAATCTAAGACAAACTGGATCCACTTGATATATAATCAACACAGAGCAGTGACCGGATGATAGTATTATAATTTGGAGAGAAAATTAGGAAGGCAACACGACGAGACACTGTTGTTGTGTGTCTCTTAGGAAAAGTAGAAACGCTATCACGGTCATAGCTTATACAGTCATCGAAGACTTTCTAATACACTTGCTTAAGAACATTGCCAAACGCTCACATGTAAATATATATAGAGAGAAATACGTTTTACCTAATCGCTATATAAAGGCTTCAGACATTTTAGCTCCCAATAAATCAGGATACCTGCAGGCTATGATGTGAACAAAGGAAATGAAACACACTAATCAAGGCAAAGCAGTAAAAAGAATCCGCAGGCAAGCTCCATAATATCGGTTGATTGAAAGATATAAAAAAAAAGATGATGATGTACAAATGGATTTTTTCCTCTGTTTACGATGGCGTAAACAACATTTAATAAATATTTCGTTTCAAGTCTATTGCTGTATATTGCTGCCTTTGTTAGTGACAATCGTTTTATATGTAACGATAATACAACTAATATTTTATAGTTATTTTGTTTGTGATGGACAATACCGTTTTATAAATGAAAGACACTATTAGCGTGTCGATAGAAAATGGAATTCTTAAACGCGATAAGTAATTTGGTATGTTAGTCGGCTACAGGCTGGTGACATAACAATTTATTAAAATAGTTTAGTAAATTTCATAACATATTGGTAAGAGAGTAGAATTATATGTGTCATATATCTTGTATTTCTGGAATGCATGTGAAAAAAAACCATTTGACTTATTGCGACGCGGATGGTACGTTTTCACAAACAATTTTGTGACGTCATCGACACGTAACTTATTTATGACGTCACAATCGTTACGTTATTTATGACATGGGCGTATGACATGACACAAGAGGCTACCCATATTAAAAAAAGATAATAACGACATTACAAGAAATTTATAACCCAAATTAAACATTGATTTAACTAGGACAAAATACGAAAAAAAGTTTTACAAGGAGACCTGTATAAATTTAAAGACAATATTTTTTAAGTGAAAGGAACCTTTGAAGTAAAAGTAATGCAGTTTTTATATTAATCATCAACAAGACTTTTCGTTCCTTTGTCATTTCAATTTCCACGAGGCATTCGTTTTTGTTGATTTGATTTGATCGACATGTGTTTATTGAACACTATGCCCTCGGTTGCAACAAAATTATGAAGTGGAACATTAAAACTGGACTGCATATGCTAATTGCTTGCACAATTTTTGAAACACTGATGCCGTCGTTGTAGTTTTTTTCACTTTCAAATGTAGGTCAAGGGCCACGGTCAAAGTCTCATGGTCAAAAGTTTTAGTACTACCAGTAATGTCTTGTCACAAGGAACACACATGCAAAATATGAAACCCTTACCTCTCACGATGCAATGATTATGAGCAAGGTTAAAGTTGGTAACAGACAATCTGATGACAATCTTTCGATCAGAAGGCATACAAATAAGAACCCTGGCTTTTAGAATTCCTATCCGTGACATCTACGAGACGTTTATTGCTGTTGCCCTGGTAACACATTTGGCTTTTCGTATGCCCTTGAGGTCGGTAATCACGACAGTTTTGTAGCTTACACATTTAGTTGGTCAATTAACGATGACAACTTAATATGGTGGACCCAATGGGCATATGGATGCTGATTCATTGAGTTGCATTGCTATTTTATAGTCCAAATGAATAAAAACAACAAATACTGGGTATTATTTAAATAGTGTCGTAAATTTAGCCATACATTTCGTTTATGAAAAATTAAATAGAACAATTACATTTTTTATATATATAATTATCATTATCATTGATTCATTAGATCGTTTGAACGTTTGAAATTTTTGGAATTCAACTGTTCTAAAACATTACAGGTGAAATTTGTGTTAAGAGAAACCACATGGAAGTTCCGGATCTACACGATATCGGTTCGAATCAGTAACTCAGACCTGTCATTCGATGAGGTGATTTAGAAGGGAAAGTGATTATAAAAGACCGGTATCTTGACCAGGGTACTTGTGTTAACTGGAATATAGCATTAATATGTACAACGAGAGACGGAATGGACAATATTGTCGCCAGTCTCAAAGGCAGGTTGCGTAACTGGGTCACCGGCCAAATAACTTTTCCATTTCGTAAGCATTTTTATATTTTTCTTCTATTAAACCATTGCTCACAAAGTACCGATAAGAGTCGCCGTATTTAGCTACTTATTTCAAAGCATCACAATTTATGAAACTCTTAATCGCTGGCTGATTTCTTTTTTCAAATATCAAAACAGATACACGAACAACATTAAAGGTTTAAAAAGGCCAAAAAGAATTGATTTACTAACATGATTAAGCCATTTTGTCAGGTTTCCGAGCAAATAGCTGCGTCTTTATTTCTTTCTTACTACAAGCTTCTGTCATAAAGTGTCGGACGGAAGTGTGTTTGGCTGATGTATAGTCCGTTGTGGCGGTTGAATGCGTGATTGCTACCATAAAATAGTCTTTTATTAGTAACAGGAGTTTTGAAGCCAACGTTGCCTTATATTCTTCATTTTATCAGGTAAGAAAAGCAGACTCAAAAGACTGGTAAATTTGCAAAAATGCAAACCGCGTACTCCATCTTCACATAGAAAATATCAGCATAGTTTGAGCCCAACAATTATCACGCAATGAACTTGTCCTCAAATTTCTTCTCCGGATTAAAAGATTAGATTCATATTGATTCTTATACCTAGCCTCTTGTTCAATCAGCGTTTAGTGTTCCTCGCTGCCTTTGCTAATTTGTTGGAACCACATTTACATGATTAGCTGTTGTTTATTTTCGACCTTTTATCCTTTGACCTTAGTGTTAATATTGTGTCGTCACCTGGTCATTTTCATATTTTTTGTCAAAATAAGAGGTAGCTGGTCCCGACAAAGGATTTATTAATATAAGAAGTAAAAGTGTCCGGTTTCCTAATTTATTTTTATTCATGAACATTTAGAATGAGATATCGTAAAGATTGATCAGTAGCACTTTTCAGAAAAATCCATTAGGGAGTCGATATATGAATCAGACCGCTATTCAACGAACGTTTCTTAACTAAGATAATTGCTCATTTGAAATTTCCCAACGGGATATCACCGTCTCCAAGACTTTCTCTTGAATTACAATCATGTTTGAATACACGAATACATGAAATTATACCAAAATGGTGTCTGGCCACAAACACAGGTGTGGATCTTTTAACCACAAAAAAAAAGCAAATGACTTAATGGTTAAATTTTGACTGGTCCATTAAACACTCTTAATCCAGAAAAGTATGAATGCCAAACTGTTCTCTTTTCCAATAGTTTTACAGGTCGTTAAACCGAGTAGATAAGACAGGCTGTTTATGTATGTAACTCGACCACGACCACATTTTAATTCTTTCCAAAGTGGGATATATGCATGCAGAAGTCCATCATCCCATGACAGACAATCACGAAAAAGACCATTGAGTGTAAGGACTATGAAGTCTTAACGTTCATTCTTTGAATAGCATGGTAACATGATAATATACAAGACACTTTTATTAACTTGTCTCTCAGCAATGTCCTCATAACTTCTAACCGTTCGCATTTTAATGTTTTTTTTTTCATTTATTTATCTTTTATTAAACGTCAATTTTGTATTTTTAAAAAGTTCGTGATGTCTTTATTAAAAAAATATATATATAACGCATTAGTTCATTAATTCAAGCTTACTCCTGATAGTTTCTCCTCAAATTCGCTCGAGACTTAGTCTTGCCAAATTTGGATTTAGATCTCATACCGTCTTAGATAAGTGTTATAGGGTCGAGGCTGCATTTCTTTCAAAAACATACTTCACTGTGTCATATGCTTTTGTTTTACAGACTAAGAACCTGTGGAAAATCACCACTGCTATCGTTATCTTTCTCATTCTTATTGGGAGAATCTGTTTATGCAATGTTTTTACCAGTCTTTAGAGAAATATAACTTCACAATTTTTGATGAGATTCATAAAACTCGTGTCATAATTAAAGAAATACGACATATAAAGATTTTATGTCAAAGCACAAATGATAGAAATCTTAAATCAATCATATCTTCGCTATGTATTAGTACACATATGGTAATAACACAATTAATTTATTGGGTATTATTACACTGATAACATAAGATATAATTAGATATGTATTAATGCGATATATATTTAGATTCCACAGTATACTTAAAATCCATGTACCGGTAGATAGTATTTTGAAGAATGCTAAAAAAAGGATGTATGGTGTTATTCCCTTCTGTCCAGGAATATCATGAATTCTGTTTGTCAAAAAAAAAGAAAATACCATTAAAGTGTCATTTTTAATTGTACAAGAATCATCCGAAATCAAAATAACTCTAATGTGACTGATTAATCTAAATAACAGTAAACTTAGAGCATACCGGTATAAACACAGGAAAATGCGGGTTATCATGGGCCCACTTATCTCTATACACAACCTACCCTGGTACTTGTGTTTTCTGTAATACACGTCTATTCTGTACATATCAGTGTAAGTACCTGTATAAATCATTTTGTTCGAGAAAGTCATCTTCATTGATATCTTGGGTAACTTAATCCACCACAAACGTATACATACGTGAACTGTTAAGATAAGCATAGATATACTTAGTAACCTATAAATACCCACAAAATCAAGTCTCCACGAAATGCTAGTTTTGCATCTGATAATGAAATAATACTTTGTGTGATTTCAAATATGTCACGCAAAATATCGTCATTATACTGAAGGCGAAAATCCTATGGGAGATTATTGTCTGAAAGGAAAGCGTTGATGTCACCTTGAGTTATTATCACTGACATTCCCTATAGAAATATTTATAACATTAAGAAAAAATCAGCGTAAACCGAAATGTTTAACAATGTTAAACTCAATAAAGAAAGGTCGGTGTTTCCCAACGAAGGAACCGAAGTTAAAGAGTTGATACCATAAAGCTACGCAATATCTCAATATTAACCAGACTAAAAGCCTTGCATGATGAAATGGTATTTACAATACATTGGAAGGTTAAGTGAATACACTTCAATTTTAATGACTTCTTAACGAAACAACAGTAATTTTGGTAGAAATAAACATAGTGAAATCTATAATGATTGTCCTTTTGTTTTGATTCAGTCACCTTGGTGATTTGGTGACAATGGTATGAATGTATATGATGCACGAGTAGAAAGAAAAATAATGATCAAGCTTATTGCATTTCGAATACCACGGCTCTCTCCGATTCTGTATATTTACTCAATAGGTCCTTTGGTTCCGTTGTTTTATACGTTATTCTCTTTTGAGAACGTGACATTAATCTCTTGGATTGAACAAGATTTACATGTCTGGTGTAGTCGATGAAGCAGAAGACGCTTAGTCTTAATTAACACTCTTTGTACTTGTTTAGGAGTCTCCCTGTAAATATTTCTTTTGTTCATATTTTGCTCTAGTTTTATGGAACTTGAGTTTGGATTATGATTATATTGATATGTTGATAATTTCTTGATGTTTTGCATAGTTACCGCATCCGTCCTAAGAGACAATCTGTCAATTATTGCTTTATGTTGTTTGTCGATCAACAATATTGTAAACTGTGTTTGGCTTCCACCAAAGAAACAGTCGTTTCTGTTGATTGCCACAACACATTTTAGTGGCTACAGAGATGGAACTCTCTCATTTCGTTCACGTGGGGATTTTTAGTCGTTATTACTGCTCGAAAGTTTATTGATGGCTTTTTGTATAGTAGATCACTATACTATAAAATGTCTAGACATTGACGGGACAAGTTTTCAAGTTCTTTACAAACTTCATGCTTCTTGTCAATATTACGTCGTTTGAGTTAATTAAGAAATTTCGCAATAATGTTAAAACCTCTTTGACAACAAATAGGTGACATCAGTGTCTTTGTAAGTAAATCGATGTTATAGCATTCCAAGTGTTCGATAGACACGTTGATCTTTTCCACAGTCAGATGACTGATTAGTCAGAGGCCAAATAGGCGGTCATCTAGGAAAAACGATATCCCGTCAGGCGACCACAGCCTTACTATAGTATGTAGGGCTCTGTCTCGTCCGTGGTATACTGGACGTTATCACGCTTCCCTTTATAAGGTGTAACTTGTCTGATAACAAATCTCCAAATACTTTACATGTTGTTTATTGTATGTGAGCTGGCAACTTTTGAATTTAGTTTCTTTTCTGATGCATTCATGATGGCTAAGCTGAGATATGAAATATGAAAAATCATGGTTATTATATACAAAATTCAAAATATCCCTATGTCAATCCGATCACGTGGTACATTGAAAACTCATTTCTTCTTTCAATCGGTGTCAGAAGAGTACTAAGTTCAAAATGATAGATATTCATGTTCTTGGACTGGTAACGTGATATTGTTTACTCGGATCGACCATGATTTACATGGCAGGTGTCGTCCTGAAAGCAGAAGATGCTTACCCTTTTGGAGCAAAAGGTCTTATTCTCTTTTATACTTTATCATGGTAGTTTGAATAAAGATACTGCTTACATTTTAAATATATATATATATATATGTGTGTGTGTGTGTGTGTGTGTGTGTGTGTGTGTGTGTGTGTGTGTGTGTGGTGACGGTGGTGGTAGTGGTGGTAGTTGTGGCGGTGGTGGTGGTGTGTGTGTGTGTATTTAAAAAGATAAAATCAACACGGATGTTCGTTACCGTATTTAGGCCTGTCGGCGATCTTTAGGCGAGTGGATGTACACACACACATATATATATGTTTGTCTCTTTTTAACAGTCTCAGAATTTAGGTATTTCTCCTGTTCTTATTCTGTATATTACAGACGAAGGGAAATATCTTTATAAAGCACAGTTACCTTCCTTTTGATAAGGTTGCTGTTACTGTTTCGGTGTTACTACCTTTCACTCAGCTTTATTTAGACATTTTTGGTATTGTAATAGGAAGGAGCAATGAAATACCTTACAAACTGCTAGGACGTCTTGCTTTAAAATCTGGCATTTTACCGCTTGGCAACCTTTGTTGAGACCAATAAGGTGACCTGAACTCTCTTCTTCTACCGTATTCCCTCATTGCAAAAGACTTTTCCAAAGACAACTACAAACCTGATCATTATTCTTCACGGAAGGTTTGATTCTGCTCTAGCGTCCACCATGGGAGTCGCCAAAAGAGTGATAAAGACATCCTGCCCCCGTGGGTCTCGAACTGTGACGACATAGCGGAGGTAGCAGAAAACACTTTATTTGCATTTTTCCTGAAATTATTATTGATAATGTTTGAGATATAAATGTGTAGCAGTTTGGGTATGAAAAATACATCATTACATGTACAAATTTGTATAAACTAAATAACAATTACATTAATAGTAGAGAGATACAATTTGTGTAAATCAAGAATTTCATCAGATTTCTGACATGTGATTGCCAAAATGCAAAAATACTGCTAATTCCAACCTAACACTACAACTTTATAGAAGAAATTTATTTCTAAACACCTGTCTCAACATCAACAACACTGTCATGGTAACAAACCACTTACATTTCAGCAAATTCCAACTCGGAAATCATTACATGACCTTATGTATACACTATAAAGCTGCTTTTTGGTGTGTAGACACAGATTCGTGACTGCCCAAATAGTAATCTCCAACAAAAAGCTAAAATATTATTCTCAAAAAAAAAACCAAAAAAAAACCCACATTATCCACTTCAACATGACAAGGCCAATTTCAGCAAAGATTTATGGTGTCTTTTTATTTTAATTAAACCCTTTATAATGGAGTAATCTAATGAACAAAAATATCACCCATGGCCACACAGAGAAACTGTGTACTGCTACTGGAGTTTTGAAAATAATATGTTCATATTGAATTAGAAAACAGCAATTTTTCTGGCTTAGTTTGGATGCTTCCATCATCGGATACCGATAAGAAAAAAACTGTTTTGAAGGTGATTGAACAATTTCGTTCAGGTCAAGTCAATCCCTGTGTTAATAGAGTAAGTAGAATTACTTCGTAAAACGCAGTGTTTACGGAGGGTGTGTTTCTTCGTCAAAATATGTGTTTTAGAAAGCTGAATTACTTTGTTTAAAGAGGGTGCAAATGTTAACATATCTACGTGCATCCTAGTAGAACCCGAGTTGTATTGAGCTGAATATAAACATTATGAGAATGTTAAGTAGCATACGGGAAACAAGATATGCATTTCTACTGATAATTCATTTCTTGAAATAATGATTAAATTGGTTTCAAGTTGTACCATGGACAAACACTGTTTAACAAAAGTACATTAATTAAGTGTAACTGTTTTCTCTCTGGTAACTAAACCCAGACCAATCAGATGACTCCTATCCATACACTGTCAACAACACTCCCAGACTTAAAATACTGTTTAGGTTACATCAATGGCCTTCCACTTCTTGAAACGACATGGACAATGCCATGTATTGTTGTAACCGCTGATAAGATTTTTTTTATGTCCAGAATCGACTGCACACTTGTCTATTACTACACTAAATCACGTAGCAGAACCCAGCATGGTGAATGATATGTCACCCTGATCATAACTCCTAATCGGTCTCATAAGAATCTACAACACTATGACATTTGCGTTATTACGTTATGGTAGATACTGTTTTTGAACACGATTGTCAAAGGCTCATTATACATGGAAAGAAGATATTATCATTGAATCCAGCCAATTCATAAACTTTATGAAAAATTACGGGGAACTTATAAAAGTGTCATGATCTTCTCACTGGACTTTTAATTTCCATGCGACATAATGTTTGGTGCTCCATGGTATAAACGATGTTTACGTGTTTGTATATCTTGTTTCCTTTGGGAAGATATTATTACTTACGTGGGATAGCCAGGATTTACATAGTGGATATCGTCGATGAAGCAGAAGACGCATCCTTCCGGATCACCTGGTCCTTTTTCTGGAATTTCGTAACATCGTGTAAGGCATATAAGTTGAACCTACACAGTTAGGCGCATAGACCGATAGCTCGTCTTTGTTATAAAAAAAATTCGCATCAGTTACAACTGAGTTGACAAATATGCTGATTGTCTAAGATCAACCATGTTATTACGACCAACCTTCTGCCAACTTCCGTCTGTGACCAAAATTTGACCGTCGATACGAAATGAGATGCTAATTATCTACTGGTACTGTAAATGGGATTCGGAATCACAGTGTCTAGCTCATCTTCCTAGTGACTAGATCTAATGACACAGATCGAGATATAGTCTAATCATATAGATCATGGAACTTCCATGCATTTACATTTCTCCATTATAGGTTAACTGACCTTTGATGTCGGGGTCTTCTTGTGTCCAGATTGTTTACTGTCGGACGTGTAATATTTTGGCAATAGCAAAGACTATATGAAAAGATGGCGAATCCTTAGGGATAGCAAAGAAGCAAACAGAGACAAGAAAGAAATAAAACCATAAAATAGACAAACATAATGTTGGTATGGTTACAGTAGACGGATTTTGGTCCTGTCGATCAACGTCAATGATGTATTTTTTAATCAAGTATTTGGCTATACTTATCTATATGTGTCTATATTACAATCTCACTGTAATAGACTTTCTCTTGGCCTTAGTTGTGTGAAGCCAGAACCAGTCTCCTTTTGATGGAAGAAACCGTGAAAAACCTCCAATTTTGCAAGGTTATGCTTCACGCCACAGCCTAAGAGCGTTTGAAAAAGGACGCGACAGCTTCTGCAATGTTCCCTGTTATGTTGGCTCGCAAAGGTGCAAAAGATGAGGGTGAGGTTTGTGGCGCTTATAATTGGTCGCCCGCACGTCATCCACAGACACATTCTTTTTCTCTTGTTTAATTGCCCTTAAATTGGCCATAAAAATCGTTCATAATTCCATGTAATTGTTTCAAAATTATTTCTCTATTAGCACTTATAAAGAGAATTCGTTTAAAATAACACCAAATTGTTTTAGAGGGAGAAGAGATCACACTTCCAGTAACTTTTTTTTATCCACTAATGGCTTTTTTGATAACATTTCATCGCTGTATTAAGCAGAACTTATTTTTCTCGGCCTCTTTTTGAATACGATAAATAAGTAAAAAACGAAAAATTCCGGATATTCCTTCAGTCCTGGATTACCGTCTAAGGCGTAACAACAAACAAGGATTTACACGGAATAAACCAGGATTACCTTTTTCATCAAAAATATCAATATATCACCAAACTTTAAGGATTTTTTTCATATTTTATAAAACTCTTATCCGTTGTTACTGCCAAGAATATAATGGTCGATAAGAGTTCCCATGTTACAAAACGTTTTAAAACAACAAAATATGTAGCCACTTAATGATTATTGATTATTAAGTGCAGAAAAGCCAATGGATCGTCGGATTTTGCTTTCGTCACTTTTTGTTATAACATTTCTTGCCGTCTTTCCATTCCCGTGTCCTTTTTCATTTTATCTTATCACATAGGATTGACTTCTTAGTTTGATGAAAAAAATTCATTTCTTTGACATGACGAAATGCACGTGGTAATTTTATATGACATCTGAAAAGATAGTGTTAACAAATCTGCGGTTGATCTATGGCGGTTACAGCTTAAAGAATGTATAAAATGCTCAAGAGAGACCACCATTTTCCAAAGTGAATTTAGTACCGAATACAGCTGATGACAATTATAGACTTAATTTCACTAGTCAGCTGTTACCTCAAGTCTCCCTATCGATTTTAGGAAACGTAAATGTGAAAAAGTTAAATTCAGTTAAACATGTATAAGTGTGAACGAATTAATCAATAATGTCAACTCATTATATATATTCTCAATATTATATAATTAACAAGTTGTGTTTATGAAACAATATGCCGCCGGTTGCAACAAAATTCTGAAGTGGGACATTAAAACTGTACTGTTTAAGGCATGTGTTAATTGCATTCAAATATTTTTTAATGTGGGTCAAAGAGTTAAATTACCCTGCCATTCCATGCATTGCAGATTGAAACCATGCCAATGGAACACCATGGTTACAAAATATTCTATCAATATGACATCTTCTTGATGATCCCAGGTAAAACATTGATGCTTGTAGGTTTTAATAAGCAATTCTTAGTATATACTTTATAATGAAAGAACTACAAATACCGGTTATAGACATTGCTGTGAAGTCTGTACATAACATGGACCTAATAACGTTTTTCCAAGGGCACTTGTTCGTCTGATATGTTTTAATAAAACAACCGAGGAATAGCTTTTCCAGGGGTCGTATTTGTTTAAATGCGTTGTTCCATGTTTGGTTTCCAACACTAATTTGATATTGAAACTGTCCCAGCAACGGGAAATTGTATCAAATAGCGAGAGATGTAATTGACATGGTGTTTAACTAGTTCGGTAGGAAATTGGAAATTTCACAAAATTCGAGGTAATTGGACTCGAGAATGTACAATTATTTGAAGAGATCAATTATTCTAGGGTTCAATAACATAATGGTTTGGGTTATTGTTTTTTGAACCAAAATATTTAACATCATCATCATCATCATCATCATCATCATCATCATCATCATCATCATCATCATCATCATCATCATCATCATCATCTAAAATGTGCACGACATTCCAGTAGTTGACACCATGGACAACAAAACCATCTTAGTATTCAAGGTCAATAAAATGTCATGATCATCAATACTAGTTAGTGTTTACATTGAATTTTAACTGCATGACAAATTTGTTTTGTCCTTGTCAGAATTGTAAGTGTGCTAAGAGCCACCCTGAGAAGGCAATGAGGCAAATACCAAGTGATGAAAAGAGATGTTAAAATTAGATAGGAATCTGCACTGGTTCATTGCTTGTGTTCGTTAACGATGATTTGATTATTGTCTGTGTGTGTAGATTGATACTATAGGTGGGACAGATTACATATCAGATCCGACAAGTACCGAGTACAGCAATACTAGCTTCTACTCCATGAACAGTGCCACTAGCTCCTACTCCACGAACAGCGACACTAGCCCCTACTCCATTAACAGCAACACTAGCTCCTACTCCATGAACAGCAACACTAGCTCCTACACCATGAACAACAGCACTACCTCCTACTCCATGAACAACAGCACTACCTCCTACTCCATAAACAACAGCACTACCTCCTACTCCATAAACAGCAGCACTACCTCCTACTCCATGAACAACAGCACTACCTCCTACTCCATAAACAGCAGCACTACCTCCTACTCCATAAACAGCAACACTACCTCCTACTCCATAAACAGCAACACTAGTTATTTACTCAAAGCAATATACACTGATTTATCAACTAAAAAGTGTTTCAGCTCCATATATCCGTATATACGTTACGTCTGTATATTAAAGAAATAGAAATTGCCAAAAAGGATACGCAAGTGAATGACACCGTTTCATACATTAAGATAAAATACAATAGAGTCAGGCAAGCAACGAGTAAAGCGGCACCATACAGGGATGCTAGGGAACTAAATGTTAAACCTGAAAAACGAGTAAAGTCCAGATAGATTGAAAGAAATGTATTGCTGTTCAGATGAACGAGAACACGAAACTAGATATTGACATTCCTGCAATTGTTTTCGCTTCTTATATAGATGCATAACATCATCCTTAATTGATACTAATGGAGGAAAGCGGGTTTTTTTTTATATCCTGACAGATTCCAATATCATTACATATATATCACAGAATTTCCTACAAAAATAACCCACATAAAACCATGATGTTTGAACGTAACGTCCAATTTCACAAATATACTTACAGAGACATTTATTTAATTGGCTTATTCAGCTGCTGGCGTTCCAACAAGCAATCAATGATCTGAGCTTTCGTGTTAATAACTCTTATCAGCTACTTATTACAGAGCAGTCAGTTTAAAATCAGTAATCTCCGGGCTAGTACTATTTCGTGAACGGCTTGACAACTTACGAAGATGTGTATAAAATGATGAATAATCCAGTCGGAAGTCAGTAAAAACAACCAAGGATATACTGACATGTCAACAGAATCTTAGTTCAAAATCAGTTTTGATGAAACAATGGCAAAATATGAATAAGAGAAGAATTGACATGGATAGTAAAGTCAGGTTTAGCGCTTTCTGTGTCATCGCCTATTAAGATACCAGGAAAACAAACCCTTTTAGAATGTATCGACAAAAGATTGCTTCATGTTAAAATCAGGTTATGATATTGTGAACATTAATAGATATATGAAACTTAAAAATAAAATCGAAAGCGGTTTTGTTTTCTTCGGATTTCTACACGTCAAGCACATAATTTGACTATCGATTGCAAAATGTTATTTGGTTTCCCCAAAGCATAACAATATAAGAACCGTTTGTATATTCTTGTTTACTTGACTTGTATATCCTTGTTTCCTTTAAACAGTCCATTGCACCAAGATGTAAAATTGTCGTTTATCCTTGACTAATAAATGATTGGCGTAATATGATGTTCAACTCTATTCGGACTAGGTCACAGCAACAACTGAAGATCAGATTGATTATAACATATACTTTATTCCAGGTTACAGAGTCATGCTGTGTATAGGAGGAAGCTAATCGCTGCCTCAATACGTACGAGAGAGTATACGTATGATTAAAGAACGGAAATTATTTACTAGAGAAAGGAGATCATATTTCAAAAATAATTAGAAATGACATTCAAGAATAAACGGACATTTCCCACAACATCCACAACGCTATTTGTTGTACATTAATCAGAGTGGTAGAGAGAGAGAGAGAGAGAGAGAGAGAGAGAGAGAGAGAGGGGGGGGGGGGTTGTTTACCACATTCACACAAGGACCTATATATCAGTTTACCATATTTACACAAGGACTGATATCAGTTTACTACATTCTCACAAGGGCCTATGTCAGTTAACCACATTCACACACAGACCGACATCAGTTTACCACATCCTCACAAGGACTTATATTAGTTTACCACATTCACACAAGAACCTATATATCAGGTTACCACATTCATACAAGGCCCATTATAAGTCTGTCATATTCACGCGGTCTAAAAAGCTTTCATTGATGACGGATGACCGTGTACATGCATGTAAAGAGTGCTGACCACGAGGTGGTTATTTTTTACTAACAGTGGTATACAGTAATGAAACGCGTAGTTACGTGTACCGGAAGTAACGTTTGAACTATTCCTATTATTTAAAATGAATTATTTGAGTAGAATATACAAACAGTGTGCAGGCTATTGGAACTGTTCTTAATTTCTTATTTGTTCCGGGTTCTCCAACATAACAAACTACTGAGTCATTCTAAAATAAGAACAAGAGTATGAATACTTCAAGCCTTACAGAATATAGGTAGAGACACGACTTCATAGAATAGAAGTGACGTTATAACACAACCAGTAGAAGATTAGAGTGTGACGTTATAACACAACCAGTAGAAGATTAGAGTGTGACGTTATAACACAACCAGTAGAAGATTAGAGTGTGACGTTATAACACAACCAGTAGAAGATTAGAGTGTGCCATTTCGATGATTACACGGTCACCTTCTTCTTATAACACAACCAGTAGAAGATTAGAGTGTGACGTTTCGATGACTACACGGTCACCTTCATCTTATAACACAACCAGTAGAAGATTAGAGTGTAACGTTTCGATGATTACACGGTCACCTTCATCTTCTGACAGACCTTTGATGTAAGTGATGACAACTTGTCCTTTCATTTTGTTCTTTTCCTTGGTCTTTCGTTTCTTAGTCTTTTTGCTAACATCAAATTCATAATTAACTTTCTGGATTGCCCAGTCAGGGTACCAAATGTCTTCATGACACTATAGATGTGGTTTTCTTCTTTCTTCTAGTCTTGTTCTTCTGTGACAATCGTTTCATATCTGTTGAGCAAGGTTCGTACAACTTCTGATGTAAGGGGTGGTGCGATCGAAAGTTGAGGTATTGGTCGGTGTGCGTCTTTTTCCTATAAACCAATACTATGATAGTACCGTCACCTTACTTTAGAAGGAGGGTGTCAAGGAATGGTTAAGCGCCATTGATTTCTTCCTCATATGTGAATATGATACTGTCGGTGGTATCTAGGTATTGATATGCTCAATAAAATCTTTCTGTGATCCCTTTTTTACGATTTCCAACATACCGCTTTCACGGACATGAATTGCATTCTACGAGTGCCATGGCTATAGACTCTTTCTCCATGTGTGCCATGAAATTGTTGACCACAATCGGAGACACTGAGCTATCCATAGCTGTGCCAAACCGTTGCTGATAGGTGGTATTTCGGAAGGCAAAGTGTGTTGTTGTAAGCACATATTCTAGTAAATCCATGATGTCTTTGATATGGAGATTGGTGGCCGGTCTTGCTGTAGACGACGCCGAATGATACCAAGTACGTTATCAGTGGGTGTGTTGATGAAAAAAAAACGCGAAATCGTGTGAAATGAAATCCTGATCGTTTTGAATAAGTACCGCGTACATACTTTCTGCAAGGACTTTCATGTTTTTTTTATTTTTCCACCAAGGGTTCGAGAAAGTCTGTTAGTGACCTAGAGACATTGTAACCAATGGAACCAGTATCGGCCCACTGTATTGCTTTCAGTGTGGATCCTGGGTGTGCAGTCAATCTAGGCGTGTTCTCTGTAGTGGGATACAAGTGTCCATATTGTAATTCGGTGATTCTTGTTTTAGTTTTGATAAGATAACTTTCGGGTAAGGTTGTTCTTGATTTTTTAATTTAAATTTTTTTTAGCAAAACCAAGGCTTTGTTCTCGGTGTCAATCACAACTGTAACTTTCCCCTAGTTTGCTGGTAAAATCATGATAGATCTGTCCTTGCTCAGTCGCTTAAGTGCAATGTATTCTTCCTTCGATATGTTGTTCACAGGTAGTTTTGTAGATTTGAAGACACTTGTCAGTTGTGAGCTCGGTTTAACGGCAAGTTCTTGCATGCCTGTTCTGTGAATAACCGATAACCGCTCAGTAAGCTTAACAATGAAAATTGCTTTCTCGCTTTTTAATGCACCAATTTTGTCGTTAATAACAGGTATTCTTTCTCGCACTACACTTTTCTGCACTTTGCTAATGATCTTTCGGGCATTACTGTTATTAATCGGGCATCTAACATTGAGACTTGAAGGTGTTATTTCTAGGTCCGTACATCGCATCGTAAACACAATGTGATTTCTGCGTCTCGCTAATTTCTTTTAAAAGCCCCCAGCTTTCTCACATCTTTGACAACAACTTGTCCATACTTAGCTCGGATATTTTGGAACATTTTCTCCAAGTTTGTTATGTCAAAAAATTAGAGGTTCTTATTACACAACCAGTACGTTTCGATGACTACACGGTCACCTTCATTAGACAAATGACCACTGTAGAGCGTACAAGCTTTGACGTACGTAGTGTACGCTTTCGACCAATCCAATGGTAAAAAATCAACAAAAAACCATAAAACATCCACGTGGCAATAAACACTAACAGAGAACAGAGAAATCAAAAGAAATTTAGTAAACACCAAGATTAAAGCCCGAAATGCTTAAACCTTATTAGAAATTAAAAGTAGATTTTAACAAATCGGCATGAGATCTTATTTGATTTTTTGTTGAACTTATTTCCGGTTTAAAGTGGGGTCATACTAAAATACGGAGCGATAAATTACGGAACAGAACAGAGAAAATTTTTACCGTGACATTTAGTTCATATTCAAATTATAATGACACAAAGTGACCTGGAGCGGCATTAGATATTTATCTCTTGTCTCGGACAACCGATATTGATTTAGCTGCCGATTCGGGTATCGAGATTCATGAAACATGTATATATTGATTGATACGTGTCATGCCATTTATCTTGGTGTCTGTATTGTGTAAAGATTTCGATATACGGTGTACTTTATTCTTTGTGAATCGGTTCGGCCTTGGACAGTACGGGTGTGTTATTGGATATTATCAAATCAACCAATCAATCAAGACGACTTTATATAATGAATGCTTATCTGGACAAAATTCTCAATCCTTGTACTTTCATTTGTACAAGAATTCCCTTAAAAGTAACTATCGTCTCAGTTACCAATCTTGTCAATGTGAAGTCAAATAGACAATTTTTTTTACATATCAACCGATGTATTTTGTTTGAGAAATATAAAAAATACTTACTCAATTAACAAACTGTTTGCTATCTTTAATGTTATGGTCTCCATCTTAAGCTATGTCTGTTTCATATAATATCTATCTAACAATTATTCTGTGTTAGGTCTTGAATCTAGAGTTGTTACATTTTCACTAGTGGACATATCAGAATATGTAATAAAAATATTCGTGATGTCAAGGATTAAAAATATCAAGTTTTGATAGTTTTAGATTTATATTTCAGTCAAATTGACTTTTTTGCAGTGAAAATATTGATATATCTCAAAGCGAATAAAATACGCTAAAGGTGCCGGAAACAACCATTCTCCGGCGAGAAGATTGTGAAAACTGAAATTCACTGATCTCGTGCTTCAAACATATCTCAATTCTTCTTAACTCATCAGGCATACTGAAATTACGAAATTTGTGAAATTGTGGGACTACTGTACTTACAAATCCAGATTTTTTCGATCACTTAGGATGATTTTCCTCAGTTGTTTCCTGATCGAGTCCGAGAAGACCCGAATAGATGCATGATGTAGCATCACAGACGAGTCCGAGAAGGACCAAACAGCTGTATGATGTAGCATTACAGACGAGTCCGAGAAGACCCGAACAGATGCATGATGTAGCATCACTTACGAGTCCGAGAAGGACCAAACAGCTGCATGATGTAGCATCACTGACGGGTTCTAAAAGGACCAAACATCTGCATGATGAAGCATCATTGACGGGTTCTAAAAGGACCAAACAGCTGTATGATGTAGTATCACTGACGAGTCCGAGAAGAACCAAACAGCTGTATGATGTAGCATTACAGACGAGTCCGAAAAGGACCAAACAGCTGTAAGATATAGCATTACAGACGAGTCCGAGAAGGACCAAACAGCTGTATGATGTAGCATCACTGACGAGTCTTAGAGTAATGGATGGATGGATTAGACAGACAGACCGGCAGACACACAGACGGACAGACAGACAGTCAGACAGAGAGTCATGAACATGTATTTCTCATGTATCAAGCCAGATCTAATATGCATGATGGAAGGACATGATGCGAAGAATAAAACAACGACTTCATCACTAGGATAAATTCAGTGTGCTTTGATGTTTTGCTGACATATCGTTCTATCTCATCACTCCCTGTTTACGCGTAAATATGTGTGATTGACGTATCAAACATTACGATAACAAAGTATTCAGTGATAAATGTTGCTTGTTTCTTTTCATTCCATTGAAACATTATCCCCATGTTCTTATTCCTGTGTCTCCACACATCACCATATATCATGTGTGTTCGCATATTTCGATCTACTCTTTCATTATCTATTTTCACTCTTGATTAACAATGGAATAAATCAATTAGTAACATCTGGTATTCTTACATCGTGACGTCACAGCAGGATAACACAAATAATTTCATTAATCTAGAAATGCCATGATGCAAACCACGTGTGGCACGAAAAATATTAATACATTGCGTCACATCCGGTGTAATTTTGAAGAATTTTACTGTTTCCCGCCTCTTCAAAATTCTTTAAATGTTTCTTTGTAGCAACCTTCTTTTCATTATATTTTCTCAAATGTCCTTAGAAAAGGGGAAATTGATGATAAGTTTGGGCTTTCCGAGGTAACAAATTTTGAATGTACTATTGTATATAAACGCTTCATACGACCATCCGGTGCTAATATGTTCAAGAAGAAAATATTGGGCAATCAAACTTTTTGAAAAATAGCTCTCAAACATTTTCATTTTTTTTTTCCTTTTGTGCTTTGATTTGAATTAGTTCAGAACTCAGGCAGGGTTCTGAGTTATCCTGAATTTCTGCCTAATGATAACAAATAGGAAGAAGAAAATACACGTCTGACATTTGTATCACGTGATCTGACTAATCGATACGATTTTCTAACTGTCTGTTTTGTCATTGTCACGACTCGTGTTTCCTTATAGAAACTATCTTTTTTTAAGTGATTTCATGTGAACTGTTAAACAGAATATTTAGTAATCTCATCGCCTCTGCTCTCTCGTGCTCGTTCCATCACTCCCGACTTTATTTCTGAAACAGAATTTCAAATTCAATTCAGAATGCACTTTTGCGACATGTTTTGTAAAAAGTTGGCGAAAGATTATCTGATTGTTTTGACAAATATCTTCCTACTAGTTAATTTTTTTCTTGACAATAAGTGTCATGGTTTACAACGTGTTATGCATTAGATTCAAAAACTGTTGTGCAAAATGCAAATGCTACCCTGAACGTAAAATTTTAAATAAAATTGAAATAAAATCGAACTGAAAGTGTTTCCGTTCAAGATGTCGGCAATGACAAACTCATAACACAGAGTTTCCAGAGAGGCAGTGTTGATGAATATCATAGGGACATTTTACCTTCGATATGAAATAACCTCACTGACAAATATTCTATATCCTCATGTGAGGCTGGACGTGTTTGACGCCTGTTGGTATACCAAATAGGTTCTTTGTCGTTTACCATGTTTTCATTTGAGAACGTAACATTTCTTACTTGGATTGACCAAGGTTTGCATGGCGGGTGTCGTCGATGAAGCAGAAGGCACTTACTAATCCGGAACACCTGGTCTTATTCTTCTTGTACTATTTCAGTAGTCTCCGTGTAAACATTTCTCTTGTCATTGTTTTGTTTACTTTTATTATATTTAGTTTATATGAAGATTATGTTGTTAAGTCGGTATTTTCTTTCGTTGTTTTTTGTAATAGACCTATTCATTTTTTTCTTACTATTGTACTCGGGTTTTAATAACATCGCCCAGTGTTTTATATGATAAACAATGCCTGTCTGTCCTAGTTATGCAGTTAACACATTGCTAGGGTGTAAACGATGCCTGTCTTTCCTAGTTATGTAGTAAATACATGGTTAGGATGTAAACAATGTCTGTCTTTCCTAGTTATGTAGTTAATACATGGTTAGGATGTAAACAATGTCTGTCTTTCCTAGTTATGTAGTTAATACATGGTTAGAATGTAAACAATGCCTGTCTGTCCTAGTTATGTAGTTAATACATGGTTAGGATGTTAACAATGTCTGTCTTTACTAGTTATGTAGTTAATACATGGTTAGGATGTTAACAATGCCTGTCTGTCCTAGTTATGTAGTAAATATATGGTTAGGATGTAAACAATGTCTGTCTTTCCTAGTTATGTAGTAATACATGGTTAGAATGTAAACAATGCCTGTCTGTCCTAGTTATGTAGTTAATACATGGTTAGGATGTTAACAATGTCTGTCTTTACTAGTTATGTAGTTAATATATGGTTAGGATGTTAACAATGCATGTCTGTCCTAGTTATGTAGTAAATATATGGTTAGGATGTAAACAATGTCTGTCTTTCCTAGTTATGTAGTAATACATGGTTAGAATGTAAACAATGCCTGTCTGTCCTAGTTATGTAGTTAATACATGGTTAGGATGTTAACAATGTCTGTCTTTACTAGTTATGTAGTTAATACATGGTTAGGATGTTAACAATGCATGTCTGTCCTAGTTATGTAGTAAATGTATGGTTAGGATGTTAACAATGCATGTCTGTCCTAGTTATGTAGTAAGCACATGGTAAGGATGTAAATCGGATCATTTCTTATTGTTTTGTTATTCTCATTAAACCAAAGAAATGTTTTGCAGTGTTGAACTGGAATGATGCATTTAAGGTATAGGTACTGTTGTAACAGGGTTTTACGGTAGGGTTACTGTTGTAACAGGGTTTTACGGTAGGGTTACTTTTGTAACAAGGTTTTACGGTAGGGTTATTGGTGTGACAAGGTTTTACTGTAGTGTTACTGTTGTTACAGGGTTAAACTGTAGTGTAACTGGTGTGACAGGGTTTAACTGTAGTGCTACTGTTGTGACAGGGTATAACTGTAGTGTTACTGGTGTGACAGGGTTTTACTGTAGTTTTACTGGTGTGACAAGGTTTTACTGTAGTGTTACTGTTGTTACAGGGTTAAACTGCAGTATTACTGTTGTAACAGGGTTTAACTGTAGTGTTACTGTTGTGACAGGGTATAACTGTAGTGTTACTGGTGTGACAGGGTTTAACTGTAGTGTTACTGGTGTGACAGGGTTTTACTGTAGTATTACTGGTGTGACAAGGTTTAACTGTAGTGTTACTGGTGTGACAGGGTTTTACTGTAGTATTACTGGTGTGACAAGGTTTAACTGTAGTGTTACCGGTGTGACAGGGTATAACTGTAGTGTAACTGGTGTGACAAGGTTTAACTGTAGTGTTACTGTTGTGACAGGGTTTAACTGTAGTGTTACTGGTGTGACAGGGTTTAACTGTAGTGTTACTGGTGTGACAGGGTTTAACTGTAGTGTTACTGGTGTGACAAGGTTTAACTGTAGTGTTACAGGGTTTTACTGTAGTATTACTGGTGTGACAGGGTTTAACTGTAGTGTAACTGGTGTGACAAGGTTTAACTGTAGTGTTACTGGTGTGACAGGGTTTTACTGTAGTATTACTGGTGTGACAGGGTTTAACTGTAGTGTTACTGGTGTGACAGGGTTTAAATGTAGTGTTACTGGTGTAACAGGGTTCTACAGAGTGGAACTGTCAGTTTGTGTAATATAAATGAGTTTTGCACGAGATGACATTTCCTGGAGCTGAAGCGGTTATTCAAAGACCACAAAACATTAAACATTGAGGATCTATGTTTGGCGATTTTGTCTCTGCTATTCTGGTCATTGTACTTTACGGTAAAAATGTCAAACTCGTAATAACACCGGTCATCTCCAACTCGTCAAATTCTTCAAAAATCCCAGACAAGAAAATGCATCAGTTAAACTCATAAATTTTTATAATATTCAGCGAGAAGCCATTGAAGTGATTCTTTTTTTAAGTCAACTGACTATTTTGCGTCAATTTGCTTGAGTCAGTGGTACAACTTGTCTAAGATGTTTAAAAAAAAGAAACTTTCGAAAGTTTTTCAAGATATTCGGGACGCGAAATTAATCATTAAAAATGTGATAAATTGTTTTTCTGCTGTACAAGTTCAATTTTTGAGAGATAAGATATTCAGCATACCGTCGCATAACGAATGTTAGCTTTAAGCAAACAATGGACATTCTTATGTGTATTAAGTATATATCTATGGAATTATTTCGAAAAACCAGAGAGTTAAATGTACGCTTGGGATTCCTCAGCATTTAGGCAAGGAAATCACATTTTCATAACATGATAGAAGAACCTAAAGTGATAATTTATCATTTTCCCGCGATTTAGGGGTGTGTGTTTGTAGTACCGCTTGTATCTGTGATGGCATTTTTGTTTTGAGCATCGACCTCACGTTGCAAGTAAATAAACACAATCATTTTTTATTTTGGGGTTTTGCCTCTCTCTCTCTCTCTCTCTCTCTCTCTCTCTCTCTCTCTCTCTCTCTCTCTCTCTCTCTCTCTCTCTCTCTCTCTCTCTCTCTCTCTCTCTCTCTCTCTCTCTCTCTCTCTCTCTCTCTCTCTCTCTCTCTCTCTCTCTCTCTCTCTCTCTCTCTCTCTCTCTCTCTCTCTCTCTCTCTCTCTCTCTCTCTCTCTCTCTCTCTCTCTCTCTCTCTCTCTCTCTCTCTCTCTCTCTCTCTCTCCCGCCTTCTCTCTCTCGCTCTCTCTTTCCAGAAATATTATTAAGAATTCTTTTCACCGATACTCCCTGCATTACAAGGATAAATTCTACACTGGGGTCCATCGGGAGTTTACAAAAGTATACGTGACATATTATCCTGAAATACAACAGCAAGAAAAAAAGAATATCATTTCATCTTCTGTGATCCGAGACTGATAGTTTAAGACAATCTTTACGTTTGGAAGACATTAAATTCCCACAAACAGATCACAAAGCTACATATATGCCTATGTGAGTATTCGCAAAACCTGACGAAATGTTTAACGGTGTGTTCAGTTTAATAGTATAAAACGAAAATTTACTGTCGTTGTGAGAAACAATGTTTTACTGATCCGATGAAACAAGAGAGAAATCTTCCATACTTGGTATTTCATACCCAAATAATGACAGTTAAAATTGTATGTGTTCAATTCTCGCTAGTATGTTAGAAGGTTCCGTTTCTGTTTACTTTGTTCTCATATTGACAACGCGACATTACCTACTTTTGATTGACCATGATGAACGAAGACAGTGACGTTGACCCTTCCGGATTACGTGGTCCAATTTCTTTTGTATTTTATCCAATGAAAATGTCTCTCTTGTTGTAAGTCTCAACAATTGAATTAAACGGGTCGTCGTTTTACTCTTGTGTGATTAATCACATGTATTGAAAAAGTCACATTCAATTTCCTGTTTTTTTGTTTGTTTGTTTTTATTATTCATTTTTTTATTTATTTATTTTTTTTTTTATTTTATTTATTTATTTATTTATTTATTTATTTTTTATTTTTTTGAGGAGAGGGCATTTTCGTTGAATCTATGAATTTCTAAGTCCACGAAATGGTAAACATTTGGAAATAGACATGGATTTGTGGTACTAGCGGATGACGTAAGTAAGATTTATCTTCGAAATAAAGTGCTAATAAAACTTTTTTTTTAAAAATGGTATACTCTGTTTTTGGAGATTAACAAATTCATTGTTCTCTAAAAGAGTTTTGACTCAAGAAACTCCTCGGTAAATTAAATACAGTAGACATTGTATCCTAATGGATATTCCGCACATTTCAATGACAATAAAATCTTTTATATAATTTTAAAACACTTTTCTCTCCTTTTAAATGGATATTTCACGCATATTATACCCTTTCTGCATTTGAACGGCATTGGAAAGCTTTTGACATGGAAATCAATCTCTTATGTCATCTAACAACACACTGCATATAAATGCTCTTTGGTAAAAATTGTATTTGTCTGGTAATGTATAAGGCCTGAAAGGATTGATAACCGACACCTTTTCAAAAAGGCAAACACATCAATCCTATTTTTACATGTGATTTCAGTAGCAATTGAGAAAAAGTAACATAAAGTTTCATCAAACACTATTTTTGTCGTTTTAGGTCTCTTCAGTGATTCCGAAGGACATATGTATGTTAGTCCAAATGAATATTGAGGCTAATCTTATCAGTTATGAATCATGTTACTTTATAGTGTGGCCGATTTGATCTTTTCAGATTGGTTTTAAACCCGTGTTAGTTGTTGTAAGGTCTCAGATGTAGTGTAAAATTAAATATTTAAATATGGTTTTAAACCCGTGTTAATTGTTGTAAGGTCTCAGATGTAGTGTAAAATTCAATATTTAAATATGGTTTTAAACCCGTGTTAATTGTTGTAAGGTCTCAGATGTAGTGTAAAATTCAATATTTAAATATGGTTTTAAACCCGTGTTAATTGTTGTAAGGTCTCAGATGTAGTGTAAAATTAAATATTTAAATATGGTTTTAAGCCCGTGTTCATTGTTGTAAGGTCTCAGATGTAGTGTAAAATTCAATATTTAAATATGGTTTTAAACCCGTGTTAATTGTTGTAAGGTCTCAGATGTAGTGTAAAATTAAATATTTAAATATGGTTTTAAACCCGTGTTAATTGTTGTAAGGTCTCAGATGTAGTGTAAAATTAAATATTTAAATATGGTTTTAAACCCGTGTTAATTGTTGTAAGGTCTCAGATGTAGTGTAAAATTCAATATTTAAATATGGTTTTAAACCCGTGTTAATTGTTGTAATGTCTCAGATGTAGTGTAAAATTAAATATTTTCGTGAGCTTAAAATTCATAGGTTCAAAACAGTATTTCAAGTTCGTTACACAAACTTTAGCTGATAAGAAATCCACTAGGACCAAGACCTCGGATCAGTTTTCAATTGTTCATCATTTATTATATAATCCTCGTAGATTATATTATTGAAAAGGTCACGAAAATTGATAAGTGTACAGTCACCAGCTGCAGAATGTCCCCTCCACAGACTATAAAGCAGATTGGATTAGTCACTGATGCATATATAGATAATGTAGACATGTGATGTGCCCCGAAATCGGCGTTACGACACAGGACATGTATCATAATCTGATCTATTTTTTTCTTCAATATAACAAAATGATGTCACCATCATTGCGTGTTATGCTTATAAGGGTATTTTGGTGGAATATCGGTATAAAAGCTACATTTTAATCTCCTTGATCGCTCATATTTTGTCATAAAATACTGATAATTATTCGTCTGGTGTGTTACAGGCTCTTGACTAAAAAAAAGTAGAAATATCATAGAGACATTGTTATTTAGATGGAATTTTGATAAATGTCACAGACAAACGAAATTAAAAGGCAACTTAAATCACCCATGCCCTAATTGATAGTTTCGTTGAATTTAAGTTTTAGATCAGATCAACCAGATTTCATCAATTATCATGAGTTTGCCGGAATCTAAAACTACAGGTCACTTGTTCAAAACTTTTGAAACTACCAGAATTGTCTGGAACACACATGCAAAACATGAAAGCCCTTTCTTTTTACGATGCAATAGGCAATGGGCAAAGTTGACAACCGACAAACAGCACAAAACAACGAGCCACCGATCTTTCGATCTGTCGACATAGAAATGCAGTTTAGACACCAGTAAACAACAAAAACATGAAAGTATATATTATTTTTTTTTCTTATTTTTTTTTCCATTTAAGCTTCTTTGGAAAAAATTAATCGTCATTCACTCGACATTACACACAATCAAGTATGCCAGAGTTTAAGAGGAATTTTCAGTGTTCCTGTTGTGTTAACAGGACTGCCTTAAAACATTTCATTCCTGCTTCGTTTTAGACTATTTTAGCGTATTTATTAGCTTTTGAGATTTACCCTAGCTTCAGACGTTAGATATCTTAAACTTTAAATCTACTTTATCTACTTTGAGAATTACGTCAAAAGTGCAGACAAACTTCTCATACAGGAAATCAGGTCTAGATGAATAGATGTGGGTATCAGTGATGTAGGTTTCTTAGTGTCCATATAGTCGATTTTATTCTCTGTAATTGGGTTCTTTAAGTTGAGGTCTGATCTATCTTACTGTGTTTAATAACAGGTAGCTTTACCTCTTAATCGTTACTAAACATTAAAGTAGTCCCGCGCATTCAATTATTCACGATGCAAGTTTTTTTTAACTCGTACGTTAGAACTGTAACGATGTCCAACTTGCATTCCTTATAAACAAACTATAGGTCTTACATGTAGATAATTAAATATCGTCAACCTAACAATGCTTTTTGTCAGTAGATGTAGATTGCTCTTCATACTGTTTTACATTTCGCATTTTATATCAACATTTAATTTGATGTGTACGTGAATGGAAATTCACCTATGTTTTCCCAAGATTTACCAAAAACAAGAGAAACCTTTCTGAATCGCTACGACCTCATCAGTTGGATTACGTGTTAAATAGGTTCTTGTCTCACCGACCGTCTGAATCAGATGAAGTTATAGAGTCAGGGGATTGAGATTGTTTCGAGTGGGGATCAACGCCAACCACAAAAGATTAACTATTGGAGCCTGAAAGATGCAGTCGTTCATATAAAAAAAAGAATAAAAAGGAGATTGTTCTAGGCTTACAAGAATTTTAATCAACATCGATTAAGTCTGAATGTCTCTGCTTTCGACGAGAACTGAACAACTATTTGAACAGATGCGTGTCCAGTTTCACAAAATCTGCTGTCATTTCAGTAATTCGTTTACTTCAAATTTTTCTAGAAAAAAAAATCAAAATATTTGATATCTCATTGAGAAATTGGTTTGTAATTGAAATGTCCTTGTAATTTCTATTTCAAGCCAAACTTGAATAATTTGTAAAGAGAAAAAATGACCTTGATGGTATGCTGTTCGCTTCGTTAATGAAAATGCGGATGGTCGAGGAATTGAACTCGTCCCAAACAGAAACTAAGGATCAGCGTCAATAAATCCACATTTAAGAGAATGACCAATTGAAAACAGAAGCCAGTTTAATTTGATTCATGCAATTAAGATAGAAATTTTGATTAGATATTGTTCTATGAGAATGGCTAATCGTTGGTGATGCTATAGTAAAAACACGTGTTTTGGACATAATTCTGTTGAAAACTACCGCTTGTGTTTGCTGTCAAAATTTAACGGAATTTGTAATTCCGGATTTTTATTGCAGATTTTCATTTCATTCATTTTTGAGTACAGACTCTCTCATCAATGTGTGTATGGTGACGCCTTCGAAGGTCTGAGATGTCCTCCTCTGTGCCCCACTCCATTATTGAATTTAGTTAACATAGTTTTTGCACATACAACAGGGGCGGTTTGTGTCCCCCTGAGGTTCCAAACGGAATGCTCGCAGCAAGAACTACATATAAATTAGTTTTCGACAATATTTCACAATATTGAACAGGTAGGGGTAACAGAATGGAGACTCGGGCTCATGTCCAGGGTTTTGTTAGGGACCAAGTAGGATTTCGTTTCTGATTATCTTAATTCAACATAATACTTGTACAAAACCACATCGACATACTAATACGGCTGGTTATTTTGGAAATTCTATTTGCATTATCCATTAGTATTTCTACCTTGGTCGAATCACATAAAATGCACCAGAAATAATTTGACAAGTGCAGAAGTTGTTTTTAAAGTCTAATTTTCGTATTCTGATGAATATGGTGCTCCTCTACAAATATACAAGCTGGTATCTTCTGCTTCCGCTAAAGACTTGTTAAAACAAATGGTTTTCACTATGTAGCTTATTTGTATGGTAAATTGTCCGGTGGAGAGAAAATAGATTGTGTCTTTTGCAGCTGTAGGCCAACAGTGTAGGCCGCCATCCAATTACACGACACGGAATGTCTGCCACGAACTGTCGCACAGCTAGCGAAAGATGCATTCCCGACTATCGGTCAGAGGAACATGGTGAAAATCTGTGATTTGTCTGTCAACTCGAATAAATGCGCATTCGTTGATGTGTTTTAGAGGTGTTATATAGTAATTTCTTTCGATGAGGAAGAAGGGGGGATAGACAGGTTGAGACGGGAAGGACACTCGAATATGAAAATTCGCTGATGAAATTTAAAGCTCTGTTCAATGTCAAAATCAGGCCCAAAAGTTAATCACTTTATGTAGTAAGAACTTACGCACGCACTTGGTGTTCTTTTGAAATTATCAGATGTATTAAAATCCGAAATTGATGGAATTATGAGGTTAGGCCATCGCCTAAATTTTGACATTTATTACGAAAAATGACTTAGCTCGGGTTTCGATTCAGGGCCTTTAGTTGACGAATCAGAGAATACGGATGAAACAGCTGTATGGTGTAGTTTGATGTATTACATTGTTCTAATATGACTGATTCAAAATTCGCATTAAACTGTGTTATTTATTTTGTATGTCTTTCATCCGATATTATCAGGGTATGAATTTTCTCGCTCAATGATGGATACATTTTTTCAAGCTGTTTCCAAAAAAAATTGTTTTCATACGATATATATAATACTGTTTTGAATTTTGTCGTTAACATTTCATAAAGTTGAGGAATAAAAACAAACCCCAAGACTGTATAATGACAAAGTTATCATTTAAATATTTGTTATTGAGTGTGTATTTGTTTAATATAATTTGTCAGTCTCTCTCTCTCTCTCTCTCTCTCTCTCTCTCTCTCTCTCTCTCTCTCTCTCTCTCTCTCTCTCTCTCTCTCTCTCTCTCTCTCTCTCTCTCTCTCTCTCTCTCTCGAAACTGGATACATACCGACTTTCTTCCACTGTCCGAGAAGTCTATTTGTATTAGCTGAAAACAAGTACCTGTCATGATCACCTATTTCTCGAGGTTGATAACAAACCTGTCTATATAGACCAATCTGAATTATATTACCTTGACTTTCATGTTAAGTGGCCCTTATATCTACAGGATGCAATTTACAACAATTGATAGAAAAAAGTTAAATAAACGAATTAAAGACTGAACCTTTTGTAATCACACATCTTCAAATAGATAAACTTTTTGCATAGAAAATAACGGAAATTCATTCATAAATACCATGAAATAAAGACACGGTCACCGTATACTCAAAAGATAACGGAACAGTGTACAAAACCTCAGTATACCGTACCGCATATGGCACGACCGTATTTATAGAAGCGATTAGGAATAGGCACAAGCGGATAACTCTTTTAGGGAGCTTTGTTCATGTGACAACCCATGCTTGACAGGAAAATCACACTTGGCTTCTTCTTGAAGACGTGTTTAACACGCTCTTGTATTCTGTATATATACAACAGGACAAATCTTAATCGCGGTGTTCCAAATCTATTCATTTCAAAAGCACTCATTTCACAATACCAATGAAATCAGACAGTGAACTATTGTCGGGCATTACATTTTGTAAATTGTGGTGATGAATTTCGATCTTCACCTCCGTTTAACTGATTTTATTTCATTGTTTTACATGCTATCGTTAAGTATCACGGGATAGGTAACGTATATAGAACGTATGTGAAAGAGATCCGCAACACCAGAGAATAATAGCTTCAAAATCTCACCATATTTCGAAAATATTGCTACGTAGTTGGTTATTTTAAACATGAATACCTCCTAACAGTTTGATTTTATTCGTTGCATTGAATTTCAAGTGAAACAGTACCATGTATGCAAATGACTCTAAACCCACACAGACGACGTCATGACACCAATATAAGAAATGCACCAAAGGGAGGATGGTTGGCTTGTCTTTGCTTTTAAAAAAGGGGGCTTTTAAACATCGCTATATCCAAATTTGACAACATATTTAAATGAATTATTTAAATATGCAAATAGAATTTTCTAGATATTTTCGATTTACGCTTGATCAGGATCTACTTATTATGTAAGTAATCAACACGGACTAGATGAATTCGATTTTAATTTGCTGGTGATTGTAATGTCGAGAAAAGCGGACTTAACTATTACCTTTTCACTTTTTTACAAGGTTTCATCATCGCAACGTAGTAAAATGTTACAATGAACTTGTGTTTTTCATTGAATGATATATGACTAACCAGTAATAATTGTTTGATTCCAAGATAAGCTTTTGTATTGTACATTAATCATAGACAATGTGAAACACATACTGCTGGTGTCATCTTACAGTGTAAGTGACATTTAACGTACACTTACAGAAAAAAAAACTTGCAAATAGATACTTTGTTTGCTCAATAAAAGATCAGACTTGTGTAATGTATACTATCGAAAGGATGCAATTTACAACAATTGATAAAAAAGTTAAATAAACGAATTAAAGACTGAACCTTTTGTAATCGCACATCTTCAAATAGATAAACTTTTTGCATAGACAATAACGGAAATTCATTCATAAATACCATGAAATAAAGACACGGTTAACGTGTACTCACAAGATAACGGAACAGTGTACAAAACCTCAGTATACCGTACCGCACATGGCACGACCGCTGTTATAGAAGCGATTAGGAATGGGCACAAGCGGAGCACTCTTTTAGGGAGCTTTGTTCATGTATACAACAGGAATAATCTTAATCGCGGTGTTTCAAATCTATTCATTTCAAAAGCACTCATTTCAGACAAAAGATGATGATATATCTTAATTGCAAAAGAAGTAAAATAGGGACTTGATTGAATGTGACTCTCTCTCTCTCTCTCTCTCTCTCTCTCTCTCTCTCTCTCTCTCTCTCTCTCTATATATATATATATATATATATATATAGATTTGACGAGATGCGAGTAAATTATAAATAAAAATGATTTTTGACAAAAGAAGAAGGCACCTGAAGACCTAATACAGTGAAAGCGCTAGTGCAAAATGTAATGTCTTTCTTCTTTTGTCAAAAATCATTTATATATATATACATATATTATTGCTGTCTCATTTGCTCTACCGCATATATATATTGACGGAGATATGGAGGTAACACACACAATCCATACGATATCAGACGATAATTGCCGTATTGTCGAAGACTTAATCCTATCTTATGGTAACACATAGTCTGTTATATGCGATATTCGATAGATTTAGGACTTCTTACAAAAAACTTTGGAATTTATTTTCACATTATCAATATGTGTTACATGCGAGGGTCATTGAAAGTGAAACATTGAAAAGGTTGTAAGATTGATATAACAGAGTTGATTCTGTAGAAGTGTTAGAGTGGGTTGGTTTATGACAAGCTCATTAGACAGCTAATTTCCATCGGGAAACCTTATACAGTTTGGATATCGGTGTCGCAAATACACTCCAGAAAGCCAAGAGGAGATGAGGCTTCCTATTGAATTAGCCTTATGTGATAGGGAGATAAAAGCCGATGACCATTATTTGCGGGACTGGTTTTCTATTGCCTTTGTAACCGATGCTCTCTGAATAAAAAAAAAAACCAAACAGAAATAATGATGTTGTAGAACGAGTATGCTTAATGACACCGTTGACAAAGATATATCTTCCATGCAGATTGATTTTCCAGAATTTTACATTTTCAATAGCTAGCAAAACAAGCATCATGATTATCACAAAATGTTAAAAACGGTTCCCGAGAGTCAAAACTTGAGGTTCGTTCGTGATTTACTAACCTAAACAATGCATTATTAACCGCGATGGACATCGATAAGATCGCCTGTATAATTAAGTCATTGCTTACCATAGATGTGAAGCAAGGTATGAGACCATTCGAAATTTTGCATACTATGAACTATCAGCACAGAGGGACAAACAGTCTCATTAACTAACGAAGGGAAGCCATTAATTGGCAGTGCAATTAGTAAAATTTAAATTCTTTGCCTGATATACAAAGTTTTGTTAATGTGTTTGATCGGATTATTCGTAATGAATATTGAACAGCTAACTGTGTACTTTATTCTGATGTTTTACCAGTCGTTGATAGAAATGTTGTATTCATATAAAAAAAAAAATCTCACTTCACCATCGACGTGGAGTGCACCGTATCAGTTAAATGCTTGAATCCACGTTTTTAACGGGAGGAATGTGTTATACATAGTCAGTCACGTGAATGCACATGCATTGATCACGTGTGTATGTAATAGCAGATTTTGCAGAAATTTTAATGTAGAAAATTACTTCAAATACGAAAGTTTGCCAACATTTCGGGTTTTTTTTTTTCAATGTTTGCTTTACTTTGTATCAACTAACCATATGAATCCTCTACAATCTGTCAACTCTCATTTAAGTACATACGACATATTCAAGATATCGATTCAATTTTTTACATTTTATTGCATTAGCACAGGAAAACGAACTTGTTTCTAAATTTTTTTCTTTAATAAATGTATTTCATATGAGAAAAAAAAAAAAAAAAAAATCCGAGTATCCGAATTTTGTGGTTCGACATGTTTGGAACCAGTGGACAGAGAGAAAGGACGATCTCGATATTACAAATTGTTAATTACTTAAAGCAGATATCAGATGTTGTCTGTAGGACCAGTATACACAAAAGGTCAATAGGCAAGACAGTAGCAAAGGTCAACTCACAGGGTTCCATGCGTCATCTGATGAATCTACGTCTAATTAAAGACTTTTCAATTGACACCTTATATCGACCTGGAACAAACGTTGTACAGAAATGGATTCTGTCGTTTGTCATTATTGCAGAAACTTCGGATTGGAAACATTTTTCATGTAACTGATATTGATCGTTTGCGTGAAATCAATTCTGTACCACGACGTCACGACAGGGAGATTTCCGATGATGAATGCCGGTTTTACAAACTATTTTCCAACAAGTAATTCTTTGAGACCATCATAAAAATTAATGAATGATTGCTCAATTAACCAAACGCCATTTATAGGAATTGTTGAATCGTGATGGCAATTTCAATTTCTTCTCAAAAACAATTCCTTGAAAGCATTTTATACTTGCTAAAATAACCAAAACTTTCCTATTGAACTTCTTTAATTGCTATGAAAGCGATGTTCGAATGGGAGTCGAAATCAATCTCTTTATCATAGCCACAAATGTGTCAGATTTGAAATTAAATTGTGACCGTTATCTATTCATATTCTTCTACCTTCAAGGACAACAGACACAGACAAAAGGAACCTCTGTGTAGAAACATTCAACAACAGTTATTTCATCCCGTTATTAATGATACTAAAACTACTCTAACGATCTCGTAACTAGTTTTAAAACGTCATGAAAATTAATCATGTTGCACAAATTATTTACCACTAAATATTGCTGGCATGGATTTAGTACAGAAATGTGTATGACGTTCCTGATAAAGACATGAGGCCCTGATTGGGTACTGGAATGAGTATGACGTTCCTGATAAAGACATGGGGCCCTGATTGGGTACTGGAATGTGTATGACGTTCCTGATAAAGACATGGGGCCCTGATTGGGTACTGGAATGTGTATGACGTTCCTGATAAAGACATGGGGCCCTGATTGGGTACAGAAATATGAATGACGTTCCTGATAAAGACATGGGGCCCGGATTTGGTACAGAAATATGAATGACGTTCCTGATAAAGACATGGGGCCATGATTGGGGACTGGAATGTGTATGACGTTCCTGATAAAGACATGGGGCCCGGATTTGGTACAGAAATATGAATGACCTTCCTGATAAAGACATGGGGCCCGGATTTTGTTCAGAAATGTGTATGATCTCCTTGATTAATACAAGGGGCTCGAATTTGGGAACGTAAAGAAACAAAATTTTAAACACAAATTTTCTCTGGACAAAACAGTACAACGCGTTTTGTTTGCCGGATATTTGAAGACTTGGCTACAAGCTGATGTATTTACTTCTCAAACACAAATACGGTTAGGTAACAGATGTCCTTAACATGTTTCGTAAAATTTACTATTAAGCCTTATACTAATTAAAGATAATAACATACACATTTCGCCCAGACGCATTATGTAAAGTTGGATAATAAATTAATTCACTTAACACAAATGACAGATATCACTTTTAGAACCGCATGCATCATTAACTCAGACAGGTATCGTGTGTACGGTAGGATACAGCCTTAATACAAATATATCTATAGGACCTGGCTGTGAAGTGCAACTGTTCGGAACGTGTTGATAAGCTTAAATGCCAATGTAACCCAGGCGTATGATTATCGCGTAATGGTGATTGTGGGAATGTCCAGTCCACAGAGAATCCGAGAATTCATGGCGACGCCTTGCTATCTACTGACCTTGGTATTGGGAACCTACAACCAATCAGCGGCTACAGTGATATTAGATCAATCTTCACGACAGGATTACAGCAATCAAAAGTCCGGAACCAAATATTATCAGCAGTGTGTAATTACTGAGTAGGTAAATTACATCCTTCATTCGGCGATTTATGACATAAGATTGTGGCCTATAGAATCAAGATAATATATAATGAGGGCAAAAATAGGAGGAAATATGGCCGCGAGTATAATGGCTGTGCACTTACGTAAACATCCCGATACTGTAAGTGCTGCTTTTTTGAGGGATGTGTTTTTTTTTTTTTATCTTTTGGGATGGAATAAGATCCTTCGAAAATTAAATCAATCAAGAAAGTCCTTGCTTGTTTCAGGGGTTGAAATAAGACCCTTCAAAAATGAAATTAATCAAGAAAATTATCGCTCGTTTGAAGACTTCTGTTAGAAAAAAAAAACTTTAAAGACTTACGTATAACCGCGGAAATAAAACCACTTAAAAATTCTATCATAACTGTATATGTTAATAATGTTTGTTCTTACTATACTTTAACTAAACAGCTATGATTATATCAAACGCTGATGAAAGTAACAACAAAACCAGACGGTCGAGAAGGTAAAGAAATATCACTTTTTGTTTTCCTTAATGTGTCTGATAAGTTTTAAACAGTTGTTATTATTTCTATTTTTTGATAACATATATCTAGATATTTAGACCTTGTAATAAAAAGCGATTTTATTTGTTGAAAAATTAATTGCAAAGTGTCTAAGATAACAGATAACACCCAAGTTAACGGGATAATAATCCATCCACACCCGACGATATTCAAGCCAAACCTGACGATATTCAAGCCAAACCTGACAATATTCAAGCCAAACCTGACGATATTCAAAACAAACCTGACAATATTCAAGCCAAACCTGACGATATTCAAAACAAACCTGACAATATTCAAGTCAAACCAGACGATATTCAAGCCAAACCTGACAATATTCAAGCCAAACCTGACAATATTCAAGTCAAACCAGACGATATTCAAGCCAAACCTGACGATATTCAAGCCAAACCTGACGATATTCAAGCTAATCCTGACGATATTCAAGCCAAACCTGACGATATTCCAAAACAAAGCTGACAATATTCATACTCCACTAAACGATATTCAAACGATGACAGACAATAGTCAAACCAAACTCTACGATAACATACCGCTCCTAACGATATTGTGTATCAGAGTACAATAAAACGTCGGGATCATGTTTCATGTTTTCCATAGATAATTTCGATCGGCAAAGAAAACCTTTCCTTGAGTATCCAGCCCTGAGCGAATTACTTCGATAGCCTTTCCTTTTGTATCCAGCCCTGAGCGAATTACCTTGATAGCCTTTCCTTGAGTATCCAGCCTTGGGCGAATTACCTTGATAGCCTTTCCTTGAGTATCCAGCCCTTAGCGAATTACCTTGATAGCCTTTCCTTGAGTATCCAGCCCTGAGCGAATTACCTTGATAGCCTTTCCTTGAGTATCCAGCCTTGGGCGAATTACCTTGATAGCCTTTCCTTGAGTATCCAGCCCTGAGCTAATTACCTCGATAGCCTTTCCTTGAGTATCCAGCCCTTAGCGAATTACCTTGATAGCCTTTCCTTGAGTATCCAGCCCTGAGCTAATTACCTTGATAGCCTTTCCTTGAGTATCCAGCCCTGAGCTAATTACCTCGATAGCCTTTCCTTGAGTATCCAGCCCTTAGCGAATTACCTTGATAGCCTTTCCTTGAGGATCCAGCCCTGAGCGAATTACCTCGATAGCCTTTCCTTGAGTATCCAGCCCTGAGCTAATTACCTCGATAGCCTTTCCTTGAGTATCCAGCCCTTAGCGAATTACCTTGATAGCCTTTCCTTGAGGATCCAGCCTTGGGCGAATTACCTTGATAGCCTTTCCTTGAGTATCCAGCCCTGAGCGAATTACCTTGATAGCCTTTAATTGAGTATCCAGCCTTGGGCGAATTACTTCGATAGCCTTTCCTTGAGTATCCAGCCTTGGGCGAATTACCTTGATAGCCTTTCCTTGAGTATCCAGCCTTGGGCGAATTACCTTGATAGCCTTTCCTTGAGTATCCAGCCTTGGGCGAATTACCTTGATAGCCTTTCCTTGAGTATCCAGCCCTGAGCGAATTACCTTGATAGCCTTTCCTTGAGTATCCAGCCCTGAGTGAATTACCTTGATAGCCTTTCCTTGAGTATCCAGCCTTGGGCGAATTACTTCGATAGCCTTTCCTTGAGTATCCAGCCTTGGGCGAATTACCTTGATAGCCTTTCCTTGAGTATCCAGCCTTGGGCGAATTACCTTGATAGCCTTTCCTTGAGTATCCAGCCTTGGGCGAATTACCTTGATAGCCTTTCCTTGAGTATCCAGCCTTGGGCGAATTACCTTGATAGCCTTTCCTTGAGTATCCAGCCCTGAGCGAATTACCTTGATAGCCTTTCCTTGAGTATCCAGCCCTGAGTGAATTACCTTGATAGCCACTCCTTGAGTATCCAGCCCTGATATCCCAATGTTCACTGTATACAAGGGTATGCATATACCAATCAGTTCATTGTCTTTTCTCTCTACATTACCATTTTTATTGTGAAGTACCATGCTGCCGTAATGTTTCCTCTAGATCGTACGTCATTTTAACGAGCATTTTAACAAGAGAATATCATCGCACGAGAACAACCTGCTTTATGAGTCAAAGAGTTGATCAGAAGGAAAAGGGAACTGGTTTATGATTCTTAACACTTATTTGTTTTCAAAAATCGATTGGATTTAATATAGAATATAACATGAAAACAGATTTGCATTCAAAGCCGGGTTTACTAAGTAAATGAGAGCCCTACCGATAGAGAGGTTATTGAAACAGCATTCGGCAGTATAAGTGATGATCTCTGAATACAGCGTAATTTGATCTGACTGGTTTAACATTTTTCTCACAAAACCATACCTTCAACACGTGACGTGATTCACACAATCATGACTACATCACGTGACACGACACGTGCCGCACACAGCTATCACTACATCACGTGACTGAAGATATGTGCCACACAACCTCAACTGCATGTTCATCAGGTGACCACAAATATCTCAACTCGTTTTTACGATATCGACAAAAAACCTCCAATTTAAAGTTTTTTTTTTTTTTTTTAAATCTACTGAAAACGTTTGAAGAAATCTTTTATCGTGAAACCAAATGTTGACTTTTAATAAATATATTAACGTTTCAGAATGAAGGGTTGAATTGAAATTGTTTTGCTACGTGAAGTCACAACTACGGTAAAAGAGAATACTTGACCTATATCTTGACCACTGGTCATCCATCTTAATCACTGTAAAGCGGATAGCGTTCAGTGTGACACTGATGTGGTTACTTGTTGCTGCTATTACGAGTAGACAATGGTTAGATGAGGAAGCGCTGATCATTACTCCACACATCAATTCCCCATTATTGAGAGCTGTGCCGACATAGATAGCAAAAAAGGGGAAAGCTGCTAAATTGGGACGAGAGAGCCACGAGATTCAATCAAGGGTGATTACAAATCACCAGTTGATTGTTATTTTATATAGATGATTAATCAATGAAGTGTTATTATTATGTTACATTGACGTGTTTAAATGACTGTTGGAAATGATGTCGGCAATACAGACATCTAACAACGGCCCGGCACCATAAATGACTGTTGGAAATGATGTCGGCAACATAGACATCTAACAACGGTCCGGCACCATAAATGACTGTTGGAAATGATGTCGGCAACGTAGACATCTGACAATGGCCCGGCACTCTAAATGACTGTTGTAAATGATGTCGGCAACACAGACATCTGACAATGGTCCGGCACCATAAATGACTGTTGGAAATGATGTCGGCAACACAGACATCTAACAATGGTCCGGCACCATAAATGACTGTTGGAAATGATGTCGGCAACACAGACATCTAACAATGGTCCGGCACCATAAATGACTGTTGTAAATGATGTCGACAACACAGACATCTAACAATGGTCCGGCACCAAACTTTGTCCAACTTCACGAACTCTTTACACTAATTTTCATGACAATCCTTTTTCATCCTTTCCTTCTTGATAATAAATTTACCAAGATTTCAATGACTATGTTTCTACCTAAAAGATAAATACATTGAAGAGATAAATGAATATATATCATATCAATAACCTTTCTCGTTATAGACCGATCACGTTGTCTGTAGTGCGTGCATTGCCAGTTAAGTTAGGATCTTAATCAATACGATTTGCGATCTGGATTAAGTAATATTCTATTTCTTTGTGAGATATGAAGCTGGACGTTAGTTTGTCTGTTGGTTCTGTTCTTGTATACATTGTTCTCATTAGGGAACGTGACATTACTTATTTGAATTGACCAAGGTTTACCTGGCGTTTGGTTGTCGATGAAGCAGAAGACGCCTAGTCTTCCGGTACACCTGGTCTTATTCTCCCTGCACTTTATTTCATGTGTCTCCGTATATATCTTTGTTTTGTTCATATTTTATCCTGGTTTTATTTAATTTGAGTTTGGATTATGATTATGTTGACATTTTGGTATTTTTTAGATTCTTTTTTTTATTATTATTGATTGTGAATTTTCTCTCCACTGACCATCTTTTCGTCTGTTCAGTGGTGTTATTTTATTCCGAGCGGTGACATACTCATTATCAAAATCCAAATTATTAATATCCCGAAAAAAACTTGAAATATTAATGTGAGAATATTTTCAGGATAGGCCTATTTTTGAGGTTGACTAATTTTCAAGTTTTCGGGATGTTTGGATTTTATCAACAATCCATAAAATGTGAAATTTGAAGATGTCCAATCTTGAAGATTCATATTCAAATTGTTTGTTTCTCTTTAGTCAAATTCGTGTTTGTTACAAAAGATCAATTTCAAGAGAAGATAAACATGGCAGAAAGGATAATTTAATTATAATACCATAATACAAACTAAATACATTGTACTTATAGATAAATATGATACATCATTTTAAATAAAGGTTTAATTTCAATTTTAAATATACAAGGGTAATGGAGTATTAACGCCATTGTATGATATGGAATAGGAATTTAATCAGTGTAAAGATTGTACAAATGACAGCTTTTATTACAAATTTAGAGCTAGGGTAGAGCCAACCAATGAATTAAACTGTATTATACAGCTGTTTCGTCGTTCTAGGACTCGTCAGTGATGCTAAGGGCCTACATTTTGAAGCCTAGTAGGCAACTAAGGAAAATCCAAAGTGACGGGTAGGTGCAACAGACCCATAATTCAATAAATTTTGTACTTTTCATTCAGATAATTTAAGAAATGCGCCAAGAACATGTGTATATTCTGAACCGCGCCTCTTTTTCTTATGTATTAAAACGTGGCATGCAGGTAACAGCAAACCTCGGGGACGTAAAAAGTCCACCAGCAGTGTCTACCACCTGCTGTCTCAAAGATTGAACAAATGCATGGGTTTTCGACTTTTTTGAAACACACTAGCTTTCTTATCTTATAAAGAACAGAAGCAAATCTTACACATACCTCAGACCCATCTACCTGTTTTGATAGGTAATCTTAAGCTCGACATTCTAAACTTGCTAATACCTTAACGTTCTTGGGAATTAAGCTTAATCAGATTAAATTTAAACTTTTTTTAAAGATAAGAACAAAATTGTCCTCAGTCCGAAGAGCTGATAACAGAGAACCAATCACAAAAACGTGCAAGATTAGCGACGCTGGGACATTTGATCATCTCCATTAGCGACCCTGAAATAATTGCGGTTGTCCAATGGCGACTTCAACAGAATTAAGGTTGTCTAAATGCGACCTTGAGATACATGAAGATGTCCGTATGCTGACTTCAGAGATTTCATGCTGTCCGATTGTGACCTTGAGAGACTTGCTGATGTTCGATTGTGACCTTGAGAGGATTACAGGTGTCCGAATGTGACCTTAAGTGACTTGTTAAGTTCAAATGCGACCTTAAGATAATTGCTGATGTCTGATTGTGACCTTGAGAGCCTTGCTAATGTTAGATTGTGACCTTTCAAGAATTGCTAATGTTAGATTGTGACCTTTAAAGAATTGCTGATGTTAGATGGTGACCTTAAGAGAATCGCTGATGTTCGAGTGTGACCATGAGAGAATTGCTGATGTTCGATTGTGACCTTGAGAGAATTGCTGATGTTTGATTGTGACCTTGAGAGAATTGTTAATGTTCGATTGTGACCTTGAGAGAATTGCTGATGTTCGATTGTGACCATGAGAGAATTGCTGATGTTCGATTGTGACCTTGAGAGAATTGCTGATGTTTGATTGTGACCTTGAGAGAATTGCTGATGATCAAGTTTGACCTTGAGAGAATTGTTGATGTTCTATTGGTAAAGAATTTTTTTTTAAGTGTGAGCCTGAATCAACCTTGCATTGATTCCGGTAAGTAGAAAAGAAACTTGATATTTGGACAATTTGACATATTGCTTCCTTAGCGATGATGTCTAGTCGTTACCATTGGATACGTCAATCTCGCACTAAACGTTGCTCCATTACTACATCCGCCTCACATGGGCGAGCCAGACATCCTTTTGTGACACCATGCACTTTACAAGGTAGACGAGGAGACAGACCGTGTTATCAATACAGCAGCTGAAATTTACACGTTATGACGTCACGTGGTAGATATCTTGATCTAATTTACCATACTGCATTGTGGCCTGCTAAATCTATATTTAATTTGTCGTTTCAAGATTCTAGGAACACGTACTTGTGCTAGATTCTGTGTCGGATTACAGTGATGGAATAGCTATTGAAACATTGCTATTATCCTACAGTAAACTCCGCTATGAACGATTGTATACAATCCACTCAAGTGAATAGCACCTTTCAGTACAAATTTAGAATAAGATACAGAAGAACCAGTTAATGAATTTAACTACGCCACACAGCTGTTTCGTCCATTAAGAATGCGTCAGTGAATCTACGGTCTTATTTATGAAACCTAGGTTGCGACTGAATAAAACTAAATTGGTGGTAGATGGAAAGAGACATTGGAATTGGTAACCCTGTATTTAAATAAATTTCGTATTTTTGGACGTAATGTGGACTCGAATTTCTATCAATTTAAAAGTCACGTGCAGGATATAATTTGTGTATTTTCTTTAATTGAGAATTAATTTTTCCATTATTTTCCAATCACACACACACACACATACACACACACACCTAAACATAAATTACAATAGCAGACGGTAAAAAATAAAAACAAACAAACAGAAAACAAAGCATAAACAAACAAAACAATAAATAAATCAAAACAAAATAAAAAGCAAAGAAAAGCAAAGCAAAGCAAAGAAGTTGAAATAAGGAAATAAAAGCTCTGCTATGCTGTGATGTTCTTTGCAGAGAAAGGCATGAAGTACTGTACACTCAATGTGTCAGTATCAGTAAAGAGCTAGTCAGTCACATGTGGCACTGCCATCTAACATCATAAATCCTTTTGGTTGGCGATTGCTCGTTGTTCTGGACACGAGTAGACTACATATCATACCCTAAGATTCTGTCACGCACCAGTCGTCTAATAGATATGTTGGAACAAATTGCATCTGAAAAAAATTAAGGAAGTCTAAACTTCAATGTAACTATTATAATATATGAATAAAGGAGGGATTTACACGGACACACAAGATAAAAGACCAGGTGTTTCAGAATAATAAGCTTATCATGCTTCCTCGATGACACCCGCCGTGTTCAAACAAGGGAACAAAATAGGCGCTAGCAGATTTTCCAAATTTATTGCCAGTATGTTTCACTCTGAATTAATTTAAATGAGATATTTTGTGATTCTTAATTTCGATGGCTTTTATTGACGGCTATCGTGAATGTTATTACTACATTTGACATAGTTACAATTTTTATCCATTTCTTATTAATGTTTTACAGGTAGTGAAAATGCTGATAATCGTTGTCTGCCTGTTCGTCCTGTGTTGGATGCCACTCCAGGTGTACCAAGTCCTGTCCGAACTCTACGTGGAAGTTAACAAGTAAGTAAAACACAGACGATTATCATTCAACGCCATGGTTTTTTTTTTATTTATCATTACATCGTTCGATGTTCATTTTTTCATTACTCCTAAAAAAGTTATATCACCTTCATTATCATTGCCATTTCAATTTTCCTTTCATATCACTTTCAGTTGATAGTATGTGACCCCATCCGCGATACTCCAGGGGTTACAATCACTTTCGTTCCCTGTATCCATGGAACGTGTCATAACAAAATCAAAGGTTCCGTGTGCGACACCTTGTGGACAAGACAAAAAAGGCTAGTTTGATCCTTTGATGTACATAAAACGAATCTTGAGGTCACATAACAGTATATTGTAATGCCTTTGAAGTTGGGTGTCGCTCCTTTGAAATCTTCAAAGGGAGCGAATCAGCATTTGTTTTTTTCTACTAGAACCAATCAAACGTTTTGTCATGACGTGTTCCAGGGGTGTAGAAAGATAAAGTAGTCGTTACCACTGGAGTATCGAAGATGATGTGTCCCTAGATAGTGTACCTGATCGCTCTTTATGATGTAGTCAACTCCAGAAAAGGGTAATATAGCCATGTTTTGTTGTTTTTTGTTTTTGTTTTATTGTTCGAACCGTTTAGACAGAACACAGATTGGGTGCTTTAGTTCGGTCGATAGAGCAACGGTCTCAAATGAAGATCTAAGGTACATAGTTCGACGACCTCTACCTGGTTTTTTTTCATGATTCTCGGGAGGCTGAGAAATCGGATCGGTCTGTTCTGTTTTGGTTGTGTTGGGAGAGACGCAGTACCCTAATTGAGCTGTAAGACATGCGATATGTCAATGAGGTATCCACTAGCTCCCACAGGAAGCCGTCTCAGAATGATCCGGACTGTTCACAGGCGATATAACATGGGAACAAATAGACAAACAAGTATGACGTTCATGTCTTTGTATGTTGACAGCAGATGTATCCGCAAAAATATAACCCGTTGGTAGTTCAAGCTGATATGTGAATGGGTACTCAAGTGTAAACAGGCATTCTAGTTCAATATAGATATAAATCGGAATGACAGCCAGAATTGATGACACTTTGATGGAAATTAATTTCAACAACAACAACAAACAACAACAAATTCCACAAAACTCTGGCAAAATATGAACAAACGAAAGATTTACATGGAGACTCCTGAAAAAGTACAAGGAGAATAAGACCAGGTGTTCGGGAAGCGTAAGTGTATTCTGCTTCATCGACGACACCCGCAATATTAACCTTTGTCAATCCAAGTTAGAAATGCAACGATCTCTAACCAGAACAAAATTTACAACAACGGAACCAACAGAAAACTAAAGAGCAGCAAGCACGTCCAGCTTCATATCACACAAAGAAATAACATATTTCTGAATGCGATCACTTAAAGGAGACCATAGAATTTCCTCACCATTTTCATCAACCTGCAGATTTTGAAAAAGTAATATGATAAAAGTAGAAAAAAAATCGCTAACGTTGTCATTTCTCTTTTGACATGAATGTACACCGTACCAGGCCAAGGAATCCACAACATGAACCTAGCTTTTTAAAAGCACCCTTTGCTATTTTCACGAAGCTTCCAATTACCGTTTCAATGCCAAACCCGTCAATGTCAATGTGACTGTGGAACTATCAGAAGTCATAAAATATCGCATCTGTTTTTTGTTTTCATCAAACCTTATAATCACTATTGATTGTAAGCAATTTCTGTAAGTCTGGCAACAGGGCTGCTTCCGCGGGTGTTTCGAGCTTTGCACTTTATCATATGGGATTTACTTCCGTTTAGCAATGTGAGAGGAAATGGGAAAATATCTTTTTATTCATCAAAGGTCATACATCTATAGATTCTGACAAGGTGTTTACAAACACCCAGTTTTTGTTATCACTACGTGGAAGACAAATATCACTTTCTGTTTAACCTTGACTTTTTAAATCAGCCATTACGTTCATATCAAGGAAATATAAATAAAAATGTATTCATCTTCAAGAGAAAATATATCGTACGTAGACCCCTGTAGAAAAGGCTTTTGTACGTTTTATTGCGACCCCTGTAGAAAAGGCTTTTGTTGGTATGATTGCGACCCCTGTAGAAAAGGCTTTTGTTGGTATGATTGCGACTGTAGAAAGGCTTCTGTTCGTTTTATTGCGACCCCTGTAGAAAAGGCTTTTGTTGGTATGATTGCGACTGTAGAAAAGGCTTTTGTTGGTATGATTGCGACCCCTGTAGAAAAGGCTTTTGTTGGTATGATTGCGACTGTAGAAAAGGCTTCTGTTGGTATGATTGCGACCCCTGTAGAAAAGGCTTTTGTTGGTATGATTGCGACTGTAGAAAAGGCTTCTGTTCGTTTTATTGCGACTGTAGAAAAGGCTTTTGTTGGTATGATTGCGACCCCTGTAGAAAAGGCTTTTGGTCGTATAATTGCAACCCCTGTAGAAAAGGCTTTTGGTTGTTTCATTGCGACTGTAGAAAAGGTTTTTGTTGGTATGATTGCGACCCCTGTAGAAAAGACTTTTGTACGTTTTATTGCGACCCCTGTAGAAAAGGCTTTTTTTATGATGCGACCCCTGTAGAAAAGACTTTTGTGTTTTATTGCGACCCCTGTAGAAAAGGTTTTTGTTGGTATGATTGCGACCCCTGTAGAAAAGACTTTTGTACGTTTTATTGCGACCCCTGTAGAAAAGGTTTTTGTTGGTATGATTGCGACCCCTGTAGAAAAGACTTTTGTACGTTTTATTGCGACCCCTGTAGAAAAGGCTTTTGTTGGTATGATTGCGACCCCTGTAGAAAAGGCTTTTGTACGTTTTATTGCGACTGTAGAAAAGGCTTTTGTACGTTTTATTGCGACCCCTGTAGAAAGGCTTCTGTTGGTATGATTGCGACTGTAGAAAAGGCTTTTGTTCGTATAATTGTGATTGTAGAAAGGCTTTTATTGGTATGATTGCGACTGTGGAAAGGCTTTTTTTGGTATGATTGCGACTGTAGAAAAGGCTTTTGTTCGTATAATTGTGACTGTAGAAAGGCTTTTGTTGGTATGATTGCGACTGTAGAAAGGCTTTTGTTGGTATGATTGCGACTGTAGAAAGGCTTTTGTTGGTATGATTGCGACTGTAGAAAGGCTTTTGTTGGTATGATTGCGACCCCTGTAGAAAGGCTTTTGTTGGTATGATTGCGACTGTAGAAAAGGCTTTTGTTGGTATGATTGCGACTGTAGAAAGACTTTTGTTGGTATGATTGCGACCCCTGTAGAAAGGCTTTTGTTGGTATGATTGCGACTGTAGAAAAGGCTTTTGTTGGTATGATTGCGAATGTAGAAAGGATTTTGTTCGTGTAATTGTGATCTGCGTAGAAAGGCCATTGTTGGTATACTTTCGACCCCAGTAGACAAAATGGACGTGGTAAGATTTTAGTAGAGAGCGCCCTATCGGCATATCGTGTATAGCGACCTGTCGGCATATCGTAATATAACTTCTTATCGGGATGTCGTGATATAGCGCCCTGTCGGCATATCGTAATATAGCTTCTTATCGGGATGTCGTGATATAGCGCCCTGTCGGCATATCGTAATATAGCTTCTTATCGGGATGTCGTGATATAGCGTCCTGTCGACATATCGTAATATAGCTTCTTATCGGGATGTCGTGATATAGCGTCCTGTCGACATATCGTTATATGGCTTCTTATCGGGATGTCGTGATGTAGCGTCATATCGGATTGAAGTAAAATAGCGCCCTATCGTAGTCGTATTGGCTAATAGTTGGTATCAGTGTATATATGTTTACACCTGATAAGAAAACAGACAAATACCACAATAAATATTGACTTATCATCCGTTTGTGATTTCCTGATTCTCTTGTTCCTGACAAGAAATATTTATGTCTTCCACAATTCTTGTTGTGTTTCATGAATTGCTTATGAAAAAGGAAATATGCACCAGGAAAAATAGAGGCAATTTGAAGTCCGTTTGGAGAGAAGCGAGGCCGCCGGAGGAATTGATCTTAATGTGCGGCGGTGCTGATTTTACAATTTGTCAATTACGGTTTCATGCCGAGGCACAGATCAGCTTCTCACTATAGTGTCTGACTAAGAGCCACAGAAACAACGAAAAAGATTATATCCTAAATCTACGCTTTGACGATAATTTACTTTGATTTTGCTTGTTTTTGTTTCACTTTGAAACGTCCGTTTTTGCTCCGCCGGGTTAACATTTTTACGAAGATTCAGTCGATGTTTTTATCTGAAGGTCTTTCCGTTCGCAACAAAGCTAAAAGACGAACCATAACACATCACACAACACCACATCCTATACACTTATATAGATATCTGTAGTAAAGGAGGCGTATACCATCCCTGTTTCTATGCGATGTTTTACTCTTGTTGACACAACACCATAAAGGGTACTGTCATATATTTTGTTTTCCACTCCAAATTGTCGATTAGAGTATCTGCAGGCTGCAATATGACGTCATAGGTTAAAAACAGATATGATACTACTTTTTATTTCTAATTTTTTTTTTCGAAGGTCAGTCAAACCTCTGTAAAACACAGATAAGGGATACTTTCTCTGCCGTCAAACACGTCTAACGCCTGTCTAATACACAATATATCCCTTTATTGAAATGTTCTAAGGAGAGGAGTTAAATACCATACCCTCGGGAAAACGTATTTCTTTCATATCTAAATGGTAAAAAGGTAATTCCAATGTTTGATGAATGCCTCTGTAATGAATCCTTCATTCCGTCCGTCCGTCCGTCCGTCTGCATCGTATGTTGTGGGTTCAAACGGTTAGCTCTATGTCTTTGATAAAAGATAGTCTTCCATCTAAACAGTCCGTCAGTCCGTTCTGCCGTCTGTTTTGTTTCTATTTGCTTTATGTGGTTAACTATGTCTTTGATAAAAGATAGTCTTCCATTTGTACAGTCCGTCAGTCCGTTCGTCCGTCTGTTTTGTATATATTGGGTAGTAATAAATAACGACGGTATGGTCCTATATTAACACTGGCTCCTAACAAACAAATGTCCGATGGATGGGTATTACTATCGATACGAGGTAATAACGACAGTACGGACGAAAGAATTGTAAAAAAAATTCGATGCAATCTTTATCAAGACACAAAATATAGCTTAAGTTGCATCATATACATAAAACAGAGACAAAGTTATAAACTATAATTGAGAACGGTAGTGTAAATCTAGGGGTCTCGATAATCCCTTATATATATATAACAGAATCTGAATTATTTTCCTCAATATTTAGAATTTTTTTTTGTTTTTTTTTGTTTTTGTTTCTAGTGGTTAACATACAAAGTAAATAGCTAATAGAATAAGTAAGTAAATAAATAAATAAACGTATGTGTTTTTAGAGACGACTCTAAAAATATTGACGTTTGACTCCGATATCCAGTAAATACATTGTAAATACATTATAAAAAATCTTTCAAAAAATGAGAATATTTTCAGTTACAATTACAACCAAGTCATGGTGTTGTCTATGAACCAAACATTTTTGCTTCCCTTCCATTCTCTAAACTTGTATCGTTTGGTTTACATGACTGGATTCTGTTTATGGTGAGTAAAATGCTAACAGACGGACAGGTACAGTGAAAAAGTGAAGTGCTAAAATACGGACAGGTACAGTGAAAAAGTAAAATGCTAACAGACGGACAGGTACAGTGAAAAAATGAAATGCTAACAGACGGACAGGTACAGTGAAAAAGTGTACCAACATTTGTTTGTTACTAAGCTTTGATAATTAATATTTCACCTCCGAATTAGAAGTTATTCAAACAAAAATATTAAGCATGATTTTGGCTTAAATTCAAAATATGTAGATTCTGAATGAATTTTTTTTATATAATTATAGCAACACATCATGATATAATGAACCTGGACAGTACTTGTTCTAGTATTTTGATTTGTGTTTTTCTCACGAAGAGTCAAATTTCGCCAAATCTTGTACACGTGAGTTTAAGTAAGTAACAACACTTTGAAGGCGGCCATCTTTGATCACAAAGCCAAAGATCAATACTCAGTACCATGTGGTCAGCCTGAGGTTTTTTCCTTTCATGTCTGTGGACCTAAAGTATCAAATTTCAGCCTTCCTTTCTCTTCTTTAAGATGGAATTGTTTCTTTAAAAACGCCTGGTGGAGCTAAAGTTGCCTTTAAAACTGTTATTGTTTCTTGTAGAAGTGATATTACCAATTGCGTGAGAGATTTGTGAGGAAGGAAGGAACAGTTGAATTCTTTAGAGACGGATGCTTGTCGCGTTCCCTGTATATTTCTGTCATGTGATTGATTCTACACATGTCTGGGATCTTCTACATTGTCGCTTTCTCGAGATTTATCAGTCAACTACACACTGTTTAACAATGGCTGACAGGACCCTAAGGGGCGTTTTTGACAGCAGTGTGTGAACTAACTGCCCGTTACACTTACATTCTACATCCTGTCTTGAGTACGCTGCACCTTTGCTGTAGGAATGTTATACAAAAAGTGGTCGTTCTAAATAATGACAACGGCCCTGATAAACTTTTGGTTTATAAAATATATAAAATACAGAATATATTTTTTTATTTCAGAAAGTTTAATAATATATTTTTTTATATCCAGGAAAGATCTCTTGTGTATTTTCTATGTTGACAAGGTTTTGATAAGTGATTACATAAAAGACAAGAGTAAACACATTTAAAGGAACTTGATACGAGAGGGCATAGATAGATTGAAATAAATAGGGACAAATCCATGAGGTGGGAAAGTGGTGCCAATTCCGAGTGGTTCCACATCTGAAAGCGACTGACGGACAACAGAACACTAACCCGATTCTGTCCTACAAATTATTGCCTTCTAATTCCAATATATCTGTCCAATTTATTTATGCCTGTGCTGTTTTGGTCGAATTTCTGGCATTTTGACAGACCCATTTATAAATATACGTATATATTTCCCTCTTGGCTCTAGATAATGAACAAGGCTGATTGACAGGGCTAAGAATACCACAATTGTTTGCTTTGATTATTTTGATTTTAAGACTTTAACGACAATGTTACTTCTGATTCACTCACTTCCAGGTGAATTGTATACTCTGATTTTTACGTCCCCGGATCCCGGATCGAAAGATCGGGGGCATATTAATTTTGCGCTGTTTGTGTGTTGCAAATTTTAATCTTGCCCTTAACTATTTCACCGTAAAAGATAGGACTATCATATTTGGCATGCGTAACAGGGCCTTTCCGGTGTTACCAAAAACGTTCGACTATGTGACCCTTGACTGTGACCTTTGACCTACATTTGAAAAGAAAAAAATAGCATTTACCATAACTATTGCACCATAAGAGGTAGGGTTTTGATATTTCACATGTGTGTTCCTTGTGACAAGACTTTCCCGCAGGTACCAGGACCGTGTGATTTTAATGTTGTTGCGACCGGTGCATAGTGTTTCATTAACGCAATAACACATCTTGTTTATCATATTTTAATATTGATTTATCACAATTGAATATTGATTTATCATATTTTTAATTGATTTATCATATTTTTGATTGATTTTTCATATTCTTTATATTGATTTATCATATAATATTTTTAACGGAAGTTCATTACGGTAGATTTTAATAAAACAAGAACGCCTGAAACGAACAATTGTAAACATTGAAATGAATCTAGATGTCAATTTCAGTAATCTTATATTTCATTGAATATTTTTCTCCGCTGACGTACGTACATACACAGCACTAACATGATATGCCTTTTCGATGTTTACTCCGTCTTAAATCATGGAAACGATGTTTCTCGAAAATCGTGAACAGGAACAAGGAGATTCCAAAGATGGTGTAGGCGTTCAAGATATATATCGTACTGGTTTTCAGGCGCCGGCATGAAACACGTTTAAGATTACCTTGTATGAGCACTGATTAAACAATTTATTGTAGAAAACCCCTTTAAATGAAAATAAAAGACTTCTTCTCCGTTCCATTTAAATTGAGGAACACCTTGTTTGAAAGAGCTCTGTAGTCAGATACCATGTGAGGAAAATTGATACAGATAACAGGAAGATTAAATGTCACGCAAAACACATAAGCACATATTATTTCGTTTGTGATTTTATTGTGAGGCCCTTTCTGGTATTATTGATTAGGTGTAGTGCTTTGTAAAAGATATGCCTTCTGTATGTTTGACATTAAAACAATGGATTGATGGCGTGCACGCACAACCTGGGAAACATCTTTAAAACACTTTGACTTTTTATAACCTTTCGAACATTTCGTATCTATTGATTTTGACAGAAATGGATTTTTTTTAAACATTCTTCCCACCTACCTTTTATTTATTTAATCATTTATCTTATTTATTTAATAATTTATTTACTTATATATTCATTTATTTATTTGTTTATTTTGCATTTTATTATTTTTTTCGCCCGCTACTTCACAAAAATTAAGACACTTGTTAAGAACGCTTTGTTAAGAAAATTTCCATTGAAAACATAGGCCGGGTTTATGGGTGTCGTTAAGGGCAGCCGAGAGATAAAAATATTGGAATAAATCCCAATTTAGAAGCCAGGCATAAGTATTTTGGACTGTACTTGGGGACATACGGTTCTATTACTGTACATCAACCCTATGTCTAATTTCGGCTTGGAATTTTATGAACTCTCTATCGTTGAATTTCATGATTGAATTGGGGATTCGAACCAGAGTGCACGTATGTGTGTAAACCTTTGTAAGTCAAGGTGAATTAATGGCAAGATTTGATGCTCTGGGTAAACAGGAAGAGACATGTGCTAGTCCCGTGACTCAGTGACGACAACAAGATGTGACTCGTCAATTTTCATTGTCAACTTTACATTTGAAGTGTGAGAGTGGCACGCGGATTAAAAGACTTAACGAGAATGTACTCTTTACCCAATGAAATTACACAGCAAAGAGTAACTGAAGCATGTCAAAATCTAAATCCTTCACAGGGACAAGATCATCATATTTTGTATGAATGAAGCTTATGTGCCGAAATGCTGTCAGATTGGAATGTGGCTTACCCACAAAACATATCTGTAGGATTACATTTGCAATTTAATTACAAGAAAATAGCATCGTATTGACATAATCTTAATTTCACAACAGATGAAATTATGGAAAATATTAACAAAAGACAAATTCTAAGGGATACCTTCGGAAAAATACAAAAATAAGACCGGATATTCCAAAAGGACAAAAGTCTTCATCTCCATTGGCAACAGTTGGGATGCAAATTTTAATCAATTTAAGTAAGTACTATCACGTTTCTAAACGAGAATAACGTTACCAACAGCGGAACCACTGGACATCTGGGCATATATCGGACACATCTAACTTTATATAGTGCAAGGAGTTAAGATGTTCGACAAGCATTCTGACAACCAAAAAATCTTTCCATTGTGCATCTCTCGAAACCTTGTGGGTTTTTTTTTTTTTTTTTTTTTGTCAATATTAACTACAAAACTCGTGATTCTGAGTATAGCAAGCAATACTTAACGAATACTGCCATGATGCTAAGGTTTTGCCCCAGCCCTCATCCTCCACAATTGAGAGACACGCTCTTTTAACAATTATACTCTTGATTTTATCAAAACCATCTCGGCCAAGTCATAAACCCTTCATCATGTCTTTACTTCAGATTAATGTTTTTGTCGAGTTTGCATTAATAAAGAATAGGAAAATATATTAATGTATTGTTTAATCATCTTTACCTGTTTTTATGTCACCTAAGATTTATTCCAAAAAGAAAACCTAAAGTGATCTATTTCTTGTTTAACATCAATGAAGTACTAACTAACTTGAAGTGAAACCAAGGCTGTGCTGTTCACCTAGATGCAGTCATCACAGGGGGAATGGGGAATTTTCATCAATTACTTACAGCTGTCACGATGGTGTTAGAGGAGATAAGGCAGTAAGTGATATCGCGGTTCAATTACAACTCGATTGCATTAATCTGTTTGAAGAGGAAAGTAAAATCGAGAAGCGGAAGTGTTGAAATGAAGTTTTGAAGAACTCCCAGAACATAAGTTCTTAAAAAGGCATTTCGTCTATCAAAGCACTATTCATCCTTTTTCCGGACGATTCACAGCCGTACTAAAATCCTAATCGATAGAAAAACCTGTTTTTGGAAGGTTCTTTTCCAAGAACGTATATGTTTGGGAAAATTATTGAAGTGGGGTATTGAAATATATTGAAGAAAATAGCATGAGTATGCAGTTGGTAATGTGTTTTTGTTCTTGTTTTGTCCGATTTTTATTGACATTATGTTGGTTGAACTAGATTTACACGGCAGTTTCGTCAATGAAGTAGAAGGCACATCTTACCTCTAAAACTCTTCAGCACCTTAGCCTTAATGTAGATTTTTTTTCATCGTTTGATTCACTTTTGTGTTGGAATTACGATTTTGGATACAAGGTGGTATTCCATGGTTTTCAAAGGTCTTTATTGATCTCACGAATTGACTTGTGATGCTGAAAGTCGGAAGGTTTTATACAAACGACAGTCTGGTACAGTAGATCAACACTTAATTATGAACAGTCGATTTTATGATTCCCAACAGAGTAATGGCCGGTCCAGGCAAGTTTAGCCTCTAATCCAAAGTTAATTGTGGAATATGTAAATCCCACTCCCCTCCTTGGGGTGTTGATGACTTGTACACTTCACTCTTGTTAGGATAACGGAAATCCATCGAAGACTGGCTGAGCTGTAATGTGTGCTGATAATTGAACTAATGTAATTACATAACCCTAATTTGGTCATGAATACAAAACAAAAATTGCAGAAGATCGTTGATGACCAATGCATTCCATCTGCGTGAACTGAAATTTGATCATTGTTTTCACATGTAAATCATATCTGCCGACCCTGAAATATTGGATGTCATAACTACAGGAAATGTGCATCGATACAACACGTTTTCTATAAAGCCTGACTGTTACTACTACGGTTAGATTTTGATACAAGGTTCTGTTGACTACAAAAAAGAACAACGCTTAAGACAACTTTTATTAACGTTCGGGATTACACAAGTCAAAATTTTGTATCCTTACCTAGACTCGTACCGCCAAATCACGGAAACATACTTCAGAAGAACACGGCCAGTTTTGCAGAAGCTGGTTTATGAACAACCGTCAGAAAAAAAAACTATAGGAAATTATATTATGGATAGTTCATAGATACGAACTACAACCACAAAATGCCGTAAGATTTTCTGGATGACTTGCGGATGTTTCCTTATCCTCAAACAACATAACAGCCACGTTACAGTCACAACTTCATAGAAATTACATACAAACATATATAAATTGAGCTAGAAAACATTCTGAACGCAATCAAAGCTGATGCAAAAGAGAAAATAATAAAAAAATTCGTATTTGATTGAGAAAATATTTTTATGAAACATTCGAGATTTGTGGTGCAATCTAAAACGTTATATTTTTTTTCTAAATTTCGCATTAGTTGTAGGCAAGCTGAGTAAACTAACAAAACCATATATCACCATTATACACTGACAGACACTCGTATGAAATACATTAAGGTAGCAATCGGTAATACCATTTTTTATTTTGTCGAGTTTTCCCTGGAGAGCTGTTCATTGATATCCGCATGCAATAAAAGAACAGAAAAACGTATCCCTATATTTAGTATGTCTTAATTTCCGTCTTCGAATTTCCCAGTACATCAACCTCAGACTTAGAAACATTTGTCGTTACGACATGGTTAGGTGTCAAGGAAAATGGCATTTAAACGCAAAACTTCGTTTAGTTATTTAAAAGATGATATTGTAGATCAGGTGGAGTTGATGGCGAATCGTCACATAGTCACAAATACATCTAACCGTTTTATAACGATCGTTGCATGAGTTCCAGTGACTAGAATAGTAAGATGGACAACTTTGATTTTAATTACATCGAAACAGCTGTCAACATATCAACAGGAACACTGAAAAATGCATTTCTCAAATAGCTAGTGAGATCTGAGAAAAACAAAATTTTTAATCAAGATAAATTCTTAATGCCGAATAATAATGACCGACAATTTGTATCTGATTTTCCAAACAATTTTCACGGAAATTTCAATCTCTGGTATAAAGATGAAGGTCACGTCAGGCAATCCTCCCACTGAAGTCGGCTGTCTTTTCGATATTGTATTTCATTGTTGTCGGAAATAAAACGAAAATGATACATATCACTGATTGCATTTGAAATTCCAATGAAACAGAATGAGAAAAACTGAGTTTTTTATGTAGGAGTCCTTAAACATATTGAGATTGAAATGAATCGATTTTTACTCAAACCATGTAATGGTGATTTCACATTGAAGATATATCATAGAACGCAGAGTTGAATTCAACGTCTCGTCGGAGACATCCATTAGCCTTAAGCTTAAAAAAGTATACAGAAAAAATCTACAATAGTTCCCCTTCCATTCACTGGGAATTACATTTTTATTCCATTGTTCTGCCGAGCTGTAATTGCTGGCAGTGATGGGGAAATCAAATGAGGTCGGAAAGATGTTTTATCTGAGTAATGACCATGGATTGTCAAAAGCACAACGTGAGTTCTCCCTGGTGAATAGATGGTATGATTTCTTTAGCCTTAATCACTTCCGTCTTGGTCAAAATATTGTCCAGTCTAAGCAATGCGCATTGAGTGGGGGATTGATGGATGCATTTTCCGTTCTCTATGCCCATGGTCTGTTACATGTACTGTACACAAAGTACAAATCCTCCGAGGTGCTTCTCTGCCGTCATCAATCACTATGCTCAAGCTATGTCGATAATCACAGCCGTTTAGGCATAAGTAATACATTTTTAATATGTTCCTAGGCATTCTTTTTACATCATTCAATTGTGCATGATAAAGGCTAGTTAAAAACTTAAATTAATAGGTGTAGTTATTTTACAGAAATTAACCGTTACCTAAAATGCGATTATGAAATATTTGATGTCTGCTCCAATTAGTAATTTGATTTTAATGTAGTAACATAATTTTTATCACCTGGCAAATTTTTCTGAAAAAGACCTTTTTTGGCGGATGTGATTTAAAACTTCTCCAAGATGGTATGAGACCTGCACACAAGGCATGATGTTTTCTGCACGAACACTTCCAATACAATATTTATTTGCAGCAATTTCCCCAATGATATATTCACACCTATAGCAACACATCTGCGGCTAAAGAAACTTGAAGAAAAATCAAAGCAAAACAATACAAAAACAAATGTAAATTTGTTGTTGGTGGAAAAGAAATATAAGCAGTCGACGACCTCTGAGACCTTTAGAAAGTATTCACATCAAATTAGTTTTCACCGCGTGTTATTAAACATGCAGTATGACGTTGTTATGACAATTGTACGGGGGCGTATCTGATAGTTATGTTTCGTGTGTAATAAACGATGCTTTGCGACGGTGTCCTTTAGTAAATGTAATGTGATGAAATCTACTACACCTACATGAAGCTGAGAAGTGGTGTATTCTAAGCTGATGAAATGCAGAATGTTTTTCATTTTGAATTCTCCGATAAATCTACTAAAAAGAGAGATTTTTGTCACATAAATATTTGATAATGCCCCCAATCACACCTACATGAAACATTCTTTTTTACCAAATCATGCTGTGTTCTATCACCTTCAACAGATGCAGATCGTTCAATGTACAAGTATTTGATGTTACTTTATGTGTGATATACTTCTTTAGCAATGTTTTATATGTGATCTTGTTGCCTAAAAGTTGTATATTTCTTGATCACATATATCACAATTAATTATCTCTCATCATTAACGTTTAGCAGACACGATATAGTCTGTTTCAGTCCGTGCTCTACAATTCTCTTTTCATTATCTCTCTCAATCATAGTCATTGTTTAGTAGAGTTGGTATGATATCACGTACACCTAGACGACTCGGGTTCGATTTGATTCCCCCGATAGACGTGAAAAGACATATTGTCAGATCGTAAATCATATGACCAGATGTTCTGGAAGAGGTAGCGTCTTCTGCATCATGAATTACACCTGTCATGTAAACCTTGGTCAATCCAAGTAAGTAATGACACGTTCTCAAATGAGAAAAAGGTATACAACAACGAAACCAGCAAACAAACAAGCATCATCTACGTCCACATAGTATCTTGGAGCGTGTGTGACAAGTGAAAGCCTTCCTGTATAAGGACAACAAATGTTTTTTAAGCAAAACAAAGATTTTATCAATCAAGTAAACTACCTAAAGTATATCACCATCATATGGTTTTTCTTTTTCATATACAAGTATATCAACATCATATGGCTTTTCTTTTTCAGATACAAGTATATCAACATCATATGGTTTTGTTCAAACTGGTTAGCAATGTCCAATTCCTGCTACAATCCGTTTATCTACGGTCTTCTTAACGTGAGTACATCATTAAATATCAGATATCTTCTATAGTCAAAAGTGATACCATTCATTCATGTAAAAGGATATTGCAATTATCTTCTGATGGTGTAAATTTTCGTGGTTTTTCCTATCGCTTAAAATTATTTTACTTAAATTATGCATTCAATTGATTTTATTTCCATGGTGCCTGTTTCATCTTTAAAAAAAACCCAAAAGGAATTTTAAAAACTCGAATATAACCATCAGATTTGAAAGGGAAGATAGGCTCTCATTATTGAAATAGAAAAAAAATCAACATTGACTATCAATCACTTCTTCAACGAAGAACAGACTTATTGCTGAGAATATTTGTTTCACCGAACTTTGAAGAAAAAGGGATATAAATAGAAAGCGAAACAAAAAAAATCAGTTTGCCATATAATCTCCTATTTAGATAAATGTAAAATCTATCTATAGAAAGGCTTCCTGATACTTTATTTTCCACATGGTAATGAAAAGAAAGAGCGGCAAATTGAAAAAAAAAACTGTTCATTAAACATGCCGTCTAATATGAAAATGAAGTTATGTTCTACTTCATAAAGAACGTGAATACCTCATTAGCAGTAAAAATTGCAATCCGGAGGAAAAGACCATAAAGACAGAAATGGCGATTTCTTAGTAATAAAGCATTTGTTCCGATTCCCGTAAAACACAAAGCCTTGATCAGTCTCCAGCATCAACTCAATCATGTTGCTCTACTTTTTTTAAGATTTCCTTAAATAACGTGTTTCTCTAATGTTAACTATGGAATTTGCATATTGTATATAAGCATTTAAAGGGTACATTGGAGAAGTTGAGATATATTCCAGTAACGGTTCCTAATTATATCGACCAAAATACATTTCCTTTCTTAATTTTGCAAATGTAGGCATCTTGCTACGTCATCTTAAATTGATATCATCAAGACAAGAATATTACACTTTACTCTTCTGCTTTTATCTCTCATCACTGTTGAGTTTAAACATTTGCAAAAATGAAATTATAATTATATGCGTTGTTATATTGTAATGTAATTTGTAAAGGCGGCAAAAATTAACATTATCTTTTTTTTCTGCGCTGATTAGGTGGTATTTAAAACGGAATAAAAATCCTCTCTATATGACATTCTTATCCACAGGTTCAAACATTGAGTGGTTAATTTTGTTCTATAAATTGCACTCACGGAAAGCTGTCTCCAAACTGAACATTTGAAAAACAACATTGTGCAATTGGGTAACATTAGGATTCGCAAAACGGTTTGACTCTCTCTGAACAGGATTTAATGTTATCCAGGATCACTCTCAAAAGTACACTTCAGAAATTTTCTACTTAAAAGGATTTCGGCTTGGGGTAAAAACAACTCCTTTTTTGTCGTAAATGTTCGTTGTACTCTTATGCTTGATGACAGATCTTCGAGTAAAAGTCGCATACAATTGATCACGAATGTAAATAATGAGGTGATAAAGTTTCACATATTCTAAAATTAAGTTATTCATACTGCCTCCTGTATATAAGTTTTAAAATTATTCATTTGGGGACCATTTATTTCTGAGCTGGTCTTAGCCATAATTCTTGTACGTTTCAGAAATGTGTTAGTCGCAAGGGACAAATGACTCTCGGGTCAAGTTTTTGAAAGGTTGGCATGCAAAACAAAAGTAAGATGTATTTATGTACATGTATAGTAAAACATATATAGCAATGAAAACAGAATATGAACATAACATGAAAATGTGCCCTCAACTCACCTCCCAGAAGCCTCCCTTACGGATGTGAGGGAAACATGAGAGCGCTTACAAAAGCAATAACGATTAGAAAACAATAGATGGATTATCATTATCATTTTTTTCTAAATTCATAAATTTGTTTTAAAATCTCGCTTTTCTTCTTCAATTTGTCTTGTCAAAAAATATCAGCTATAAGTAAATGTTAACTCAACCGTTACGATAACGATGACATAACATTCAGGAATTTCAGGGAAAGTTTATTTCCCGAGCTCTTCATCATGTCGAAAACTTGATATGAACAATCCACCGACACAGATTTAGTTTATTCTTATTTCTAGATTGATATAGAATGAAAAAAGCACACACGTAACGTCAAACTTAAAATTGAAAAGTACATAGCCATACAAGGATTTCACCTGCGTCACCCAGCAGTTTCGTAATTCCAGGTCACATTAGTGATGATATTGGCCTTTAGTATTGGGACCGACTTGAGTGAAATTGAAATTTAACGAACAAAAATGTCAAAATAAAGAAAAAAAGGCACAATAAAGACATAATTCAATAACTCATTATTTTCAAAATAGAGTCATGTGCATGCGTATTTTCTGAAGCGTACAATTATTCAGATGTATAATGTTAAACATTGGGGACTAAAATCCATCTGCATAAAGTGCGATCACTGCATTCTCAAAGGTTTATAACCCACAATTCAATGTCACTAAATCAAAACAATTCCGCCATGTCAGTGAAATACGGGTATTAATTGACTAAAACTAACATTGACTGGAAATGAAATTGCAACATTCTCTATTTTTGGAAGAATTTCATATTTCATCAAATTTGACTTAAATGTACGATTCCTAGGCTGACTTAAATTGGACACCTCCATTGACATTGAAAACAATTTTAGTGACGTCATCAATTAAGCTTCATAGTGACGTGATTCAAATATCAGGAAAGACCGTATACAAATGTATCATCTTTCAAGAGATTATAAAAGAATTTATGCTGAGTTTACTGGGTAAACAGGTTGTCAAGATGGCTGATATCTCAATTGATATTACACCAGGTGAAGATCCAAAGTGTTTGGTTCGATTCCTGCTGGGGGTAGTTTGTACTTTCCAGGAAGACGAGATCACCGTCCCTCTTCTATTGTTGTAGTTGTGTTCTCAACTCATTTGTTTTGGATAATATGCGACGGACCTCCTACATTATCATCAGTGAGGTCGTCACTAATTTATATACCGCGACAACGCCTCCAAATGACACTGGCTGTCTCAGGAGCGGTCGATAAACCTAACACGCAAACAATGAAAGAAATAATTCGAAAAAGAAAAAGGTTCTTGCATTAACAACTTAAGTCCGTGATTTATAGTTCCCGGGTTTGAGCTGTAACACAGTAAAATATGAACATGCTAGTAATCTGGGCTGTTTGAAACTTCCTATAAAAGATTCTTAAGCTAATCTCTGTCACCTAATATCTACCACCATAAGTGAGAAACAAACATGTTGGTTTCTCTCAGTTAGTTGGTCGTTTAAGATACTTGACATTTTGTAGATGCAATTGCCTTCGATTTTAGGATGGATTTGATGTGATACGGGCAGAAGTATTAATTTAAAGGAAAAGATCCGTGTCGGTTGTCTAGGCTGGCTGTTAGGGATTCTGAGATCGTCTGTAAGGCTGAAGTCTGAAACAGCTTCACAATGATATATAGCTCCCGACAAATAGTTGTAACACAGTAGAATATCTCGTCGTTAGATTGAGATGACGCCCAGGCTTGTTGTCATGACTATACAATTAAACTCTAGGATTTTGGCCACTTATTTCGTGCTGTAACGTTAACAAGGCTGCGCATGTCGAACAAATAAATAACCTGCAGTTGATTGTTTGTCTACTGCAAGAGTGAGTACAGCGCCACCACAACAGCATTGAAATTGCTGCACATGGCGCTATATCCATGCAAATAACACAATTCGCTTATTCAAAATGGTCCTGCGTTTGAAAAGCTGGCACTCACTTGAATCCTTGAACATAGCTAGCCACACATGTATGCTTGACATGCATGTGTAACCTCGCATTACTGCGTGTTCAACGCCTGTGTGACAGTATGTATTCTGCCACGATTGGAAAGAAAATTGATAGCAACTCAGCCGTTTTCAATCGTGTTTGGTCTTCAAATTCTGACATGTCCGTTTACGGGATATTGACCGCTAGTATCGGTAATTGAATACGTTCGTCATGACTGGACATTCGCACTAAACTCTTTTTCTTGACCGCTATTCACAATGAACAAGCCATACAATTTGGTGCCATAGAGAGAATTGCAAGTGTCATTCAAAATTAACACATTGACAGAAAACATTTAAAACTGGCGGAAATAGACGTTTCAGTTAAGCGCTTATAAGCTGATGGATTTTCAAGAGGAAAACTAGTCTTTCCTTTCCAATACAGATAGGATACTCTGTCAATCAGGGAGTTATCATAATAAAGTTACCCTGGTGTCGTGCTTTATAGGTGACATAAAAGACATTCAACATGAACCTCGTCATATACAAAGACACGTCTTTTTTATTTCCATTAATACTAAAATAAGATACATCAAAATAACCCATAGCCATCAAAGTTTAAATTATTTGAGATTTTGAAAACAACAAAATTAAAATGTAATCCAGACTGACGACTACAATATGGGTTCTGACACCGACATTTCGATTTTATTCCAGTGACGTGACGAAAAAATGTTTTCAAAGTGTTAGACAAGAAATATTTCAAATACTTAAGATACCCCAAAAATTGAAAATACATCAAAAAAGATGAACATCGTTAGTTCTTAAAATTGTTTTGTACTTCAAAGATATTTCCAGTCGAAGACACATTGATCCATTTATTTATTTATTTGTTTTATTTTGGTGGTAATAACAGAATATATAAGTCATGATATAAAACTTGATCAGTGGCAATCCTTTAAGCATCACATACCGTACCATTGTACAGATTGTCTGTATATCCCCACAGGGCTATCAACAGTTTCCATTGATTAAAAGTTACTGAAATTGACAGCAGCGAAGGAACGAAATGGCCGAATGGAAAAAATATGTCATTCTCACAAGCAATCGAAAAATGGATTTGTTTAACCTAGACTAAAGAATGTTGCGTAGCGTAGCTAGGATAATGAATCACTCTCATTGTCTACTGCATACCTACACCCATTGATGTAGTAGAAAGGGTTTTTTGTAATGTATTAGGTAACAAGGGATTTGACAAGGATTTCCTTCCGGCAAACAAAAAACATAATCAATTTCGATATGTATTTCGTTTCCTGGAGTCGATTTCTTTAATGGTTTTCCCGAAGACACAATTTGATGTACATTAAAAGGAAAAGCCACGTGATTGCTGTTTTTCATTACGCAAGACAACAAAAATAAAAAGCACTTAAATGTATTAATGTGTAGATTTCTGATGAGTGTTACCTGAACAGGGGGTTTCTACCAGTTTCTGACATTACAAACTAAATTCTACAAAATAGTCCCTGTCAACCAATCATATTGCAAAACAATAGATATTTATCACATGTGTTTTATTGAGTTTAGATGTGTTAGGTATATTACAAAACAGAGTTATTGAGTTAGGCTGGGAAATAACTAGTCACGTGGTTATACAAACCTCTGGCATTGACAAGGCCGATTATCTCGATCAAAATTATCAATATTTTCTCAAGAAGTCACGGCTTCATGTCCAAGTAGAATTTTTTTTTACATTGTTCTCGTTTCAGGAGAAGTTCAAGAGGGAGTTCAGACTACTTTTCCGCGTTTGTGCGTGTCGACGTTCTGAAAAGGAGAGTGAGTTGGGAGAATACTCCGACGACAGTGCCATAAATCGGGGAAGTACGGTGATGCTGAATGGACGAGAAACTCTTCAGCTCAACGGCAAAATACATAAATCACGCAGAAACACGAGACCTACGCACACAAACGAGACGGAACAAAGTATGATATAGTGTGCGCGTCTACCGGAACCGGATGTTGAATTATAACATTAACAGTTCCGGATAATGTCAATGGACGATGTTCAGAATGATTCGAACTGCGGATTTTGTAGATATAAGAATGAGTTGGGAGGGTGAGCCATGTTATTGCTGTGAACATATATTTAACTATATAAATAAGATTTCCATCTTTATTTTAGTGACGTATTTTTTATATTATTTTCTGTCGTGTTAAGCGGTATGATATCATCATAGTGTGATATAAAGCAGGATGCCCAGCAACTTCACTCCTAATAGAAAATACAAAACCTGTTACCTTAACTTTGTTCGTCATTCTGAAGAGTTTTTTTTTTTTTGTAAAGTATAGGCAAAATATATGTGAGTTAAGTGTTGCCACTAGTAGTTCGATCCTTTCAGAGTATAGAGGTCGATTTGCTATATACAAATTAAATCAATGTTTGTGCTATGTATGGTTTTTAGCTTATCAGATTGTGAATATCAATGTATATTTGATCATTTATCTATATTTTCTATTGGAAATCATGTCTTTCAAAAAACTCCAAATTTATGATGTTTGCTTGTATAAGTTTCTTTAAACTCAGAAAAATGTTAATATTGATATTCAAAAATACTTTTAAAAAATTTCAATATATACTTATAAACTTCTTCGGTAAATACCGATTTCTTATCTTACAATTAAAGGACGACATGAAGAGCGCTGCAGGTACAATGAACAAAAATTGTTTCAGACCAAACCAAGGCAAGTAGCCAGATCCAAAGATCTAGGCTTTTCACCTAATGTCCATTATGACGTTACTGTTACTGATGATGCAAAACTGATTTAGAAACCCCAGACAAAACTGAAATTAATCTCTTAATCGTTCTGTTTTCACGATTTTGATTACATTTGATTTTTTTAATGAAATTTTGGTCTAAAGATACTATTTGTAGTGACAGATCATTCTAGATTTTCTGTTTATGATACAGTGTCGGCTTTGCCCTCTACAGCCGACACGTCATCAACATTGCCATTTCATAGCACCCTAGAATTTATACTGCTTTGATATGTTATTGAAAAACGCATCAAAGTAGAAATATTTACTTTCTTATACGAGAAAGGAAGTTTCGTTATACATCATATTTGATCTACAATTTTACTTTGTTTCCATTCCAGATCTTTTCTGAAATACTCAAGCAATAACGTTCAATGGATGAAGTGTTGGACCTAAATTTAAACTTGCACGTGAAATATATAGAAACACGATCTGAAATGAATTAACAACTTGTATTTGTCGTTATAATCAACAAATGACAGTAACTTGTTTTATATTTGATTTTATTCTCAACAAATATCACATTTCTCTTCTGTTTCTGACCTACTCATACCGCCCGTGTTATCCCTACCAATCTACTTATATCAAACACGACCATATATACATTATCACAAAGGTGCTGTTAGTAAAACTCTCCAATCTAATACATAAATTGAACACGTTATGCACCTGTTATCCAGCGAATACGCCGATATCTTTTTTTAAATATGTCAGTGGTGTAATATATCCTTAACCTTTGACATTTGTGGGTGTCGTCGATGAAATAGAAGACATTTACATTTCCGGAACATCTGGTATTTTTCTCCTCAAACTTTTTCGCGATTCTCCTGTAAATCTTTGTTAATATTTTGCCCTAGATATATTTAATTTGAGTTTAGATTATGATTCAGTTCTTTGTTCGCTTCTTGTTGTTGTTAAAACTTTCAAATTGTAGCATTTCTGTGTTAGATGTTAAAATTTATATTTTCTCTTTTAATATGAGATTTTGTGAATTTCGTCTCGCCAAAGCTCGCAAAAATAAAATCTGCTAAGACTCGTTTCATGAAGCCATGTTTGAAATAAAAACTACTAAGATAAAAAAAAATATATATATATATATATACTTTACAGGTTATCTATCAATGAGATTATTCCTTTGATATTAAAAATCATATCAGTTACAGTCCATATATTTCTCATTGCATCGGCAATGTTTAGTCCATATTACACCAAAAATATTATCTTCCATCAAGTATAGCCACAAAATCGAAATGAATACTGAAATTAATGTCATTTACCATTTACCAATAAAAAACATTTTCATCTCTCATATGTTTCATTAGATATTATCTATTGAATTCGTCATCCACATGTAATTATTTTAAATAACGCCTACCGAACCCATGACTGACTAAAAGCTCTGCTTTAAATGTGACGCAATAACTGCATGACATCACAGGCGCTGTTATTTCAGTAAATAAAGGCATGACGTCAACATATTAAAATCATTATTTATTCAGTCAAACAAAACGTAACAAAGGGCATCCTTAACTCTGAAATAAAGTTCGCATGTCGATTAAAAAAATTATCACCTTTTAAGAACGATAAATCTGGATCACCAAAGACTTGCTAAATGTTTGTGTCTGTGACTTAAACTGCTATGTGTTGGTTACTTTGACTTCCGCTGCTATGTGTTGCTTTCTTTGACTTCCGCTGCTATGTGTTGGTTACTTTGACTTCCGCCGCTATGTGTTGGTTACTTTGACTTCCGCCGCTATGTGTTGGTTTCTTTGACTTCCGCTGCTATGCGTTGGTTACTTTGACTTCCGCCGCTATGTGTTGGTTACTTTGACTTCCGCCGCTATGTGTTGGTTTCTTTGACTTCCGCTGCTATGTGTTGGTTTCTTTGACTTCCGCCGCTATGTGTTGGTTACTTTGACTTCCGCCGCTATGTGTTGGTTACTTTGACTTCCGCTGCTATGTGTTGGTTACTTTGACTTCCGCTGCTATGTGCTGGTTACTTTGACTTCCGCCGCTGCGTGCTGGTTACTTTGATTTCCGCCGCTATGTGTTGGTTACTTTGACTTCCGCCGCTATGTGTTGGTTACTTTGACTTCCGCTGCTATGTGTTGGTTACTTTGACTTCCGCTGCTATGTGTTGGTTACTTTGACTTCCGCTGCTATGTGTTGGTTACTTTGACTTCCGCTGCTATGTGTTGGTTACTTTGACTTCCGCCGCTATGTGTTGGTTACTTTGACTTCCGCCGCTATGTGTTGATTACTTTGAGGTCAGCTGCTTATTTTTGACCTCAGCTGCTATGCGTTGGTTACTTTGAGGTCAGCTGCTAATCTTTGACCTCTGCTACTATGTGTTGGTTACTTTGCTCGACTTCAGCTACTCCAAGCTTTTGGTGTAGCCAACAAATAAGCAAGTAGTGTAGGGTTTGTCTAAGTTGAAGAAAACATGCCACAGTAGGCACAGAGCTGGGTTACACTTTACCATATAAGGTTCCTTAGATGAAGTTTGTATTGCTAATGGGACGTAACACCTTTGTATTTATCATAACAAATGTGACAATGGTCGCTGGATGCTGCTTGTCGTTTGTCTGATAGAAATAAAAGTATTTTGAAGTATGTTGACATGTTTGTTTTTATTGATGAGTTAACTTCCGACTGAACATCAAAATGAAGGGTTCGTTTCGTTTCATTTTGGTTGTATAAAAGACACATTAGCGAACAGCACCTGTCCATGCTAATGACACATTAGTGGCAAGTAATGAATTAAACTGTACCATACAGCTGCTCGTCCTTCTGAAACTCATCACTGATGTTAGGACTCTAAATTATTATACCAGGAGGGCGACTGAGAAAAACCAAAACTGTTCGAAAGAAATATCAAAACCTAAGATCTGGGATGATGAATTCAAAAGAAGTTAAAGTACGTGTGTTTATTCTTAATGTTGGTATATAAAATGATTAAATTTATTCAATATGAAGCTAATGCACCTCTCCATCTAGATTTTCACATTTCTCTCGATCAAATTGGATCTCCCTCAATCGCGACCTATGTTTCAATTTTTTCGCGTTTGATTAATTATGGTGATGTATCGATATTTATTGTTTCTTTGAGTAAACAAAAAATATCGTTGAAACACAAACAGTCGTTCCGCAATGCGTTACCTATTAACACATGTTAACAATGTATTTTAAGATAATTTGCTTGATTTTTAATGTGACACTGACGTGTATGATCTACGGAAATTGATCCCTGCTGTAGATCAACCAGCCGCTCCCACGTGTCAAAATACAGCAATGAAACTCTTTGGTAATCTCTGACACCATCGATATAGTCAAATGCTGCTGTAGATTCCAACAGCGATTGTTTACAACTGGGTATCTATCTCCGCGTTTGATGGAAACAGTGGGTAATTTCGACTGGTTTTAACGATATTACTTTGAAATGTTTTTTTAACATATGATTATATTTCTACTTTATGTCAAAGCATGTAATTGTCTATTTCACGTTTTATCACCATTTGAAATCAGTTGAAACAGAAAGAAGAGAAATCTCCAGTGAATTGTAAAGTCAGGAAAATTAATTCATTCAAAATAGATGAAATCTCCATTGAATTGTAAAGTCAGGAAAATTAATTCATTTAAAACGGAAATATCGAAATGAAAGCATTTCGATAAAAAGATTTTTGACAAAAAATATCCGTCAAGTAAAAAAAAAACTGCAGCAATTTTAATCAAACGGTGTTCTTGTCCTCAGAAGCTAGCCTGCAGGTATGACGTCAGAATTTTTATACCTGCTTCCCCTATTTCATTGTCGTAAGAGGTGGCTAAATATATTTAAATATTCTCTCGTTCCCAAACATTTTTTCTTCACATTGTCTCTCTCGATTCTACCTTATTTTAGTGTAAAATGTTGAATGTTCGCCAAACGGAGGAAATCTATGGGTTTCCGGAGGCCTGAATCCCCCTCAGTAGAGTGGGGCCGTCTATGGCGGTGTGTGTTTCATCATGCTAGTTTTAGAAGACAGTTCCGGGGTCTGAAACATGTCCAGAGCTGGAAAGGAAGAATTTGAGGCCTACATAAATTTGGTCTACGATAGGATAACCTAAAGTCGAAATCAAAAGTTGTCTATTTGATTAAGTCATAGGGTAATTGACTAATGTCTACTTTTGATGATAAAACCGTTCTAAGCATACAGGTTTAGTTTACGTTTCGTGATGTAGTCAGTAAAATTTTCACATTTAGGTAAGAATCTGTCTCATGGGATTTTTTCAAGTTAAAAATGATTACTTCCTTTCAATAAAAACAGTTTGTAAATGATTGAAAAGGTGTCACCGTGAAAAACATAACATGGTTTTAAAGATTACAATTGGTTGCGGAGAGTATTTCTCAGCTTCATTTTTCAGTATTCAAAGAGAGATATATAGATATATCAGTAAAATGATATTGTCTTGATATAATCGGCAATCCCACTGTCAATAAAATGAAGTTTCTGACAGCTTTCCATTTCCGATGGTACAGGGAGACAAGGAGGAAGTGCTTTTAGCAGGAGTGCTTCAATTTCTTAATAATTTTATAACATGATTGTTAGAAAAGCTGAATAAAAAAAAATGATACCAAATATTTTAGATCCATTTTAATGGAGCGTAAAGAATAGCATTACATTCTTATGGTCAATATTTAACTAACAAGAAAAAAACCGACTTTAAACTCGAAATTGGTGAACATATGACTAAAAGGTTTACACGATAAAATCCAAGGAGTAAAAGACAGGTGTTCCGGAAGGACAAGCCTCTTCTGCTTTATCGACGACACCAGCTATTTTTAAGTCTTATTGAATAATGTGCTTTTCTCAAACAACAACTTCCCAATAAGATGAAGGTATATATAACACTTCTGAAATTCAGTCTATTGGTGAGCTGGATAAGGTCAATCAAAATTGAAAATCCATTATGTGATCTGTTTAAGGTAACGTGACAGGGCTGTTCAGCGTGTTGTAGGGTACACTATCCGCAAAGGATAAATTGTGATTTCTTCATAAATATCGCTGTTTGTAAAAATATTTTCATTTCTTAAATGGCTCTGTTTAAATCATTTTAAAGCCTACGTAACTGGGTATTGAAAGGCTGACCTAGAAGTGCCAGCCTGCGAAAAATCAATTATCACTGAATGACCCCAAAATAACCCAAGTTGTTTTCTCTCGAGGAGTCAGCTGGTACTAGGTCAACTTTGAATTGTCACCCCTCATCTCTAGGAGTCAGCTGGTACTATGTCAATTTTGAATTGTCACCCCTTCTCTCTAGGAGTCAGCTGGTACAATGTCTATCTAAAACTGACAACCCTCCTCTCTAGGAATCAGCTAGCACTACGTCTATCAAGAATTGTCACCTTTTCTCTCTCTAGGAATCATTTGGTACCATGCCTATCTTTAATTTTCACCTCTACTCTCTAGGAATCAGCTGGTACAATGTCTGTCTTAATTTGACATCCCTTCTCTCTAGGAATCAGGAAGTACAATGTCTATCTAAAATTGTCATCCCTCCTCACTAGGAATCAGCTTGTATTATCTACAACTAGAATTGTCACGCCTTCTCTCTAGGAATCAGCTGATACTGTGTTTATCTAGAATTGTCATCCCTCCTCTCTAGGAATCAGCTGATACTGTGTTTATCTAGAATTGTCATCCCTCCTCTCTAGGAATCAGCTGATACTGTGTTTATCTAGAATTGTCATCCCTCCTCTCTAGGAATCAGCTTGTATTATGTACAACTAGAATTGTCACGCCTTCTCTCTAGGAATCAGCTGATACTGTGTTTATCTAGAATTGTCATCCCTCCTCTCTAGGAATCAGCTGATACTGTGTTTATCTAGCATTGTCATCCCTCCTCTCTAGGAATCAGCTGATACTGTGTTTATCTAGAATTGTCATCCCTTCTCTCTAGGAATCAGCTGATACTGTGTTCATCTAGAATTGTCATCCCTCCTCTCTAGGAATCAGCTGATACTATGATACTCTAAATTCTGTTCCTTTGTATTTTACATAGTGAAATCAGCTAACACTGGCAACAAAATACCTTCAAATCTCGCCTATCACGAAAGTTTGACCACCATATCCGACGGACATTTTATTCGATAAACATTCCACGTCCACAGAAGCATAGTGATAAGATTAATTATCAGTAATCGAAAACGCCATCCAGTTCTCTGCATTACAGTGGAGTGGGTACGCAATGCCTCGCAATGTGACGTCATACGCAGGAGTCGCTTATGCATAAGAAAATCAAGAAATATTTATTGCATAAAGATGTTTCTAAATTGTAAACGACTAACTTATTCTAAAAGAATGCTTATGCAACTCAGCTTTTCATTGGATAATTTTCATGATCTGATCCCCGATATACTCATGAATTCTGATGCTAGTCCAAATATGGCGGCCATCTTTCCGGTTGAAGCAGATAATAACAAAAAATGTGACATCGAAATGTGAATCGGAGAGTATAATGATGATGATCTTTAGGACACTTTTGTCCGCTTCAGGTGGGTTTGTTGGTAACGTCAGCCTGTCGATAAAGACGTCAGACTGTACCCAATCATTACAGGTGATATTCTCTATCCATGTATAAACTTCAGTCATGCTATCTATCATAGTTCGATGGTATTGTCTCCTACCTTTACTAGATATTATCTCCATTTGAAAGAAACGTACTGACAGGTCTTGTCGATGCCTCTCCACGATGTCCGTTGTTTTTTTACAGATCTACTTTAGTAACCAAATACCTATAGCAATTCAGAGATAGACATTACGAATTCCATGTATGGACACCAAGAATTAAAATGAATAACAATTTATACATATAATCCACACAGAGAAAAATTCTATGCCTTTTCAAGTGTCTCGACCTATATCTTGATCCGCATCTACCTTGACTGGAAAGTGTGTGGAGCTTCTACGTCATTAATGGTTGAAAGGACAAAATTGTTCAGGTTCTGGTTTTTGTTGAATTTCGTTGTATTGCGATAATTAGAACACATTAAAGCTCAAATTATTTCAGAATTGGGATAATATGTTCGTTTTTCGAATTTTGTCATTTTAACACGAAGACAAAACCAAAATTCATTATATAATCTCCAGGATACGCATAAAAACAAAAATACTATTCCCTAAGTATCCATATCGTTGATATATTAGTCAAGTCTAGGTTCAAGGTTTTGTCGGGCTATTTAATCAAGAAAATGTGGTTGCCGGAGTTCAAGGGTCAAAGTATTTGGTTACAATGAAGACGCCCAGCTGGGGACAAATCACAAGAAAATGTGAACAGGAAAATGGCCGATAATAAGTTTGTAATTCGTAACTAATATGGTATTTAGTAACCTTAAATTTAAATTTGGGACTGATATCAATTCATTGATGAAATCATCATACACTAATTGCAAGCATTTAAAAAAATCAAGAAAATACCAACATTGTAACATAATCATAATTCAAACTCAAATTCCAGTAAACTAGGAAAAATGTGGACAAAAGAGAGATTTACATGGAGATAAAGTTCAAAGAGAATAAGACAAGGCGTTCCGTAAGAGAAAAGCGTCTTCTGCTTCATCGATGACACACGCCATGTAAACCTAAGTAAATCCAAGTAGGTAATGACACGTTCTCAAATGAGGACAAGGTAAACAACAACGGAACCCACAGGCATATAAACGAGCATCAAACACTTACAGCTTCATGTCACATAAAGAAATAGAATAATTCCCGATGAGATCACTATGGCGACCACAACATTTCCCCATAATTTTCATCAACCTGCATCTTTTAAACCCTTATGTTACGAGTTTGTTAATCAGTTGACAACTTCTTGGACAAAAATCGTGATAATGAGAACAGGCCTTTGAATATCGAATTAACTGTGATAGGGATATTGCTATCCAGAAATGGAAAATTCACAACAGGGAAATTGAAATCATCACGTTTATCATACAACTTGATGGGAAGCAGTCCATGTTGGTTTCTTTGTAGGAAAAGATCAAGTTACACAGCTGATGTAGAAGAGTATGTCTTGTCTTTGATTTCCAATACTAATGGTTTATACTATTAACATGGTCTATAATCTTCTCGGTATTTAAAGACAAGACGTCATTAATATATCTGAAGGTGAAATTAAACGAATTTACAAGGTCTGTGTGACCAGTTTTGATAAGCTCTGCAATAAATTTGACCTCGTATGAAAAAAAGTCAGTCAACAGAGGGGTGCAGTTAGCCTCCAATAGGTTTGCCTATACTCTGCTGGAAGAACGTACCACCAAACCCTACGAGTATTTTGTCAACCATTTTTATGATTTCGTCATCCGCATATTTCTTCTTTGATTTGGGTGTAATTTGGCAGTCCTCTCCTCCCATACAGGTAACACCAGTGTATCGTTAATTTCCCTGTTCTTTGCGCCACACTTTCACGACGTATTTGGTTTAAGTATATAACTTCTACAGAAGTTATGCCTCAGGTCCCTGTGACAACTTTATATCTAATACCAGAATTCTGTCAGGATACAGACCCCTGTGTTGAGTTTCCATTAACCTCCGAACTTATGCAAATACAAAAAAATATGTTACATGTCCCTTTGATTGGAATGGTCTTTTTTAAAACCAAGTACGATGTTTACAACATCTGTTTTACTGTTATAGATATAGAAAAAGGACAAAAAAATCAAATCCCCTTTAGTATCGATATATATATTGTTGTAAAATATCTTCAATATAGCATCACATTAATTTTATTATATTAAATAACAAAAAAGTCATTTCACTGACAACATTTATCACCAGTCCTTTTTTGTCGCCTTCTGATGACGTCATCTGAAACGAAACGCCTATCAGTCACCTGACCAATGGTTGCCATTGTATCAATGAAAAGAGTGGAAAGGTTAAACTTCCATCCATGCTCACTTGTGCGATAGTCCTGCGGGAAAACGTGATGAAAATTATGAAATCCTTCTCCGGTAGTAAGCAGACTGACTCCTATATTCTCTCCGGGATCAATTCGAATATCATAAGGTTTGTTTCCCCAAGTATGTGCAGCACTGTTCACAAGGAATGTTGTATGATGTCCAATGATACAGCGAAGTATCCCGGCGGTGAAAAATGCTGTCACGAGGTCCTCTCCCCATAGCCCCCATGGGACAAGGGCGGGCATAACAAAGCCCATCAGTGTACAAAGCCAATTGTAGTACCTGAAACGTAATAAGAGTTTTAAAAAATAAGAACACTTGTACATTCAAAAATAAATATCGTTCTTCACACTCAGAATTGTGTTTAATGCTTTATGCACCAATGGAAAGTCAGTCGAAGTCGTCATCACAAGAGATATGTTGATATGATTTCTTAAATTTCATTGAAGTCTGTTAGACTTGTGCAATTAACCAATACCGGCTGTCAATAAATGTGTCGTTTTTATATAATACCATCATCGTATTCTAGGGGTTACAATCCCTTTCGTTCTCTGTACCCCTGTAACATGTCATGGCAAAAATTGAAGGCACAAACAAAATAATCTGATTAGTTCCAAGAGAAAAAAAACCTGACCAATCACAGGCTGCTATGCTCCTTTTGAAGATAGCAAAGCCATTACAATGTACCGCTATACGACCTCGAAATTCCTTTGATGTACATCAAAAGATCAAACTAGTCTTTTCGTCTTGTCCACAAAGTGTTACACCTGGGACCTTCCATTTTGCCATGACGTGTTCCAGGCGTACAAAGAGTGAAAGTGAAAGTTACCCCTGGAGTATCGAGAATGATGTAACACTGGGAACATAAATTGCTCTATAATCCTGTTTTTATTGCAATAAATTCTAGTTGTTTTATTTCCTAAGTTAAAAATACTTTATATTTGTACCTTTTCTGGAATGTGACGACAGGATCTGCGAGTAAGTCAGTTACATCAATGTTTTTACTTTTCTCGTTAAATTCTGGAAGCTTGTTGAGAAGGAGCCAGCCGATGTGAGAGAAAAAGAATCCACGTTTGGCGTTATGAGGGTCAGCATCCGTATCCGTGTACTTGTGATGGACACGATGGTCAAGAGCCCATTTGAAAATATCATTCTGTAAGAAAAAGCAGTCAAATAAAATAAGGCACACCTATGATCCATTACGGATTCCTGAATTTATTTTAAAGGTTTATACTGGCCAGAAAAAAAATGAGAATTAAAGTAAAATAAATGCCACTGAGCACGTGTTCAATTTGACGTCACTTTTAGTTAAGAAAACGGAAAAGGTACATCGTCAAAAGGGATATCGGGCTTCATGGATTACTCCTGTTGATGATAAATAATTTCAGTTTTAAATCATGTCTTAATCGACATAAGGCAAACAATATGTGAATGGAATTTAGATGATGGCATTTATAGTCGTCATAAATGACAAAGGTTTTGTAGGCAAACATACCACAACACGATATTATGTACACCTGAAAAGCTCAATAGTGGGATTGAATTGGTTTGAAATTGTTTACTTTTTGTTGCTGTACGTCCTATTAACAGCCAGGTGTCGTTTGAAGACGTGCTAGGTTTTGTTGGTGGATCAAAGCCGGCGTTCCCGGAGAAAACCCTACGACGTACGGCCAGTACGTGGCGACTGTCCCACGTAGGTCTCGTACCCGAGACCCAGAGGTGGATGGCTAGAGCTAATGACGCTCAGAGGCCTTGACCACTTGACCAACGCGAACCCTTTTTTGCTTAAAAAATGACTGTCTATTTCCCAAACGACAGTAAAATGTCGTGCAATAGTCTTTATTTTTCACTTTACGTATAGAAAGAACAATCTGAAAATTGGGACGTATATCATTTCTTAACCAATAGTATTGGTTTATGTATTGACGATTCACTATTACCTGTACGGTGGCTGTCTGGCCTAACATGAGAAATATCCGAAGTGGAAGTTTAGCTTTGTACGTTCTGTGTGCCCACAAACGGTGATTTCCGGCCGTGATACTGATCTGGCAGAATACGTGCAATGCACATCCTTCAACAGAGAGAAACAGAATCATTAACTAAATTGTAGACAAATAATATAAGTCCATGTATCACAACTAGTGTGAAAATCATATGTTTCGATAACTACACTGTCTCCTTTCATCTGATTATTCCTACGTTTACATGGTAGGAAATGGTTATGAATCTTTAGGACTTTTCGGCTGTACTTTTATTCTATGTTCACCAAGGTTGAAGACAGTGTGGCAAAATGGTGATAAGATTATGGCCAAAACGTGTTAATTTCGGTGATTAATAGACTCGACTTCACTTTGTTAAATCCTAATACGTTCTTAATCCCTTACATTGAAGTGAATATATATATATCAATACATATGTACTAACACAACATTTACACCAACATTTGTAGTAATTGTATTTTGAATGTTACTACTTCGAACATTGGTGAATATTTCGCATTATTACTGAAAGATTGAGAACATTTCTATGAATTACATATATTTAATCCAAAATATCCAATATTCAACATCATTTATATTTCATTAAAAATAATTATTTGTTCGGGTGGCGAAGTAGTAACCCAGTCGCCTTTCATCTAGCCGTCCGGGGTTCGATTCCCGAAATGGGCGTGAAAAGGTATGGGGTCATTTGCCCGACCACGAGGGCTTTTCCCAGATAATCCGGTCACCTCGCACAGAGAGACCTCGCGTGCGTTTTCAACCAGGCCAAAACATATTTTTCAATTGTTGTGAGATAAATAAAGTTTATTTGTTATTATCCAAAATAAAGTGTAACAAATGACGTTCCTTACCAAAGATCCACGTCAGAAGCATGATTCTTTGCAGATAAAAGAGCCCTATAACGCCGCCTATATGTAGTAGCGTAAACAAAATAATTCCCTTGGCTCTATAGGGCCAGGGGTAGCCAGTTGTTTTATAGTCGCTACCGGCAATTGTCTCAGCTTCGTCTAACCCCATTGCATCATTTTCTTCCATGACGTCACCGCCTTTCTGATGACGTAAGGTTGTTGTCTGACTACGTGAAATAGTCATGATTTATTCTAGAAGAAGGATGAGAAAATAGAGAGAAAATTACTACAAATTAATATTATTGTGTTCATTTAGTGTAATTTTCATCCTCTTATCTGTTTTTATAAAGTTATATAAAATTTTCAGAATCTGAGCTTTGACCAAAGAAATTAAAACATATTCATTTATATTTTCGTTCAACAGAAACGACAAAATCGTCTTAAAAGTCGGCTGCGTATATTCAAAAGTGGGTAGAAGGAGGATTTAGCATTCATTCTCCAAACTATGCTGGTGAAAAAATGTCCCACGTCGACTGCCCAGTCGATGCCATTGATCCACACAAGACCAAATGGTGTCACCCACTTTGGAAACAATTCTTTAAAATATATATAGCTGTCTTTTTAGTCAGAGGATTAAACGGAGTTTTCTAATATTCGTGCCGTAAAAAGACGGTCTGGTTTTATCAATACATATGACTTTTGTTATATAAAGAAGTTTCGAAAGGTCAAGGTCAACGTCAACGTCATTTCTGGAATTATCAAAAGTCACCCAAATGTTTGCTTCCAACGACGGTCTAGCGTTATTCAGGAACGGGGGTGATGTTTATACCGAGAACTGCTGTTCTGAATTCGCAAATGCAAGGATCATCGATATAAATATCAAACGACAGCCTTAAAAAATCAAAACAAAACAATAAGAGAGTAAAGAAAACAAAATCTCTGTTTCTAAATGATTTCTCAAAAAATGAAAACAAATATAATGACGTCATGGTTTCTACCTGTCGTAGTGAAAATCTGTGAATATCAGTATTTCCACTCCACACTACGTACATACAGAATTTTTCGACCAGTAAGATGGAACGGCATATTTCGGGTTTTCAAAGATTGATCTATAAGAACTAGTAGGTACTGCTCTAATTCCAGACCCACCGACTGGAATTTCTTTACCTCCTTAAACATATTAATCCCTCTGAATATTTTTCAAATCTGTTAAACATCTATGAAAGTGAAATCAGACTTAATTTTTGAGAATAAATACAGAAGAACACGGAAGCAGTAAATTACATGTAGGGGGTGGAGTGGGCTTTCTGAACCCAACATTATAATATTTCATTTATGATCTTCAAAAGCATTCAACTACATGTATATAGGTATTTACGATTGAATATTTCTCCACGGTTATGACATTATTTAGTGAAATTCCTAAATCAAAAAAAAAATTATTACGATGCATTTAAACGACTAAGTTATTTTCAGTTATAAATGAAGATAATTTAAGTGTAACTTTCTCACCTGCCTCTTGTCCCTGTCCGGGTATATTGTGCCGTTACAAGGTGTTGTACCTACGTATTAGATAGGACTAGGTAGGACTGAAAGCCATCCATCAACACTGTATATGCCTGCGGGGTCTGACTTGAAAGCCCTTGTGTAAGTCCGTTATGAAATCAAAACTGCGTACCCTGACTCTGGTTTCTCCTCTGATCCTTGCTGTTTCAATAGTTTATTTTTCTTTTTTTCTTTTTTTTTACTCAGGATGCATTATGCATTTTAATTGTTATCAATATTTCATTATTTTTTCCGGAATCAAACCGAGACTAAGTACATAATCGAGTGTTATTGGACTTTTTAACTGATAACTGGCTTATAAACAGCTCTCATCTTTCCGTCGATATTTTAACGATTCTTTAGAAAAAAAACTATGAGTAAATCAGATATGAGGTTTGTAATTATCAAAATGTATCTATAGAATGTTGCTCGTGATCTAAACATACGCAAAACCTGTGAGAAAAGACACAAGTTGACGTCTTCTTAAAGAAGGCAGTCCCTCAAAATTTCGAGCCATTTTGTAACAAAAATTTATATTTTTATGCCAATGTTCATTAAGAATTACAAATGTATGTAGTTTACGACCTATAAAAGCTAGATAAAGCGTGAGGCCACTGAGTCGAGAATCGTGTGACATAGATTCATAAAAGATAGATTAGGTGAAACAGTTGTTGGTCTAGCACAACTATCTTGTATATAAAACAAACTTTCGTCATTACCTAAGCGCTTATATGTCAACTCAAGTAATACGGTTTTAAAGTATATATGATAGTCACGCGACTGTTAATGCTGGCGTGTTAATGGACAAACTGACATATCCGGGTCTGAAACACCTCGGGGTATCTTACATATCAGGAAGTTAGCGCGAAATCATAAATCACGTGACAGCAAGCGTTAGTATATAACCACATCTTTACAGTACACGAAAATGATAAAAAAAAAAAAAGCAGAACAAAACAGTTTTAAAGCGCGGTAAATGACATCCGGGACGTGACCATTACATCATTGCTATTGTAGGCATGGCAACGGCGACGGAGCATCGTCAAAATGGCTGCGCCACTTGTGCGTGTTGGGGGGGGGGGAGTTAAGCTGTCGATCATATTTGTTTGTTTTATTGAAATGAAGTAAATATCGGCATAAGACAATGACCTGAGCAGGAAATGTAAATATAAGAATAGAGCTGTATTGTTCTGGATTTTAAGGTGTTGTAAATGACAAAGGTTTACGTAGTGTACGAGATGGTAAGGAATCGGCTGTACTATAGTCCTATGTACACTACGGCCGAAAATAGTGTGACGAGATGGTAAAAAGATCATAGAACTAAACAATACATGATGATAACAATTGGGCTATTGGACATTACAAACATGGAAGAAAAGTGTTCCGAAATATAGGAAAAGGTCATATTAGCTACAATACACTCTCATAAAATTGAAACAGTGATTTTGGCAATGATGAAAATGAGAATGGGGGCCACGCCCCTGGACAACATAAGAAACAGGACTGTTGGTTATTTCATCATCAGCAATATGATTGAGTAAAATTAGAAGTGCACAGATTAGGATTTCAGCGATAACACTAGGTTTGGTTCCCGTTTTATTTGTGCAATATGTAAATTAACTTTCATAAGTCATGTACTAATTAGTTCTTTAACACAAAAATCAGCAATTAGAAAGTTGTTGTGTACAAAATCGAAGAAAATGGATGTATGAGGGAAAATGTATCTATTCGAGATAATGAAACAACGACAGGAGTTTAAAAAGGTAGCTTTATTTGTAAAATTTTCCACATCTTACTAATAATTTCCCAACGACGAAAAATCATCAGAAAAAATGTTTCATTATTTGGAATATTAAAAAAATAATGCAATGATGGACAGAGATTTAAACAGGATGAAGTTTGAAAACACAGGGAATTTTAAAAATGACAGCGATCGACGTCTTTTCATGGTATCAGCTCAAGGGCATTCATACTTACAAGGAGAGACTTCATCAAGAATGTTTAAAGAAGGAGGGAGGGGGGCACATTTTATTCTATCTTGTATATATACTACCAATTAATGTAACAAATATGTCCATTCTGTAACAGTTCAGAAGTCGAATAAATTCAATATGTCTACAAACAACGTTAAATCAAGGGAGATAACCATACCAGAAAATAACGCAATATCTCTCACCCCGATTCGAGAATAAGACAATGGATATGATTCTTAGTTTGTTGTCTTCCTTCCATAAAGTCCTTATTTTCGAATAATTAAGATAGTTAGATATATCCGTATTTGTCATACCGGTCAAGGGCTATGCATTCTATTATCCGCTTGGATTTATTTCCATTCGAAACGTAATGGTTCCACATATGACAAGGGAGGTAATGCTGTTTAGTCAAAACGGACCCTTTCTTTAGAGAGCTCTACTCGGAAAATAACGGTTTCTGATTTCTCTACTCTTCTATGCAAATGAATGTTTTTACATTTAAAATATACGTAATAATTGCAAATTTATGTGGTGTTCAAGCTTTCTGACTTATTTATTTCTTTAAAGCTCCCAATTACCTTTATGAATGGTCTTACAAAAATTAAACAACTCTTGTGTTACCGTAATAGAAAAAACACGTCCTACCTATTACTAGTCGTGGGATACAACAGAAGACGTTACTCAATGTTTTGTCTTGATTTCCATGAAATTGTCATCGTCATATATTTTTTTTATTATAAAAAACGATCAGGAAATCCGATTAATTTGTTAAAGAAAACAAATATAATCAATAATCAATTAGAACAAATTGGCAATTATAAAGTGAGCTGTCTATAATAAAAATGTACCTATAAATACACGGAGGAGACGAAAACCTCTTATTTTGTCCATAATTCCACAGTCCGTCGACGTAATGACGTCTTGTGTGCGGCAAGCGCTGGGTGTCCTTTCCAACTAAATCGCTGCAATGTTACCCTGAAACGGTTTCGATAATGCCCATGGGGATTCAGAGGCCAAGAATGTCGCCTTTAATCAGGAAAATTTCTGACAAGAAATCCACAATTTCTCACTCATAGTCATATGTAGACAAACGGCTGAAACGCAAATGGGCTTCCTCATCTAGAGTAACGTTGACATCTCTAGGTGTGACCTGCAGTAACAGGCAAAATTAGTCAATAAATCCTACATGACTCTATTATAAGACGTCTATCAAACTTCAATATAACAGTGAACACGTCAGCACCTTGTCGGCATCATCCCTTAAGTAGAGCAGAACTCGCAAATAATTAATTCGTTAAAGCTGAAAAACAAATTCATTTCCATTCATATCATATAAAGTTTTATGAATGTTCAGAAGACACGCAAATGAACAGCACATTTTCATACACAAATAGAGCTTGATGCAAAAAAAACCAAACAATGAATATAACTGCATTATACAACTGTTTCGTCTTTCTAGGATTCCTCGGTGATGCTACATCATACAGCTGATTTAATAAACTCGTCAAGACTTTTTCATTTCATCCCTCCAAAAACTCTGTAAATTCAAAAATTCTAACACACAGAGGAAAAAGTCTGTTGTTTGAATTGCCAAGTAGATAGCCTGCCAGTCAGCATCAGATCCTGTTGTTTGTAGTGCCCAGTAGATAGCCTGTCAATTGATAGCCTCCCAGTCAACATCAGATCCTGTTGTTTGTAGTGTCCAGTAGATAGCCTGTCAGTCAGCATCAGATCCTGTTGTTTGTAGTGTCCAGTAGATAGCTTGTCAGTCAGCATCAGATCCTGTTGTTTGAAGTGCCCAGTAGATAGCCTGTCAGTAGATAGCCTGCCAGTCAGATCCTGTTGTTTGTAGTGCCCAGTAGATAGCCTGTCAGTAGATAGCCTGCCAGTCAGCATCAGATCCTGTTGTTTGTAGTGCCCAGTAGATAGCCTGTCAGTAGATAGCCTGCCAGTCAGCATCAGATCCTGTTGTTTGTAGTGTCAAGTAGATAGCCTGTCAGTCAGCATCAGATCCTGGTGTTTGTAGTGTCCAGTAGATAGCCTGTCAGTAGATAGCCTGCCAGTCAGCATCAGATCCTGTTGTTTGTAGTGTCAAGTAGATAGCCTGTCAGTCGGCATCAGATCCTGTTGTTTGTAGTGCCCAGTAGATAGCTTGTCAGTCAGCATCAGATCCTGTTGTTTGTAGTGCCCAGTAGATAGCCTGTCAGTAGATAGCCTGTCAGTCAGCATCAGATCCTGTTGTTTGTAGTGCCCAGTAGATAGCCTGTCAGTCAGCATCAGATCCTGTTGTTTGTAGTGCCCAGTAGATAGCTTGTCAGTCAGCATCAGATCCTGTTGTTTGTAGTGCCAAGTAGATAGCCTGTCAGTCAGCATCAGATCCTGGTGTTTGTAGTGTCCAGTAGATAGCCTGTCAGTAGATAGCCTGCCAGTCGGCATCAGATCCTGTTGTTTGAAGTGCCCAGTAGATAGCCTGTCAGTCAGCATCAGATCCTGTTGTTTGAAGTGCCCAGTAGATAGCCTGTCAGTCGGCATCAGATTCTGTTGTTTGAAGTGCCCAGTAGATAGCCTGTCAGTCAGCATCAGCTCCTGTTGTTTGTAGTGTCCAGTAGATAGCTTGTCAGTCAGCATCAGATCCTGTTGTTTGTAGTGTCCAGTAGATAGCTTGTCAGTCAGCATCAGATCATGTTGTTTGAAGTGTCCTGTAGATAACCTGTCAGTCGGCATTAGATTTTGTTGTTTGACGTGCCCAGTACATAGCCTGTCAGTCAGCATCAGATCCTGTTGTTTGACGTGCCCAGTAGATAGCCTGTCAGTCGGCATCAGATCCTGTTGTTTGACGTGTCCAGTAGATAGCCTGTCAGTCGGCATCAGATCCTGTTGTTTGTAGTGCCCAGTAGATAGCCTGTCAGTAGATAGCCTGTCAGTCGGCATCAGATTCTGTTGTTTGACGTGCCCAGTAGATAGCCTGTCAGTCAGCATCAGCTCCTGTTGTTTGTAGTGTCAAGTAGATAGCCTGTCAGTAGATAGCCTGTCATTCAGCATCATATCCTGTTGTTTGTAGTGTCCAGTAGATAGCCTGTCAGTCAGCATCAGATCCTGTTGTTTGACGTGCCCAGTAGATAGCCTGTCAGTCGGCATCAGATCCTGTTGTTTGACGTGTCTAGTAGATAGCCTGTCAGTCGGCATCAGATTCTGTTGTTTGACGTGCCCAGTAGATAGCCTGTCAGTCAGCATCAGATCCTGTTGTTTGACGTGCCCAGTAGATAGCCTGTCAGTCGGCATCAGATTCTGTTGTTTGACGTGCCCAGTAGATAGCTTGTCAGTCAGCATCAGATCCTGTTGTTTGACGTGCCCAGTAGATAGCCTGTCAGTCAGCATCAGATCCTGTTGTTTGACGTGTCTAGTAGATAGCCTGTCAGTCGGCATCAGATTCTGTTGTTTGACGTGCCCAGTAGATAGCCTGTCAGTCGGCATCAGATTCTGTTGTTTGACGTGCCCAGTAGATGGCGTATCAGTCGGCATCAAATCCTGTTGTTTGTAGTGTCCACTGTCGATGTAAGTATGTAACCCTGTTTGTCATTATATTTAGACAACAAGGAGATCATTTTCATTGCAATTCGGATTAATATGCAGGTTTGCATCAGATCCTCATGGTGGGCTACAAAAGGAGTCACGGCTGATCAGAAATATTGGAAATTAGTTCCTTTATAGTGAGAGATTTTGCTTTATGCCTATAGGACTGTTCTAAAACATTATTTTTACACCCTACTTTTGGATAATTTTTTCGATAAACACTTTTATCAGTGCTTAAACATTGGTAAACATGTTGGTACAGATTGGATAGGTTATGCTGGTAAAACAACAAAGTATTGTGAACCAAGTAGAGAATGCAATTGTCTGTTGTCGAAATGAATCTTAATTTAGAATAAGTTGAAAGTAACCGTTTTTTTTGTTTTTACTTTGACTTTAAACGTCAGTATTCAGAGACAAATTGGCATGGATTAAAAATCATTAATATTAGAGCATATTATGTAATATATTATAAACACAGTGTCGGTAATTTGAAATGATGAGAGTAGCGTCAGGCTGCTGGCGGTGTGAACTAGATTGTAATGAGGTAGTAATTGTGTATTTCAGATTAGAACAAGGAAAAATGAAGATTAGAATTTCGTGATTATACAAAAATATGCATTTCGTTGACATTTGATTTTATGGATAGAAAGTCACTAGTATTATGATTCATGTTAGTTTTTATCTACCGATCATTTCGTGAATATAAAAATTCGCGAGTAAGTAGTAAGTACGAATTCAATTAAATTAAAACCACCACGAAATTACTTTACTGCAAAGAACTGCAAATGGACGCAGGTTCAGGGATGTTGACGAAATTTTTTTTTTTTTTTTTTAAATGATCGCACAAAATCCGGAACGATTCCAGAATATGCACATGTAATAGTTGGGCAAGAACTCCAGCGAAAGGGAGGAATTCAATCATAGGTTGAAATATCAATGGTCATGAAATAAATAGTCTAACCTGTCATAACGGCCACCTTAGTTAGACGGCCACCTGCTTATAACGGCCGTTTTCAGACCCTCCCAATATGTATTCAAAAGATAAAATATATTACAAACACTTCCTATCAAAGTTTGTTGCCGACGTATTTAGATCAACCAAGTAATATTTCCTCTGAGTCATTTTGTCTATTAATTCCATGTATTACTTTCAAAATAGCGCATGTTCCAAAATTACATATACCAAGATTTATTAGCCTTGCAAAATTTAGTGAAGCTGATAATTATCTGCAGCTGAAATTAACTGTGGTCATTTTTATGCCACCCCTCAACTCGATGCTCGGATTCATTTGCCGGACCATTCCTTCAAGCGAGGACAAAAAACAGCAACCGCTCAATGTGTTAATACGACAGCACAAGGTCACGACCTCAAACCAACAACAGACTCACGTGATTCATCGACACACGTCCAAATGAGGATCATTACATCCGAAAGATTCACGGGGTTACAGATAAAAACTCATAGAATCCTGTTTGATTCTCGGCATCGGGAATGTGGCAGAATTGTTTGTTACCAAGGACAATAACTTTGCTTATGGTGGAGATTTTTATTCTTTTTCTTTTTTCCCTACCTATTTGCAGTTTGCGAAACGTTTTCGCTAGTGAAATGAATGAAAATGCCTACACATGGTCGACTTGGAATCCTCATTATTGTACCTACTGACCTCGTCACATGATTGTAAGAGGTGTCTAAACTAGAGATTTTTTTCTCTTCTCTTCATCCAAGGAAGGTTATGGGTTATGTACCCTGAATATCTATAAAACTAATAGGTGTCGCCCTTTGTTAGAGGTTAGCTGTATTGGAAACAATGACTGGTTCTGTGATCACTGTTTTGCTACCGAATGGCGTGTCAAACTATTGTATCGCTGTCATTTCAATGTGATGGCACTGTACGTGGATCATGTCTTAAAATAAAAATATATAAGAGTAAAAGGATATCAAGTAGGAGAACATAACACTGAAAAGGGCCTCCTGCAGAGGCTCAGTTATTGGGACACGTTATGTAAGGCTTTTACATTGCTAATTGTCCGCCGGCTGGAACGGATCTTATTGTCCACTCGCCGGAAAAATCATGACTGCGCCTTCACAAAAAAGGAAGTAATGTACAGCCTTGGGCGAGATGTCTTCTTTTGGCCGTGTTGCGCGCATTCTGTATGCTTTCTGACTTTGAACAGTCTACAAGAATATTGTTTTATTTTTATATTCACAAAGTAAATGTAACTTATTCATGTCACTTAATGAGAAAATTTGCTGGAAAACATTCAGAGAGGTTTAACCTATGACAAGTTACTACGTAGCTGACAATATGGCGGCAACCTACACCTCTTGAATTGTCTATAGTGTTAGCTCCACATTCAAGACGTTTGGTTAGGTATGAAAGTTAACCATGGAATTGAATGTCGTGTTAAAAGTAAGCAGGTTCCTGGTTTTTGTGATTTTTTGTAACGAGCTTTATAATTTGTCACTTTTACAAGATGATTTGTGTTCTCTCTTTTCATTGGTGTATGTCTGCAAAAGTGTTATTTTTCTAGCCAGAAACCTGAGGACATTGTTTACTAGTAACACGAAATTAAATTCCATGGTAAACACTTTTATCGACGAGAGATTTTTTCATAAATATAATAAAATATTTTCGCAATCCGGAAAAAAAAAACTGCAACTATATGACCTCAATACGAGTCCGTATGTATTTGTGCAGAATCTGCGGTGTACCTTTAGTTTGGGACTCGGCGATAACTTACAGTGACATAACAGTATCTAATTAAGAGATCGAAACAACAACAGAAAATGAGCATGTATAAATTTACTTTATTGATATTCAATTATTTTAATCATTGCACAATTCTGTCCCGCTAAGTTAGGAATTAGCTGCTATGTGTTCCCGTACCCACTGCACATACTTAAATACCCGTGTGTACACACCGGGTTGGTTAGGATCTGAAATAAAAAATGTGAAAATGTTTTTATAAACTCTGGTTCTAGTTGTGGCATCAAAATTCCGCGTTGGTAAGGATCTAAGACACCAAGATATAAAAAATATCTTGTTCCAGTGTGACGTCAAAATATTTAAAAAAAAAAAAAAAAAAAAACAATAATATTGCGTTGTAAATGCAGCAAGTTGAATAATATTATGTTTTAAAAAATAGTTCAGTAGATGAAAAATCACGTGACTTGCCTCCACAACCTATTCCCCAAGAAACGATTCCTTCTAGCTGCCATTGTCCGCCATTATTACATACCAGTGGACCACCACTGTCACCCTGACAACGACAATAACATTGGAATGTCACCAAATCGTGTGAGATACGTCATAAAGATACGACAAAAGAAATCCATTTACGAATGTCACTGATTCAATCTAAACGATCGACATTTCCCGATTTTTTTATTGAAATTTCAATAATTTCATAACTTGTTGTAAATATGACTCAGTGACGTCATTTCGATTTTTTCTGATCGATGCACGTATCTATATATATAATAGTTAAATTACACGACTTATCTACTGGAACTCTTCTATGAAGGAAGTAAGGCTACTGTATATATATATAAAAAAAAATCATGCATATGACGTGTTTTACCTGACACGAGTCGTGCCCGCCTTTGGAGTACCCAGCGCAGATCATTGTATCTAACACTTGACCGTCCAGGTAGCTTGAGCTGTTGCAGGTGTTGATATTGACGATGGGCAAAGCAGCCTGTTTCAAAACATCAGCACAACAGGTTCCTGTAAGGAAATAAGATTCGAGGAAAATCCATTAAAATTTTCCGGAAGAATTAGGTATGGTCAATGTTCATATAATCCACGAACAATTCTTATCATTCCATTGGATAGTTAACGTCACGTGGCATTTTCTATAGTAAGCAGTGTGACGTTATACAAGGCCACTGATGTCATTATAGACTGCATCGCTTATCAACAACCAAAAAGATAAAATTTCATCCCAGTCACGTCAGTTTTATTAAGTCACGTTCACTGAATTTGTACCTAGGGGTATATATTTTTAAAAAAAAATCATGAATATTTCAGATATTGTGTTAACAGTAAAGTTAGATATACTGATGTCTTGACGATTTCTTTACTTTGGTGATTTTGAAAGTAACTTGGATGAAAAAGGAGTTTTAATTAGTAACTGTCGGTTAACTTAAATATAGGGATTCGACAGATTTATACCGGGTTTCTGTTTCACCTCATATTTAACCACTAATCATTTCAAGAACTGTGATCACATTTGCTTTCCGTGGAAGTAAATTCCAAAATATTTATTCCTGTGAGCCCTATGTGCAGGAGACTCCCACATGGTAACAGCGTAGATCAGTCGCCAAGTTCAGGCGTGGAGTTGAACTACTGAAAACGGGAAGAAATGCGAATCTCCTATAATGGACAGGGCCTGCCATGTTTACGACTGGGACCATGTACAGAATGATTTCTATGTTGTTATCCAGTGTCCGTTGTATGACGATATACAAGACCATCTTTTCACAATGCTAATCGTGTTGATGTACATCTTTGATAATTTTAGAAGTTTCGCTTTGTGTTATCAAAATTGTGTTAAACATAGTGCAGAAGCCTTGGACAATATTTTCAATCGCTGGAAGTATTTCTTGTATAGGAAGGCAGCATCACTGGGATGATTTCGTAACGTACTGTTTTATTAAGTAATAAATTTTAAGATTAATTCTAGTCTCTCATAGCTCTAAGAACGGCTTTCGTTTGTCTGTTTTCTGTCATGTTGTATCTCGTTGGTAAAAAATATATGCGAAAAGTGAGACTGTCTGATTAGCTTAAAGAAAATCTTTTCTAAGATATGGATGATACGAGAGGAATGACTTATTTTAGAATAGAAATTTGTGTTAACATACTCTATACTTCTTCTATTGAAAGAATATTTCATTTGGTATGCACCGAACTTTCACGTACAAGACAAAAGTGAATGTTATTGCGACCGAATTCACATCGAGGTCAGTACAAAGATCATGGACCATTTTATGAATGCATTATCCAAAGTTACTATCACGCTTTAAGGAACGTCATCGCCTCATGTAATAAACGACAACAAATTACGTGTAGATCGTCAATAAATTATGTGTAGACCTTCATTATATGATGTGAAGAACGTCACCAAATTATGTAAAAGTCGTCACTAAATCAAGTAGTAAACGTCATGTTCTCACCTAGAACATCACCAAATCCTGTGGTGTAACATTCCTGGTTGTCTCTGACCGGCACGGCCGGCAAACAAGCTACGTTGACATAATCATTGAGGTGAACAGGTGTGGCCAGCTTTAGAAGTGTGATATCATTGCTCGTGGCGTCGGGGTCATAATGTTCATGTACCATGATCTTAGCGATGTCAACAGTGACTTGGTGGGAATCGTGCTGCTTAAGATGGTGTTTTCCCAGTACCAGCTGCCAGTGTCTTGGTGTCCGGTCACTAGTGGTCAGAGAACACAAAAGCACGTGCATATAACTCACTATAATCACCATGACGACAACTGGATCATAACTTGACCTATATTTTGGGTATACATTCATACAACAAGAACGTATACATATATGTGTGTGTGTGTGTGTGCGTGTGTGTGTGTGTGTGTGTGTGTGTGTGTGAGCGTGTGTGTGTGTGTGTCTGTGTGTGTGTGTGTGTGCGTGCGTGCGTGCGTGCGTACGTGCGTTCGTGTGTGCGAAACAATGTCAAGCATGATACATAAACATATTTGCAACATAAACAATATCTTGATTAATATCTAGACAAAAAGGTGGAGTACAAAAATAAGGCAATAACAGCAATGAATACAATGGATAAAAATGATAGGTGGGATTGCGAGGCAAACAAGTTGGAAAGACTGTAAAATCATATATTTCCGAAGGTAGCAATTTCGTGGACACTTTATTTCATGGGAAAATAGAGTTCAATAAATTAACTTATATTCATTTCAAAAGTTTGTGGACAGGTAGATTCCTGGATTAATATTACCCACGATATCTGCGAAAATAAGTCACCCGCGAAAAGTAATTATTTAGTATTAAATCACACTTACTCCTCAAAACAATGGGCCGCTGTGATGGCGAAATTCGGACTAATTAAAGTGGCTCCACAAAGATGCTCATGGAAGGATCCGAAAGTCAGCGATCCTTGCCAAGGCCAGCTGTTTGGGGTAGCTTCCTTTCCTCCAACGATTTTGTTGTTTCCTAGTGATGGCGTAATGGCAGGTCTTCCGCATGTAGTACTACTAGCTAGAATTCCAATATGTTGAGACTTCATATTGAGACAATAGAACTTAAAAAAAAGATGTTTGCGGAATAATCACGCACAGTTTAGCACTTGCGTCTAAAAGCTATTTTATGGAATTTTTTTAGCGTCGTTTGCCCTTGCTACGCTGTGTTATCGAAGTCAATAACGTATTACTAGCTCATAAATCACAAACGGCGTAGGGATATTGTAATTAATGTAAACATATTAAAGTTATCTCGCCTTATAACATAACCAATAAATTGTTTATGGATGGCATCTCCGTACATTATCCATAACAATTGGACACATAACGCAGCAGGCGTTCATATCTTCCATAAATGCCAACTGAAAGCGTTTGTACAGAATGACATCCAATAAAGTATTATCTCGTAGAAATGGGATCCCGACATTGCTTCGAAACTACCAACAGTTAAATATCTTTCGATAGGTCTGATGATCAACATTAACACGAAAGGACTTAATGAAATACCGGAGGATCTGTTGATTAATGCTTTGGTTTCCCATCTTACAAAAAAAATCATGCAAAACACGACTGGTTCAAAACATCAGACACGCAAAACACGGCTGGTTCAAACATAACGCAAGCAAATTACGACTGGTTCAAACATCCAGCACGCAAAACACGACTGTTTCATACATTACACATTCAAAAAACGATTGGTTCAAATATCACACACGCAAAACACAACTGGTTCAAAACATCAGACACGCAAAACATGACTGTTTCATACATCACACACACAAAACACGACTGGTTCAAAACATCGCACACGCAAAACACGACTGGTTCAAAACATCACACACGCAAAACACGACTAGTTCAAAATATCAGACACGCAAAACACGACTGTTTCATACATCACACACGCAAAACACAACTGGTTCAAAACATCAGACACGCAAAACATGACTGTTTCATACATCGCACACACAAAACACGACTGGTTCAAAACATCGCACACGCAAAACACGACTGGTTCAAACATAACGCAAGCAAATTACGACTGGTTTAAACATCAAGCACGCAAAACGCGACTGCTTCATACATCACACACGCAATTTACCAAAAACGTATTCAGACTTACAACATACTGTTTTAGTCATTACCCATGAACATGTGTAAAATTATCACAAAAGTGTCTGCTTTACCACAAACGTTTATGGTTTACCTCAAACATATTTAGACTTACCACAAACTGATTTTGATATTACTCAAAAACTTTTTTTTAGATATTACCCAAAAACTTTTGCAAAATTATCACAAAAACGTACAAAATGTACCATACATGTAACGTAACAAAGACATTTCCACAGGCCTGTTTTTACTTTAAAATCAATAAAAGCGTTAAAAGTTACCTCAAACCTGTTTGACTTAACACCGGCACAGACTTGCCCGACAAACGTGCTTTCACTTACCACAAAGGTTTTCGTCACTTCCATCTGTGCAATCGTCGTGCTTGTCACAAACGGCACTTTGGCTTATGCACTTTCCGTTGGAGCAGGTGAACTGTGTGGGCGAGCATGTGGCTTCAGAAAAAGATAAACCCGTATTATTTAGATATATAAAAATCTTCACACACTTCTTTCATTCACAAACGTGGTCACATGAACAAGTAACATTTCATTTCATCTACACTCTCACCCAGTTCCAACCCTTTTTTGTACAAGTGTCTCTCGATATATTGTCAGAGCCTTTTATAACATATCAACACAGAATGATTGTCAGTGTAACGAAATATACTTACGCACGGGATCATGAATGGTGTATGTAATGTTGAAACCAGCAGCTCCCTCGCTGTCATCTGTGTGAAACCGGATGTACAATTGGTTTCCGGCGGAAGTGATCTTACTTGGATATGTAATTCCACAATAAGTTCCCATTAGTTGCGCATGCGCCGAAGAGCCTTCATATAGTTTCAGATAGTCATAATGACAATTGGTGTCCTTCTCCAAGTCGAAATCCTGATTAACAGGAAAAGAGGAACGAAAACACAATTTAAGTTTCAACATTTGATCTTGGTTACTATAAACAATAAATCAAATATGACGTAAGTTATATTTATCTACAGATATGCTTGAAAGAATATGATACAAAATAACATCAAGCGGAGAACAATATTCCATATTAAGATCACTTATTAACGAATTCGTAAGATATACCCGAGAAGTAGATTGAACCAATCAAGTAAACCGTATTTACTATGGTACAGTTTAACCAATAGAAAAATCATCTTTTTATGTCTATCTGCCTGACGTGAAAACAATACTGAACTTAAGTCATTGAGTCGATATGAATCGCTTGTATTCGTAGAAGCTGATAATATACATCATTACTTTGTTGTTATTTTGATGTCTATTGAATAATTCTGTAACTTTTTATGTAAGTCGTGGATTCTGGATTCTACAGATATCTAACAAAGATTCAACAATCGGTGAAACTGATTCATTCTCCCCGAAAACGACTTTCATGTGACACAAAATTTAATCAAAGGCCGGTAATTCTGTAATTAAGAAGTTGCAGGGTCTGAATTTGGTATATTGTGCATTCTCTTAGTATGACCAACGTATACACCAAGGTACAATAACTCCTAAATTATGCAAAAGAGAGTTATGGTTCCTGTACTCAACCTTATGGCTCTCCTTGTCGAGATCTATCTACCTATGAAACAGATATCTTGATGCCTCATAAAGTTTTTGTGATATGCTCCGGAAAAAATTATGACGGACGGATGGACAGATAAAGCGTCGCTTATATGCGCTCCCTTCTTGATAATGAGTATTCATTTCATACTTTCGTAAAAAGCCTAACATTATCAAATAGTGTTTAAGATCGGTTTTATATGATGATAACACTGCTTGCTTGCAGATAGAAAAATATTCCTTTCAAGATTACAGTTCAAAAGTGATATAAAAGTGAGTTATGCGTCAAACGAGTCTTGGTGTTTTCGCCATTGAATATCAATCGGATATCGTCGGCACGGGAAAATTCGCTTGTTTACGGAAAGTGCCGACGGTTCCCGATTGCATATCAAGCGGAAATCAATCATGTATCACATACATTAAAGGTAAGGGTGATGACTTTGCCAGGCGGTGCATTAATGCCCCAACGACAGTTCAAGTTATCAGGGTAACGGTGGCCTTCTGCACGCCCCTCCGAAAGAATCACACCGGAAGTGCTGTTAAGCGTCGGCGCAGTCAAGCCATGACATGCCGCGTCAGTCAACTGCGTTACCGGAGACGCTAATAAAAAATATAATGTACGTGTGATTTTTTTTTAAATTCTGAGTTTAACTCTTTATCAACATAAAATAAAATAAATCAAATATAACATTAATGAAAATACTGGAGTAATTAGACGTCTAAGACAGATGACTTCATTTTACCATACACTTATTCATAGCGTGTTAAAAAATAAAAAAAAACAATCAAATTAAAATCGGCTCAGACGTGATTTTTTTCAATTTGTGCATATACAAATATCCGCGTAAATATAAAAAGTGCATTTAAATAATCATTTCATTGTTTGGTTTTCAATAGATTACATAGACATGTTTAGATTTATAATTCTATGATACAATAACATTCTGCTGAAATAGCAATGTCACCATGAGGAAGCAAATAGCAAAGCCATACTGAATTAGAATATATTTTAAAAGAGAAAAGTCATAAGGAAGTATGCACCGTTAAAACAATATTATGAAAAAATAGCACACGCCCTGAAATAGCAATGTTATAATATCGTAGCATACACCCTTAAAGAATAATTTTATAAAAATGTAGCAATCACTCATAAAATAGTATTGTTATAAAAATGTAGCAAACATTCTTTGGTAGAATACCCCCTTAAATATCACTGTTATAAGGATGTAGAATAAACCCTTAAATAGCACTTGTAAAAATGTAGCATATCCCCTTAGGCAGAATACCTCCATAAATAGCAATGTTATGACAAGATAGCATACAACTTTAAACAGCATTATCATAAAAATGTAGCATACACCCTTAAATACCAAGTTGATAAACTAACACACAGTCTTACACAAATGTCACACTATGACGTACCTTGTACTTTTTCCATGGTATAAGTGGCGTTAAAACCTATATCCTGGGTATCACCGTCAGAATTAAAGCTAACAAACACGACATTTGTCTTGGAGAGAACATCTCTTGGTATGTGATTTCCACACAAATTTGCTAGCTCGGTTCCTGAAGATGATGAACCATCAAAAATATGGACGGCGTCAAACGGGCATGAACGCCCTCCTTCAAGTCCAAAACTATTAAAGTGGAGTCGGATTACATTTCCGGATGGTGCAAACAGTCTCCAGATACAGTGACTGTCTGCCGGATAGTTACTATGGAGTCCAAATCCCGGACTTGTGATCACTCCCTGGGAGTTAAAGTGGATATCCCTTGTACATGAGCTCGCAGATCCTGGTCGTACAGTGGTGACGGAGGATACAGCTAAACAAACAAATATTATTGAGATAAAAAAAAAAGAAACACGCGTGTATCATTCCGCCCTTCGAGTTTTATTTGAATTGAAGGGGAGCTTATCAATAGATGAGTAGCAATACCGAGTTTTGAATATAGAGGTGTTGGTATTATAATGAGAGTCGGGATGTAGAAAAATTTCCATTTACCGTTTGTGAATTTAGAAGCTGAACTATGCTGTAAGTGGATTCAGATTTGGTGGGTTCCAACCAAAGCAATGAAGATTTGATTCAATCTTTAACATTTTCAAGACTTTTTGGTGAAACAAGCGCGCTTCTATAAGACATGACTGTCCAAGCTCCTGTACAAACCAGGTCAGATGAAGAGCAAAAATAATGTTACATGCTAAGAAGAATTTTCAAGATATGACATTGATTCGGAAAGGGACGTGACTCGATGGGAAGGGAAGGAAAATACATTGTGACAATATATGACCCTCAAAAGCGGCACGAGCATCACAAAAACGTATATCACCACTTACCGTCAACTGCTGACCAGTTGATTTGAAATCCTGTGTATTGGTCACTAGAGTCTGACGTAAACACAACTACGGCATGGTTGCTATCGACAACGACTGGTGCTGGCGCTGAATTTCCACAATATTGCCCTGGAGAATATATATACATAGTTTCATCAATGTTCAAAAGGTTTTGTGCGTTCAGTATTATAAACGGTATTTACAGTGCATAGTCACAGAGAGAACACAATTGAAAACTAAATTCTTGACCAGTGTGACGTCATCACTAAGTGATATACTGACCTATGACTGTGAGTGAACCTCCATTATATACCGTCACTTTATCATAGGTACATCCAGTGGTTGGTTCCACCTTAAAATTGCTGTTGAACGTCAGCTGAATGAACTGTTGCGGAAAAATAAACGTAAAGTGAATTAAGAAATTTTCAGTAACAAACAAGCAATTTGAAAGGAACCATGCATGTTACTTCCGATATAACGAATTTATAGTATTTGAGTTAGGAAACCACTTACAGTTTCTGGGAACGGAAAGTTCAACGAGTAGGAGGAGAAGGGGGAGGAGGAGAAGGAAAGTTACCTTTCCGGCTGGAACGTTGATTACCCAGCGACATGACATACTAGGCGAGTAATCATTAGGGTAATTCTTGCTGCTGAAACTACCGGAAGTACCATTGTTGTCCGCCTTGTTGCCACAGCCGGAATCACCTACAGGTGTAAAAACACCGGAACCAGATGTTGGTGACGTGGTCACTCCACAATTTCTTTCATCAGAATTATCGCCACAGTCGTTGTCGCCATCACATTTCCAAGAATTCGGGATACAAGAGTGATCGGGACAGGCGAACTCATCAGAGTCGCAATTCGCTTGAAATGAGAAAATTATTCCATTATCAAGAAACTGCAAAAATGAATCAAAACAGAAGGAATATATATGTTCTTCGTTTTTCTCGCATCTTCATCTCCTAAAGATAAATCAACATCATGTGATATATATATCATAAATGAGTTTGAAGAAAATGACATTATCAATTTTTCGAACTCAAAATTTTATTACTAAAGATTAGAGTAAAGATGGTCGAGTGGTCACTGATAAGGTTATGGTAAGCATTACAACGTGAAAATTTGTCCGACAAGGTAAAATAAATTCTGTTAAAGTCATTTAAGTAATGCATAACAAAGCATTAGTATAAGGTATGCTAATTTATTAGCAATTTCATTGGTTCCAGGAGAGAAAAAAACTGACCAATCACAGGCTGATACACTCCGTTTGAAGAATGCAAAGGAGCGACACCTAACTTTGAAGCCAGTAAATTATATCGTTATGCAAACTCGTGATTCGTTTGAGATAAGTCAAATGATCAAACTGTTGTTTTTTTTTTTTTTGTTTTTTTGTTTGTTTTTTTGTCTTGTCTTCAAGGTGTTGCACATGGAACCTTCAATTTTTTCATGACATGTTCCAGGTGGGCAGAGAACGAAAATGATTGTAACTCATGGAATATCGAGGATGACAACACGCAGGCAAGCACACACAAATATAACTTGGTATTAAAGAGGTAAGTACCTGCCCCAGAGCTAGAACAGGAAGCTTCGTCACTGTGATCCCCGCAGTCGTTATCACCGTCACAGAGGTAACTATGAGGTATACATTGGTGGTTAGGACACATGTGGTCTGTTCCTCCACAGGAAGCTATCGTAGAATGAAAATTCACAGATATATCATTTTAGGTATATCAATTCAGACCAGATTCTTGTTGTGACTCTGCTTTTTTCTATTACATTTTTTGGGGGGGTTGGGGGGTTGGGGGTATGGGCGGGGAATAAGAGGGGTTGTAAGGGTTTAAGGTTATCGCTATTCTGCTATTTATAAACACCCCATGCTGACATGAAACACATAAAACCTATATAATATCAAGATTGTTTGTAAAATCATTTTGATGTGATGTCATTGAAGAAATAAATCACTAATCGCTTGATCAATAGATACAAATTAATCTTCTTAATTCTATCAGATTATAAAGCGTCATGATACCACGACCGCTACATTCTATATCTATCTTTACTTATTTGGTTTAAATTTACATGTTGCCGAACTTTTAGACAGTGTGTGATATATATATATATATATATATATATATATATTTGTTTATTTATTTATTTACAATGTGTTTCTACTACAGTGGCAATATAGATTATAGGTGAAGTAGATTTATCACCGTTAAGTCTTGTACGAGATAAATGAAAGGGAGGCGAATTAGAGAGATATCGAGGTTTATAGCAAATCTCTTGTGTAGATGTATAGAACTCACAGGTGGACTGAATAAATCTGTAGTTCAGCTGGAATCCAGCATAGCTGACACTGTCGTCCGAGATGAATTCGAGAAACAGATGTGTCCCCGACGATACCACGCTAATTGATTGTGTACCACAAAATTTTCCGATCAGCTTGGCCCGGGACGATGTACCATCGTACACCGCCAGAAAATCATAGCTACATCTAAAGGTATAAAAATGGAGTTAAATATTGAGTTCGAATGCCATGTTATTTGAGTGGAAACGCAATGTGCATGAACATAATATCATTTTACAGGAATAAAATATCGTTGCTGTTGTGAGGGAACGAAATTTTCTTGTGTACAAAAGAAATGATATTACGAGAGAAGAAAAATATGATATTATGATATAAGTATTTATGTGTCAGTATGTTTTATGTTTTAGTAATCATTATATTGTATGAAAAGGAAAGAAAATAAGTAAATATTCTGTCCTTCTTCACTGTCGTTCCCCTGTGTTTAATACCAGTCGCGGAATGGGAGTTGAAAATGGGATGAAACAGACTAATGATGCAGTGTAACTATTTTAACATATCATTAGTATTGGAAGACAGTGAGATTTGTCTTTTTACAGGTTTCTCCCAAATTATGAATATTGCAAAGGTCCCCCACCCCCCGACGAAATTGTGGGATATCGGCACCTCCGTTTTTACTTGTCAAAGCGGGATAACTCTTAAACATTTCTCCTTTAGCAATGACAGTTAAATTGTAAACTTCTAGAACTCGTCAGTGATGACAGGGGTCTATCTATAGATCGATAAACAACCTGATTAACAAACAAGAGTTTACACACTAATTGTCAATATTTACTGAAAATGAAATAAATTTTCTATAGTATGAGGTGACGGTTGGTTTTCTTTTCTGCAATTGTATTTAGAATGTTGAGATTGACTCAAAAAGGCTTGTAGTACTACTTTCCGTTGCAAACTATTTATCAAGTGCCATGGAATTTTTGAGCATATGACACTGCTCTCTTTACGTGAAACATGCTTAGATGAGATGCTGTATTTTGTAGTTTTGTCGGAGTTGAGCAACAGTGCATACATGGCCCGTTCCTCCTCGCCCCGTTTTTTTTTTTTTTTTTATCAAAATTGATCTTAAACAGATCTTTTCCATCCGTAAAAGGCGGCTAGACTCATGTGTTTAAAAAAGCCTACTTACTGATTGTCAGCTTCTAAGTGGAAATGTGTCGAGGTCAGTCTGATGACCTTGCCAGTAGGAGCATTGATCCTCCACGTGCAGTCTTTATTGTTTCCATATTCGGAGCTTGACGATCCATACCCGCTCTGAGAGAGGATACGACCGTAATTACTGTTGAGGTAGGACGGACTACCGCATCCGGAATGGCCGTAATCTAAAACAATAGATCGCTGATTAAATTGTATCTATGTTAATTCTAAATTCATAAAAAAAACGTATTTTAATTAATTGTTCATGACATAAGAATTATCAATACCGGGATCAAAGATGTTAGATATTTTTGATGTCTTAGCGAAAACAAATCAATGAATTCTTGTGATTCTGGACTGCAAGTTACTCATTTTGAGTCATCGTTTAAGATTTTGTTAGAAAGAAACATAAACCCTGTCAGTCGAGGTACATCCTCGATACTTCAACGGTTACAATACTTTCGCTTCCTGCACCCCTGCACAAGCGAAGTAAGTTCATTGGTTCCAGTAAAAAAGACCTGACCAATCACAGGCTGAACGCTCCTTTTGAAGATAACAAAGGAGCGACACCAATCCAAAGCCATTACGATATACCATTATGCGACCTCGAGACTCGTTTGATGTACATCAAGGGGTCAAACTAATCTTTTTAGTCTAGTCCATAAGGTGTCGTACGTGGAACTGTCAGCTTTGCCAAAATAACGCAGAGAGCGAAAGTGATCGTAACCCCAGAGGTATAGAGGATGATTGAGGTAATGTTACGTTCTCAAAATGAGAACAAGTTTCAGGGAACCACTAGAAAATCAGATCATTGTGAAATATAAGCATATAACGAACAGCGGATACGTGTACAAATCCGGTCGTTTTTCCTATTGTGGAAACGTACTATGAATGGCGACAAGTTAAATACAGATGTATCATTGCATGTTCCTTAAATCAAGAACATTTGAATTACACATTCAAAGATATAAATGATGATTGACAGATAAGTAGTAGGCTGTTTAGTATTGAATAATGATAATTATGAAAACAAAATCATTGTAAATAAATGATGATAATAAAAGTCGCCATATACCATTATATTAGAATATTCCATACCTGCGTTTACGGCACAAACGAAGAATAAGGTCAATGTGACACCATACAATCGTCTTGTCTTCATTGTTCAGTAAGTCAGTGTCGAAAGAAAGAGGTCCACAGATGGTACTTTCATGTAGATAAGGCATTTCTTATCACAGGTCCAATATTTATATGTATGTAACTTGTTAGCGTGAAGGTTTGCGAAGAGGATGGGAGTTCCGAATGGAAAATCCAGAAATTCTCATGGCTAGATAAAAATTCATATCTGAACCACACCAAACCCTACATCTGAGGTGACAGATGTCGCTGACGTAGATACACGATGTGCAATAATGCCATGTTGCGGTCAAACAAAGGATTTCGCAATAGAATAATTCCGTTACTGTTAGTCCCAATCTGACAGGAGGAGAAAGATTCGTCATATGGTTCGATTCCCATAGTCAGTTAACCTGTTAAGTGCATTAAAAGTGAAAATTTAGAATATCTCGTAACATTCAAAATATGACCCTTATGACCCGTGTACATGTTGACATTTTTTTTTCTAAATGCCCTATATAGTTCCTGAGACTCCTACTGTACTGAAATTTACTTGTACAGGATAAGTATTAAAATTAAAATATTTTTCAAAGCAATCGTCTCTTAAGCTGGTAAGTTCCTGACAATTGATCCTTTTACACGGGTTTGAAACTGTATCATTGGAAACCGAAATGTTTGATTTTTTAAAAATCTGCTTCCAATGAAAAGGGACCGTGCCCGCGGTATTAGCAGAATATGTTTCTCATAGATATCTTTCGCTGGTCTAGCACTCCTTCTTCTAATCAACATTATCAACGAAACTGCCATTGATTAATCAACAGTAAGAAATGCAGAGTTGTACCATCACATATCATTTTATGATGTCCTCCGTTCGGACATCTCGTATATTAAACAAAGGTCCATTCGGAGTCACATCCATTTCTTGTGAACGCAACTCCTCCTAAACTGTTTATAAGATTTACATGGAATTTGCTCAATGTCACTACTACAATGGGTAGATGTGCATGTAGGGGCGATTTTTTGGTTTGTTGATTTTTGTATGATTTATGCCATTTTCAACTTTGTATCTGTAGCTTGTTCTTAGTGGAGCTTTGTGAACGCAACTCCTCCGAAACTAATCATCAGATTTTCATGAAACTTGCTCAATGTCACTAATTCAATGGTTCGATGTGCATGAAGGGGCGATTTTACGGTTCATTGATTTTTGTAAGATTTATATATTTTGTGGAGGCGTATATTGTGTCCACAGCACTCTTGTTTAAAAAGCTATCAAGTACTTTCTGAAAAATAACGAAAGGCAAAATTTGAAATGTCAAAATCCAAGATGATGACTTGTCGGCCATTTTATGTAACGAAATAACATGGGAAGCCGTTAAACGCTAATGAAAACTGACGGTAAACAAGTGGCCCAATGGGCCTTGAATCGCTCACTCGGTATTCAACACTTTTAAAAGCAAGTTTACATTTTTGATGTTTTCATTCAAAACTTAAAACTGTCCAATGAAACACCATTTCCTTACCGTTTTATAATTTATGATACGAAAAAGACATCTCCTAAATCATATATTTAGCTGTTTAATGACATATGCGACTGTATATTGGATTGATACTTATAAACAAACATTAGCTGATTCTATACGTGCTGACAATGAAATAGAGATTTACGGATAACAGACCAGTGACCATGAGAATACGTTGATTTCAGAAAATGGCGCATCAAACATGTGGAAGTCTAAACGTTGTTCATGTAAATAAACTGTGTTTTCGCCTTTTCATAAAAAAAAAACAGTAAGGAAAAATACCGACATTTCAACAGAATCTATTCATTCAAACTCGCATTCATTGTCACAAGGGCAAAAGATGAACACAAAGGTAAGGAGAATAAGACCAGGTGTTCCGAAAGAGTACGCGACTTCTGTTTCTTCGATGACGCCCTCCATATAAATTTTAGCCAATCCAAGTAGGTAATGTTCATGTTCTCAGATGATAACGAGGTAAAAACCGACGGAACCACCAGGCTTGAAACACGTACGGGTTCATATCACACACATAAATAAATCATTTTCCAGTGAGATCGTTATGACAAAAACCGTTTATAAACAAGCCTTCTTTACACATTATAATATCAGCCAATTGTCAAATGATCAATGTACTTTACTCGTTAATCAGGAGAACCCGGCACTTTAAGTAACATGGAGTCTGTAGAACGAATAATTCATCTTGTACGTTAAGATTATATGGATTGATGAAGACTTGAAGATTTTATTACCAAATGAGTATGTTGTAAGTCAAAATCCGCGATTTAAAAACAGCTGTCAATGCGTCAAAAGTCCGCACTGTGTTAAACGTTCAAACTGTCCAAGGTTGATCACATATGCAGTTGGTTTGTGTTGTTTTCTTTTTTGATTGCGTTGATTTTTACTCACGATAGGATAGATCGATCGGTGTAATTTATGAAACTTTTGAATTTTGAAATTAATTAACAACGAGAAACTGACATTAATGCTTTTTTTGCATTCTTATGAGAATTTCCACATTTGTGCGTTAACAAATTTGATCCCTTGTCACCTGGAATAGGGATTTTTTTCTTATTTGTTTGTTTGTTTTTTCACAAACTTGGATGGACTTCAGAAAAAACTCTTTCGTATAGTAAGAAGTTGACTGCGTGGTTTATATATATATGAAATATATATATATATCAATGTCATTTCTTTATCTGTACATTCTAACATGATTCTACTGAGTCTTCTGGCCAATCAGAAATCGTTTGACTGTTTTAACCCCTGACCTTGAGAAAAAGTCATGTGGACAAGATAAATCAGACGGATTTTGTTGCTCTCAACAACAAGCTCTCTTTAAGTTCCACATACTTGTCCTTTTTCTTTGTCACTTGATCACCATGTACCGCTCACCTGGTTTAGTTAGACGAAATTCCTTCTTTTTATCCAAATCAATAGTGTTCACATTATACCTCCTAAAAGACCTACCGTTTATTATAAAATTGATTCTCTTCATCTAAACATGTTTCAGAACATACTGAACAGAATCCAGGCACTTATAGAAAATAATGGATTCAAAAAGATTTGCTCCATTTTCCTTATTTTACACCGCCCCTTCAAGCCCAGGGATATGATTTTGGCAACATTCGTTCAGTGCTACAGGAGGAGGAGTATTTTAACGACTTTATCGAAAGAATTTAGCCTTTTGGGCCATATCCCTAATGATGACCTTAGGGACTGTGACCCACAATTTGAACACACAAGAGGCCCATGGGGACTACATCGCTCACCAGTCTTATTCAGCTATTTAATCATTTAACAAAGAATTTCAAATATGACAAATGATTTTTGAAAAAAATCTCTATTTGGTCACCGCCTTTTGGTCAAAAAGAAGTCAGAATGACTATTCATTGAAATTGTTTTAGACCAAACTTGGGCAATTTCCTTGTGCGGAAGAAGAATGGTTAAGAACTTTTCTCCAATTGGGTCCAACACCTCCCGCCCCAGAGGGGGCTGGGATCCAATTTTTATATCAAATGTATTCCCCTTCACCTAAAAATGCCTCAGACCAAATTTGGGCAAAATCCAATCATTCCTACAGAAGGATTTCCATTTTAAATTATTTACTCTATTTCCCATACTGAGCCCCGCCTCTTCCGCCCAAAGGGGGCCCCGAGACATAATGTCTCCACATGATTCGTTAACCTTCATCTAAGAATTCTTCAGATCAAATGTTGGAAAAATCCATTCATTCCTACCGGAGGAATAGCGTTTAAAATAACTTACTTTATTTCCCCTTTTAGGTCCTGCCCCTCTTGCCCCAGGGGGTCAAGGCCTAATATTTATACAAACTTGATTTCTCTTCAGACAAAATTTTCGGACAATGTGATATGAAAGTATGGGAAATGTGGGACCATTTGGTCATTTACAGTGTTGGTAAAGCAACTTAAAACCCTTCCATTCATGAAGAGTATTAAACTCTACCCCATTTGAGAAATGAGAGAAAGATTAAGTAAATTCAGTCAATATGTGTATGACAAAACAACTGCCATCCTATACTAACAATTCTAACCAAGTTCGATCTACTTACAATATAAAATAAATAAATTTTGCTCCAAAATGTAATTTTCCAAGTTAAACTTTACCCCCTTCATGAAGGGAAAATGCAAGACCATAGTGTCATGAAATTTTGATAAAGCACCTTTTGACCCTTCCATTCAGAAAGAATTTAATTTTACCATATGAGGGTGAGTCAATACGAGAGCAGGGTTTTAAAGAACTTGCAAAATATCCCCTTTTGGTCCCGCCCCACTAATAATAATTGAATAAAAACACTTTATATTAACACTAACGATATATTTTATTTACACGGTTATAAGTATACAAATTATGCTCAAAAAAAGTCATTTTCCTGTATAAACTTTACCCCCTCCCAAAGTGGAAATGTAAGACCCTCTGGTCATGAAATTCCCAATTTTAGTAAATTCGACATCACGGTAAAATCATTTTTATTGCGTATATATACCAAGGGTATCACCATATGAACGATGACAGTTGGTTTTCACTGAAATATTCACATGAAGAGGTTAATCAATAATTATAAAAAGGAAATCCTTATCTGTTGATTAACACTCTGGATATGTTAATTTTTGCATCATATATGATAAGGCATGTGCACAACACACTATCACATGTAAACAACGAGAGGCCCACGGACCTTAACGGTCATCTGACGATATAAACCCTATTTTAAGGAGGCCAAATTGGCCTTAATTGTTCAACTACTGTACAGCTATCAAAACATTTTTGCAGACTATTCTCCATAAATTCAACTACACAAATACCATGACTCCAGACCTATTACTTGTCGAAAGAAGACATTTGAAGATCTTAACGTATTTGACCTTAGAGACCTTGAAAGCAGGTCAAAGCCAATCACCTGAATAAAATCGAAGACCTTCATCCAATTATGTTACAGAACCAATATCAACAGCCTGGACCTTTTGGTTATTAAGAAGTCATTTTAGATTTCAGCATATTTTAGCCTATGGCCTTGAAGGAGGGTCAAGGTCAACCATATGAACGGTTTTGGTAGTCCTTTATCCATGCATGCTGCAGGTCCAATATCACAACGTTTGGTCTTTTGGTTATTGAGAAGTATTTTCAGTTTCAACACATCTGACTCATATAACCTTGAAAGTGGGCTAAGGACATTCATTTGAAAAAAAACTTGATAGCCCTTCATCCATGCATGCTACAGACCCAAATGAGAACCATTGGCCTTTTATTTATTGAGAAATTGTTAAAAGATTTCAATACATTTGATCCCTGTGTCCATGGAAGTAGGTCAAGGTCAATTTGAAGAAATTTGGTAACCCATGATCCCAGCATGCTATAGGCCAAATATTAGCACCCCGGTCCTTTTGGTAATTGTGAAGTTGTTTAAAAATTTCAACATATTTTACCCCTGTGACCTTGAAAAATGGTCACGGTCATTCATTTCAATAATTTGGTAGCCCTTCATCCCAACACGCTACAGGCCCAATAACACTCTTGGCCTATTTGTTAATGAGAAAAAAGTAAATGGGATGGAAAGTTCGCGCACGGCACACGACGTCGGACGAAACACGATGGCTATGTCACCTGATCCAATTGGTCAGATGACAAAACAAGAGATCCGAGAGAGATCTTGGTCCATGGTCCACCATTGTTTAATCCTGATTTGCTCTTTGACAGCTGGATATTTTCCGTTCTTTACTCTTAACGATAAGAAATTTGACAATCCTTTGCAGAAATAAACTGCAAAATCCAAAGATTGTCATCTGAAAGCAATTTTCCTTTTTCCTGTTAAGTCCCAAAATCACACGGGCACAACTAAGACCAAGGGGAACCTACACATGAAATTTGAGAAAGAGCTTTGCAGTAGTTTTCAAGAAATAGCGATAACAAACTTTAAAAGTCAAAATCAAAGATGGCCGCCATTCGATCATTTTATTTTTCTGGTCACACCAAAAATCAAAATGGAACAACCAGGGACCAAGAGGAAGATACACAAGAAATTTGAGAAAGATATATACATTAGTTCTTCAGAAAAAAGCATTAACAAACTTTCAAAGTCAAAATTCAAGAAGGCCGCCTGTCAACCACTTCCAAAAGTGAACGGGCAAAACTAGACATCAAGGGAAACCATACAGGAAATTTGAGAAAGATATATACAGTAGTCCTTAAGAAATAGCAATAGCAACCTTTACTAGGCTAAATCCAAGATAGCCGCCTTTCAACCAGTTTTTTAGGGCCACACCTAAAATCAAACGGAAATAACCAGGGACCAAGGGAAACCTACTTAGGAAATTTGAGAAAGATCCATCCTGTACTTTTCAAGAAATAGTGATAACAAAGTTTTTAAGGACAGACAAATGGACCATGAACATTGGGCAATTGGAAAAGCCCTCCATCTGATGATTTTGGCCCCGTTTTCCAGGCCCTTAGGATGTGGATACTATGTTATTTACACTTCTGGTTAACATTTGGCCATGGTAGTATTTTGCTAAGTTTCATTGAATTCTGTTCGTGGGTTTCCCATAAGAAGTCAAAAATGTAAAAAGTTTAATGACGCATGACTGGGCAAAAGGGTATCGCAAAAGGTCACCTCGAGTCTTTTGTCTTTGGTGATCTAGAAAGGACAACAGATAGCAATGACAACAAGAGGCCCATGGGCCTTAACGGTCATCTGACAAAAAGCAAGCCAAACCTAGAAAGTGGGTTGAGGTCATTCATTTGAACAAACTTGGTAGCCTCTCCTCCAAGCATCTTACAGGCCCAATATCAGCACTCATGGACTTTTGCTTGTTGAGAAGAAGTCGTTTGTATATCTTAACATATTTGACCCCTGTGACCTTGAAAGTGGGTTGAGGTCATTCATTTGAATAAACTTGGTAGCCTTTCCTCCCAGCATGCTACAGACCCAATATCGGCACTCATAGACTTTTGCTTATTGAGATGAAGTCCTTTGTATATTTTAACATATTTGACCCCTGTGACCTTGAAAGTGGGCCAAGGTCATTCATTTGAACAAACTTTGTAGGGCTCCATGCCAGCATGCTATGGGCCAAGTATTAGCCCCCTAGGCCTTCTAGTATTTGAGAAGAAGTTATTTAAAGATTTTGACATATTTGACCCCTGCGACCTTGAAAGTTGTTCAAGGTCATTCATTTAAATAAACTTGGTAGCCTTTCCTCCCAGCATGCTACAGACCCAATATCGGCACTCATAGACTTTTGCTTATTGAGATGAAGTCCTTTGTATATTTTAACATATTTGACCCCTGTGACCTTGAAAGTGGGCCAAGGTCATTCATTTGAACAAACTTTGTAGGGCTCCATGCCAGCATGCTATGGGCCAAGTATTAGCCCCCTAGGCCTTCTAGTATTTGAGAAGAAGTTATTTAAAGATTTTGACATATTTGACCCCTGTGACCTTGAAAGTTGTTCAAGGTCATTCATTTAAACAAACTTGATAGCCCTTCATCCCAGCATGCCACAGGCACAATATCAGCAATCTGAGCCTTTTGGTTATTGAGAAGTTGTTTAAAGATTTTAACATATTTGACCCCTGTGACCTTTAAAGTGGTTCAAGGTCATTCATTTGAACAAACTTGGTAGTCCTTCATCCCAGCATGTCACAGGCCCAATATCTACACTCTGAGCCTTTTGGTTAATGAGAAGAAGTTGTTTAAAGATTTTAACATATTTGACCCCTGTGACCTTTAAAGTGGGTCAAGGTCATTCATTTGAACAAACTTGGTAGAGCTCCATGCCAGTATCCTCTGTGCCAAGTATTAGCCCCCTAGACCTTCTAGTATTTGAGAAGAAGTCGTTTGAATGAAAAGTTTACGGACGGCGCATGGCGGACGGCGCACGATGACGGACGAAGCATGATGACTATAGGTCATCGGACCCTTCGGGTCCAGATGACCTAAAAATTGTTACGGGCCGATGGACACATGGCGATTTCAATAGCCCAGTACTAAATAATGGCGAGCTAAAATATTCTGGACAAGAGGCACAATGGGCCTACATTATCCACTTAGTATTCAGAGCTTTTTACAAATCCATCAACTTTTCATATCATTAACGCTCAGTCTTGCTTGCCGACTTAAGGTTATTACATGATGTTTTAACAAGCTTACCGCTGTAACCTTGAATACTGACCAAACTAAAGTACAACATGCACAACTAAGACAAATATGAACAGATCTTCACCGATACCCAGGACGACCAACTGTCAGCCATTTTGTTATTATCTGTCCCAAACGTGACAAGGGACCAAGAGAATAAATGATATGATACATGAAAGTGATCCATGCAGAACTTTTCATGAAATGCATTCATGTTTAAGGATCGACGAAGGGCGAATTGAACAAACAACTCAACATCTGATTTAATCACATGTTGGGTTGGAAATAAATAATAAGAATGATTTTTTCATTTCTGAAAAAAGATCATAATTTATTGTTAACTTTTTTTGGTTGTTTTCAAATGCACAATCCACAAATTGATGGCATCACATATATATATATATACATTCTAGACAAAAATATAACAAATATTCTGATACTTACCAGAGTGGCATGTGACAAGTTGCCCAGCTGATAAGATGAATGAACACCAGCAATATTATAATACTTATTACAACAGAACGAAAGACAACCAAACCTTCAAAGCACTTGTCTGCTGACAGACTTTTAACATATTCTCAATGTCACCCACATCATATCATTTTAAATCCTAAATCACATACATTTCCACATATCTAAACCCTGGTATATCACACATGGGAACTCTATTCCACTCCTCACTCCCAATCCACACCTTACTCCATCCTCTCATTTTTCACACATATTTCAACACTTTAAACATTTTCCTAACATATCCAGATATGGCAAGGACAGTATTCTACAGCTGTTTTTTTTGCTGGGTTATATGTTTCATATAATTTACGAAGTATTTACATACTGGGATTTGAATATATATGATTATTGCACACAGGTTTCCTGACTGATACAGTTCCTACTTAAAACTTTCAGGGCCAAGTAAGATGTTTACAGTTAAGTGCTAACAACAGGTAATCCTACAATAAAATGCAATTAAATGTGTTCAGTAGTGAAATAAGATATTTTAACTTTTAAATCTTGTTAAGCCTAATACCACAAAACATTATTTCATGTAAAGGAAAATCTGAAACTTTCATGAAGAATAAAGAAAAAAGTTCGTTATTTATAAACACAGCAATGTCTTTTTTTCAAACTTATTTTATTTGAGCTTGTTATGAGCAAGAGAAGTTTACATGCTCGATTCATACTTTGACTGCAGTTAATCAGTGAAGACAGAAAATTTTAAAATGACCGACAGAAATCCTGCTAATTGTTCCTTATCAACTGTGATAAATCGGAGAGGGAACTCTACTGAATAGATTTTTTATCAAACGATCAGTGTACCTTTCCGGACCTCGCCTCCTCAATTTGCCACGAGGTTGGTTTAAGGAAGGGTCGAAAACATTCAACAATAATACACCACTGAGGAACATTAACATATTCAGAGTCAACATTTACAAACACGACCCTAAACTAACCAGTAGGTAAAAGTGTTCAGCTGAAACATCACCTAGAGGAAACAGTGCATAGATTGGAATACAAGTACTATAATGTGTGTCCTTTCTATAACAGCGCTACAAAATAAATATCCCTGCAAATTTATAAAGAAATATTCTGATTCTCTGAATCAACTGCTGAACACTTAGAAACTGAAAACGAACTTTCCAAAACTTGACATACCTTAATTGTGTGCACAGCTTTGGTCAACAAATGAGGTATTAAAAGTAGGATTGAGATTCAACAACTGTGCACGGAAAGCGAAAAGAAACTGGAATTCTAAGACACATGTACAACAAAACGCCCTATCTCAATAAATTATTTTTACACTGTGACGTTTTACTTTCAAATAATTGATACAAATAATAATGTCTATGTACTACCTACTATAATAATAAGTCAGTTCCCAAGTTGAATACATTGTAGTACAAAGGCAACAGCTGTGATTTTCAATATCATAGTTTCATCCTGGTCCCATAAAGACCTAGATATGGCAAAGATTTAGTTTTCCTAATACCGACATCAAAATATGCCTCAGCTTATGGTACTACAGGTGTAAGAATAACAAATTTTCAAGAAACTAGTGGGGTTCATGAAATCACATGTCTCCTTGGTGTTTACCCAAGCCCCAAAAGGACAACATCCTCCCATTAACCTTTTTACAAAAGGATAACCAATTAATTTTGTTCACATCCCTTCATACAACTGGCCTTAAAGAGTCATGCCCTAAAATAAATCAGCATTAAGTCCCCTTTTGTCATAACCTACTGAAATTATTTTAAAGTCTCTTTGTCTATAGAGTTTAAAGCTAGGCCTCCATTTCCCTAATGTACCACTTCTTTGTTCATCTGGGATCATATCTCCATAACAAGAGTTCCATTCAATCAGCAATTCTACTTTAAAAAAGTTTTGGTAAAACCCCTCCATCTTTATGGAATTCTTTCAATTTTATTTTTTATCTGTAAGTCTTTATTGAACCACATCTGTTACCCAAGAGTTCACTTGACATATACAAAATTAAATTTCATTCCCCTCATAAATCCCAAAACCAAGTTAGGTCAAATCCGCTAAAACCGATCTGGACAAGAAGTATAAGAAATGGTTGATGATCAGCTAACACCCAATGGCCAATGAAAGATTGTTCATGACCAGCTGTAAGATTGGGACAAGGATCATAATATCTGCCGTATCTACATCTTCTCAAGAGTACATTAGTTACAAGAGCATGGGCGACAGGAACAGTAACAGTTTTGTGACAACACACCCAAGAACCTTTTAAAATAAACGGATTTGACATGTTTTGTTCAGCTCCTCATTAGGTCCCATGGAGTAAAAATCCACCTTAAAGGTTAAACATTTTTTCTCTTGGAGATCTGACTTGTGCCCTGCATTAACAGAATATTTTGGCTGACAGAAAGTGATGAAAGCACATATGTACTAGCATCTTTCACTTTTACATGCAGGACAGTTAAAAAGTACAGTACATTAAATTGCAACAATTTTTCAAATAATATGAGTGATAGATTTACTTCCCCACCTGTACTGATGCTCAACATTAAATACAAACACCCTCGTCCTGACACACAAACACACACATCAAACATGTTTACAGGTCCATGAGGAATACCTGAGGAAGAGTTTATTAAACAAGACATTGTTAATCACACATCTCAGGCATGTACAAAAAAAAAAAAAAAAAAAACCACAAATATGTGATGATGCACCATGTCACATAAAGAGAAGGATCACAAAGAATTAAACTTTTTGGTGTTGCCCTTTTCATTGTCATGCTATCTGCATCATTGTACAGAATTATTCAGGGATCATCCTGCACAGCAGAATTACCACAGTAATCCAAGACTTGGAAAAAACCCACAGCGATCCAGACTCAGAAAATACATAGAATTTCTGACTCGGAAAATTCACAGTAGTCCAGACTTCTAAAAAGCCACAGAATTTCCAACTCAAAAACCACAATATTCCCTGAGATTTTACCAAAATATCCCCATTCAGAAATAGACAAGTCAATATATGGAATTCAATGGGGAAAATATTAAAATTTCACTTGTTAACCATTCAAAGAATAGAAAGACATTTTCAACTTTTAAAAACACTTTCCTTAAAAAATTTGAGCACGATGAGCAGATAGCATAAACAACAAGAATCTGCCAACACCACATATAGAATTCTTATCATTAACATCTATATTTATGAAACCCATACAATGAAGATCAGGATTCTGGTCCTATGGAAATTACAGTGAAAGAGCGATGATGAATCTGACATATATATCTATATATATATCTTGTAACAGTGTTAATAATAATGACTTACAAACAAAAATGTACAAATAACTTTAAGAAAAGTATTTACAAAGGCAGTACTTATATTACTATATTTGCATGGAAAGAGGTGATCACATGAGATAAAAGATGAGACATTACTGAAAATCTACTTTATTTTTGATGGTTCCCTTTTTTTCTCGGAATCTTTTCTGTTATGTATGAAGTAAAAACTGTCGATGAATTTCCATATGGTGTTCATTTTAATCTTTCATCTATGTTTTGCTTTTAGAGTTGTAGTGAAAATGGATGTAGTTCAATTGTAAAAACATGCAGGAAAAATAAAGAAAGAAGAAGAAAAAAGAGAAACCATCAAAAACAAAGAACTCTGCAGCACGAGATATGTTATAGGAAAATGCAAGTTTGTCGGTGCTACCTGCGCATCATTCCATTCATGTTTAGCGTAGGTGCAGCCATGTAGCCATACGCTGGGTAGGAATTGTTGGACTGTGGTGCTTGCATGTGCTGCTGGAATTGCTGGTGTGCTGCTGAGTTCATGTTCATATTCATGTTTAACATTTGCATGGGCAGCTGTGGTGTCTGGCCGAGCTGGTTAATGAAGCCAGCATGATTAATGTATCCTGGGTTAAGCATAGGCTGACGCATGCGATAGCTATCCAGCATGTTGTAGCCTGTGATCATGTTGGAACCCGGGCGAATCGTTACATTAGGAGTAAATGGGGGCATATTGGGATTAACAGTCACATTGGGACTTTTCCTCACTGACGAAGATGAGGATCGTTGTCTTTGGTACTGTTTGTACTGAGGCACAAGCGACGAAGAATTCTGAGCCTGCAGGTTGGAGATGGGTGGGGTCGCCATATTCCTGATCATTGATGGGGGCGGTGTCATATTCACTGGGGGCGGGGGAGTGAGGTTAGGAGGAGGAGTCATGGTGTTATCGGGCATATTAATGTCAACTAACCCGTTTGTGAGCTGTTGTAGTTTGGCAATACTACAACTTGAATTGTTTTGATTTTGTCCTGGATTTTGGCCCGCAAACTGACGGCCCACAGGGACGGAACATGGCGTGTTGTTGTGAGTAAGCCTATGAGTGTTGTTCTGTTGCAATAGCACTGATGCGTATGAGGATACAGGTGGTGGTGGGCAGTAACTAGGCATGGTGTTAGCTGGACCAGTCTGCATATAGTTACTACCAGCACTTGATGAACAGCTAACCGGGTGTGGTGAGTTGACCATGTCCATGTAGCGGCCACTGGCCATCATGTTGTTTATATACATTTGCTGTGTCTGGGCACAGTCGTAGTAATTCCCGACTGGGTCCCCACCCATGTTCGGATTTGTCATCTCTGTACTGCTGATGGAAGTGGGCGACTCCAGTCCCAGCTGAGCCACATCAATGTCTACATTTGCGTAGTTGTTGGAAGCCATATTGGCATTGGGAATGTTGTTGATGGGGTTGTTTTGTGATGGATAAATGCTCTGAACATTGCCACAGTTTTGATTTGGATGTGTCTGTTGAGCTGGAGTTGGGACAGGGGGCTGGGCTGGGGTTGGAGGTTGGGCAGGGGGAGCCTGAGTAGGGGCAGGGGGAGGGGCAGAAGGGGCAGACACAGTCACAGCTGGGGGAGTTTCCACACAACCCATGTTCATAGTGTCTCTCTGCGCCATTTGATCAGTTGTTGAAGACAAGTTACTAGCTGGACCAGACATGTTACTGGCTGGTCCTGTCACAGACATGTTACTAGCTGGCCCTGTCACAGACATGTTACTAGCTGGCCCTGTCACAGACATGTTACTGGCTGGTCCTGTCACAGACATGTTACTAGCTGGTCCAGACATATTACTTGCATGACCAGACATGTTACTAGCTGGACCACGATCAAAGTTTGCACGCAATTCCTCAGTAAAAGTTTCCTGAAAGTTTTGTGAAGTGTTAAGAGTTTCTCTCACAGGAGAATCACAGTATTGTCCAGGATAATTGTCATCACTTGGAATGTCATCGTCAGATGAATTTTCATCTTCTAACGCCGAGTCTACATCATCAGTCTCCATCAATGTTGGAGGTTTCTGAGGTGTTGTGTCTACAGGTTTAGGCTCAGGTAGAGCCTCTACACGAGGGATGGATGTTGGTGTTGTCTGCTCCTCCACTGGTGAGCTACACTCTGGCGTAAGTCCCTCTACCACAGGGGGTGGAGTTGGGACCTGGGGGGTGAGAGGGGCAGGCACATCACTGTTTGTGTCAGACACACAGTCTGTCATAGCTGGCTGTGGAGCAGGACTTGGTTCGTGAACTGGGAGAGGATCAGGTGTCATATGTTCACGTTCCTGTTCAGGACTATCTGCCTTCATCTCCACATCCCCTGGGCTATCGTTATTACCCTCCTCTCCAGAGTCATTTTCTGTCTCATCAGGTTCCTGATTTTGCTCCGCCTCCTGGAGAGCATGAACCGCCTCCTCAATTTCACGACTGTTCTCCGCACTATCACTGTCATCATCAGAAACCTCAACAGAATCGTTCTTGTTGTCAGCAGACTTGAGAATCTTTTCCCTATTACTGTTATCACAGTCATTATCATTGGCGACATCAAACAATTTAGTTGGTAGGTCCTCTGGCTCTGACAGAATATGACTGACAGCTTCCTCCGTGGAGGACATGTTACAAGCCTCATTGGACTCTTTCAACTGTAACTCTTTCGTTGTCGCTTCCTTTGAACTGTCCTTTTCCACTGGATCCACTATTCGTCCACTAGCACAGTTATCTCCCTTGCAGGCAGCTCCCTCCACATCATTGTCAGTGTCACCACAGTTGTCTGTACTGTCATCCTTCGTATCCGCCAGCGAGCGGTAATTACACTGAAAAAATTAAAATCCAATAAAATAGAATATGCTTTTACTAATAAGAACTGCTCAAAACAACAAGAAGGAAATTTGCACGTAGCAAACTATGTCATATCAATTTTATCTTGAAATATTACTTCGGCAACAACATCCCATGACATGAGCCATGTAATAACAATTGTTGGTTAAAATGATTTTATATAAATATGCTGATGTACAAAAAGGTACCAAATAGCAATAAAAAAAAACCAAAAAAAAACCAGAGATGGCAGCTGACTATTTCACGTTTTTGATATACATGTAATAAAAAAAATTGGTAAGGCTGGTGAAATGGCAAGGACAAATTCTGTGAGTAAAACTGAATAAAAGGTAAAAATCTCCATCCTCTACAGTACATAAACTGGATTGTGATACTTTGACAGAAGCAAGTTATGAGTTAAACAAAGTTCAAGCTGATTGATGACCAGCTGAACAAACAATGCCACACCATATTAATTCCATTTTAGATGGCCCTTTATCAATACCAGCTACAATTTATAATTGCAAATAAGAATAAAAAAAGTTGTGATACTGTAAAGGACCATAAACAGCTTTTTTACCTTTGGGGGCCTGCCCCTGCTTTTCTTGGCCTTCTTGACTGGTGAGCCACGTGGAACACCCTTAGGCCAACCTTGGCGTGAACGACGCTGTTTTGGGGTTGGGACTTCCTCATCTTCCTCTGGCACAGACTCGAGATGGCTATCTGTTTGACCATTCATTTTCTCCCGTGGCATGTGGCTCTTGTAAGAGCCAGAGGATAAAGATGAGAAATCCATAGCATTATCAGACAAGCTTGTCGCATCCATACCTGTAAATTAGTGGAAGAATAACACTCAGAAACCATATTTCCAAAGTTGTTTGAGTTAACAGAGTTTAAATTTAATTTCTTTAGGAAATACCTTCCAACTCACAACTGTGGTTTGTGTTGAGAACAAATGGTAAAGTATACCTGTGATATTCAGTGCAAAGTTGAAATGAACTACATGATTTAAAAAAAAGTGTGATGACCAACCATCTGTTTGTCTGTCACCTCGACCACTCTCTCGACGAGACTTCTTATTACTGGAGCTGTTGTTTTCGTTCTCAGAGTCGGGTAGTTTGCGTTTCTTCGCTGGCGGTCGACCAGGCTGCAAATAACATCATAAGTTCAGAAGAACTCGCACAACATAATAAAGATGTAAGACGAAGTGTTAAAAAATTCTCACTTAAAAGTATAGATTCCAAGAAATATATGACCAATTGTCTCACATCTCAACCAAAACCAGGATTATCATAACTAGAGAATCATAAATGAGAATCGCACCATCATGATTCTTCAAAGTTCATACTCAAGTCATATAGTTATCAGGTCCATGATGTTAGCATCTGGACTTGGACAGCTATAAATAACACAACCAACCATTCTATGAGAAACACTAAAATTATCAATAATTTTATGCCAGAAAAGCAATATCTTCAAACTTTTTATTTTCTATGATAATTTCGAAAAGAATGTTGACTAGGTGACTAAATAGCCAAATTCAAAATGGATATTAAACTTGAAAATGTCTGTAAGACATGAATGCCCCCGCCCTCCCATGTGAAATAATAGTGAAAGGTCCGAAAGAGATGATTTTGTTAATTTGTATGCAACTATGTACAACTTAAGTTTCATACTTAAATTGACAAGTTGATTTAACGTACATGAATTTGGAATTTTGTTCTCTGGAAAAAATGAGGGAGTATATTAGTTCCTTATGCCTTAAAACCCACAAGTACCAATTTATGAAGAAATAAGATGATGTTCCTCTTTTTTGAGTTATCTCCCCCTGGTGGCCATCTTTTTTTAGAATGCAGAGAAATTCAAGACTGCATGAGGTCTTTCCATACTTGATATTTGTATGAAGTTTCATGAAAATTGCCTTCTGAATGAAGTTGTTAGGTGGTATATACTGATTTGGGACGCGACGCGAAACGACGGGACGGGACGGGACGGGACGGACGGACGGACATGGGCAACGCTATATGCCCCCGGCCATAAATGGCGGGGGCATGAAAAATTCTCACTTTTTATCACAAGTTAAACAGAAAATTAATCCTACGAGCAAATAGATATTAATAAATGTAATAGCACTTATTTGGATGGCCTTTTCACCTTCCTCAACTAATCCTCACACTTACCCTTCTCTTCGGGGCAGGACTGTCATCGCTTGGACTATCATCTTTCCGCTTAAGCTTATGGTCCTTTTTGTCCACAGATTGTTCAATTAAAGTTTCTACACTTTCATCCTGGGAGGTATCATCTTCCTTTTTTGGGGAGGGTTGTGGTGATGATTCACGACTTGAGAATGGTGTTCCACCCTCAGGAATTTTCACAGGGTTGTCTATACTTTTACGAGGTGAGAGCTCCATTCTCCTGGGACTAATTTCTAATTTGTATGGAGAGTCTCTCTTTTTCGGTGATGATGTTTCACATTTTCTGGGACTAACAGATTGCATCCACTCTCGGTCTTCAGCAATGGTGTTTACCATTTTTGACATTTCTCTTAACTGGAAAGTAATAAGGACAACAGTGTCAACATCTAAGCATTTAATCTAAGACCTTACAAGAGCTGTTGCAGTCCTTTTAAATTGAAATATTAAAATATGACAACATCTATACAGCATTTCCTATCTTTTACTTTCATCATACTTCATATTTTCCAACTTAAAATCTTATTCTTATCGATATTGAATTAGAAAAACCAGTGCCTATGATACAATACATAAACACCTACACCGGAATTTTTCCATAAGTCTGAAATTTTGATTTCCCATAAGTCTGAAATTTTTACATCATATTTGGCCCAGTCTCCTGTTTCTGCTCTCATAAAAACTGTGCCAGTAACACAATTCACTCATAATACACTCCTGCAATGCCTCACCTCTGTCTCAGCACGACGCTCCTCCTCATTTATACAATGACTAGATATGAGGGGTGTCCATCGCAGACTATCGGGGTCTAACTCTATTCGCTGGTGACGCTTGGCCTCCAACCGTTCCATATGCTCCTTGACCAACTGTTTGTTGACTGCTATCACAATTCTACAGCAGCAAAAGAGGGTAAGAAATTAACAGTGTTCAGTCAAAGTGTTTAAAGTTGAGGGGGGTTTGTTTTTAATTTGTATTTTCAAGGTCTCTTAACTTTTGTGAATGAAACCCCATAGCAATACAGCATGGCATTTTAACATTCCAAATAGTCAGAGAAATCTTCAATGATTTGACAGCAGCAACCAAATTCTGAAGCATTGTAACTTACTTGCTATCTTTGTGAGCCACCATATTTAGCTGATGTAAGGTCTGCCCTACATCGTGAGGACACACACCCGTTGTACGGCTAATAGCTGGAACACAAAAAAAGAAGTCTAGACTATTGTTCCCTTCATTTCAAACTGATGTAATATGTAAATTTTTGCGGTGAGAAATCTAAAACTCTCCAAACATTTTAACAAAGGCACTGCAAATTGTTTACATTCAAATGAATTTCATTAAAAAAAAAGATGAAAGAATGCACTGTAACTTCATCATTTACCCTATCCATCAGCCCATAACCAAGATGTTTTTAATACATGTTCCCTCATATTTCCTCTAATAAAATATTCGGGTATTGGAAAATATTTATGAAACACATACGTCCTCCATCTCTTTTAAAAGTCGGCAAAAGGTTTTGAAAAGAGAAAGCCAACCCCTGATGCTGCGTCTAACTGCATGATGACAACATAATGAAAGAGACTGTAATACACTTACATTTAATTGAGACTTTTGTGTCCGGATACTTGTGAAGGTATTCAAGGATGATGCTCTTCCAGTATGCTTGGTAACTGACTTTACCAAGATCTGAGAGTGGTTTCTCTGGAGAGCCTGGCTGTCCCTCAATCCTTGACAACAAGTAACTAAAGTCAATGAGGAAGCGGCCATAGCCCTTGCGTTGATACTGAGGCATCGTCATTATACACGACACATTGTACTTCTGTTGACAGTGTTTTTCCTGAAATGGCAAATTTTCTTTTTTTACATTAAGTTTTCAGTATGGTCATTTCAACATCTCCCATCCACATCAGGCATCAAGTTTTTCAATTTCGTTTTTTCTGTTGTTTTCACTAAATGTTTTATCATTGAGAAAAACCTCAAACAAAAAGCCAATTTTCTGGGGTGTCAGAATCCTACAAACAGATTCTGAACTGAAATATCACTGAAAAACTTGCCTCCCTATGAAGTTTACATCTATAAAGAATTACTCAATAAATCACTTTTTAAGAACTTGTTTCAATAGAGTTCTAATATGAAATTAAAATGAATAAAATGAAGAAAATACAAGATTAATTCATAATAAGAATTATCCAATGTAATGTAAGTTAATATTTGAGGAGCCAATTAAATTTGATCTTGAAATAAGAAACCACAAAAAAAAGTTTAAAATGAAATTGTGGCTGACCTTAGAGAAGTATCCGATGACATGACAGCCCAGCTCATCATTTGTTGTAACAACATAAAATAAAAAGGGTTCAACATCATAGTAAAGAGTTTTATGGTCAAGGAAGAGTTTGGCGAGAAGGCACAGATTTTGACAGTAGATCTTGCTGGCGTTACCATCAACTTCAAACACCGATATTCCATCTCTACGGTAGATCTCATTGGCTGGTGGATGGTGCAGGTCACACTTATTCTAAAAACAAAGGTAACAGGTCACAGGAAGAAACATAACAAGCCAGATTACTACCGATGAAGGGAAGGTGTGAACGTTTCAAGTACTGTATTACTGAACAAAGTATTGATAGTATTGTACTGAAGTACTTCACCAATCGAATTCTTTAAATTTATGCAACAAGCTCTCTGATTGGCAGAGCCAAGTCTAGATCGATTGTGGGTGGAGCCAGGTGAAAAAATACTGTGCAGACATCGGCATTTTACAAACACTCGACTGTCGCGAGAGGTTAATTGGAAGAGTCCAAGTCACAGGTGGCTTCAGATCAGACCTAATTGGGTTGTCCCATTTGTTTCGTTCTACACCCAATGATACCTTGCTTTTCCATCGATGGTACAACGAGAAAACGAAAGTTACTCAGTACTAAACTAATTTACGTACAAAATATATATCAACAGGTTAGATCACTGGGACCGGAGAATTCATAACATCTTAACAGTGATTATAGTCATATAGTCATTCTGTACTAGTTTTATTTATTTATTTATTTTTTTTGAAAGGGGGGGGGGGGGAGGGTTGGCTCAAAATATTTAGGTTTAAGCCCAAGCTCTATTATATGTAACAAAGAATTACGATTTACCTGGGACCTCCTGATATATGCCGATAATTCATACTGCATTAAAAAGTAAAGGAATTCTGTGGTCCCATATATTTTTTATTTTATTTTTTATCTTTCCATCGAAAATTATACATGTCCGCAACATGTGAAAAAACTTTGAAGTTGGTTGGGCGGAATGTCTCGAGCATTTACTACTGCAAGTTCCAGAAATTCTGACACAAGTCGGGTATTTGCCCGAAGCCTCTGTCTCATGACATTGAATACATATTCAGTTACGTTGTATCCCGGGGAATAAGGCGGCTGAAAAACCAGGGACACGCCATATTCTTTCAGCATATTTCTTAAAATGCGCTCTCCCTGTCTATGGTGATGGAATCCACAATTATCCATCACAACCACATCGCCTTGTACAAAAACAGGATTCCCCATATCGTTCGTATCGGACATAATTTCATCGAAGAAAATTTTGCGTACTGTTGCCGTCGTCGGACATTTTTCCAGCGATTACTTAGTAGTTGTTATGTAACTGATAGTGTACATTAACTCCGCCTTCCGGAACAAATTGGGTGTCAGATCAACTATTCAGGTTGTCTAAACTCCGCCCCCGACCAATCACAGAGGTCGTTGTATACTTGACTCGATTATTTGAATACTTCAATACAATAGTATCAATACTTTGTTCAATACTATAGTAAGTGTGTCGTTCACACCTTCCCTTCATCGGTAGTAAGAATGATGAGCAAATTTTTGTTTCATGAATACAATACTCATTATTCACAACAGTGCTACGAAAAAGTTTATTCTCCTACGACTGACACACATTATTCTAAACCTTCTCTTCCACATTTTTGCTTAAATGCCCGAACAATACCTATTTCAGCTATTATAATTATTATTATTACTATTAAAAAAACACATAGGTATATTATATGTTACTGATAATTTACTCCACATCATTATTGAAAACACTTATTTCAATTTGTAACAGGATCATTGGTGTGTTAGCATGTGAAATGATCACTTTCGGGATGAGTTCACACATCAGATTAGTGAAATGAGAAGGACATGTTATATGTTCAGATTTGACCATATGTTAATATATTTTTATAGCCCATTGCTACTAATGACAGGGTTTACCATATGTCGCTGTAGAATGTTTCTGCTCTTCATGTACTTCAAACAGTATTCACAGATGTACAGTCTTGGCAGCCTACAATTAAACAAGTACTATCATTATGCAAAATGACATCATTTTGTAATCACTCTATAGAATAAAATTACGTTGTTTGTAACTGAATCAATTATGAAAAAGTTCGGGGAAAAAACCCCATCCATTTTGACATTACTGTTTTATCTTAATAGTTAAAGCAAATTACCTCCCCTGATGATTAAGTGGTACCACACACTCACTACCTGGTAGCATATTCTCAGTAAGCTATACTAATCTGTCAGTTCTAGATCATAATATAGTAAAAACTTACACCAACAAATATCCCTTGTCTACTGAAAGGCTGAAAGGCCATCATAGAAGACGTAAAACCAGTTAGATAAATAAATAACAAATATATACACAATGATTACTTATATGGGCAGATCTAAAAATCAAATGTATTTAACAAAAAAAAGGATAAATCTCTGATTCCAGAAATGTCATGTTGGATGTTTCAGGCAGAAGTTAAAGCTCAACAAAGTTGTTAAAGGTAATTCACATCCTTTATAAATAAACATCTTCCTTAATCCATCACCAACTTCACATTACTTAGAAGGCACCATTCTCAAAACCCATAATGTTAATATTTCAACTTAACAGGTCATAATTAACACCAAAACCCCTGATGATTTTGAATCTGAATTCAGAGTGCAAATATTTTATTGTTTTTGCATGGTATGAAATAAACAGGAATCTGATCAGTGCTTTATAACACAAACTCTGCCGTGTAAGTGCAGTCATTGGTTCCATGACTGCACCCTATCATAAACTTTAACACAGCAAGTTTATGTACAACTTACAGGCACAGATACACAGTTGTTAAAGCTAATATCGATCAAAAAAATATCAAGATATACATGTCAAATCACATGCTATGTTTTTTCACAAAAATAAACTTAAAACACCATTCACCCAATAATATTAACAGCAGGCAGGGTAACAAATTAAGCAGGAAAACAGGAATTGCTCTATGCATATTGTATCCAATACGCTAATTGCATAATAAAATTAAATCTAAGATGATAAGATCCTCATTATAAAATGGGCAACATTTTCCTATCACAAAAATGGTAAATCTCTTTAAAGAACATTGATAAGTCCGTGAATTTTTGTAAAGTATTACTCTCTCTGAAATGCCAAACACTGACACCACAAATACTGGGATTAGTAAAACCAGATGTTTGTTGACAGAAGTCCGTACTTACCTGGCATATTCCTGTGGGTAGGGTGACGAGTACCATGTCTGTATTTCATATTTTCCAAATTCAATACAGGGTGGAAAACGGCTCTGAACTGGTGTAGGGGCGGGAGCCTCTGAAATCTCACTGCTGCAGTTGCTCGCTGCATCCTGCAAATCAATATCATACTGTAACCCAAAAAAATTGGGATTAATAAGAAGTTCAAATTGACAAATATGGCACTTAACAATTCTAATGTGATGTGACGACAGCAGTTGAAATTCAGGAACATCTTATACAGTGCAAGGTGCAATACTAAAGAATGGGACCAAACATTGCATTGCAGTTAAATAAATCAGAACCACGCTAAACAAAAAGTAATATTTAAATGACAGTACACATAGCTATTAATATGGAATATCATGCATGTCCAATGAAAAAAAACTGATTAAACTAGTGAATATATAATCAAGACACAAAATGTTCATATTTCTAAAAAAAAAAAAAAAAAAAGCAATATCATATATATTTATAGATGAACCATATCTTCATAAATCCCAAATTTCTTTCAGAGAACCAAAGACAAATTTATGATATTGCTTTTTGTGACAAAATGGCATGCTTTGAGTTACACTACTAATACAATCATTGATCTACTTTAAGCAACTTTTGAAATATCTAATTAAAAATTGGCCAAGAAATCAAGATTAATTAAATATAATATAAAATAAAACGATAACCAGTCATTTTTGTTTCAATATTTTTGAAGACCATACTTGTCCCAAATTTGAATTTATCTGAATTTTCATTCATCTAGGGTTTGTTTCATCCATTTCATATCTCTTTCCCCTTACAGTTCAAAATGCTTCTCAAACATTTAGATATGAAATAGTATACATAGATTTAAACATTTTGTATCTCTTTTCCCTTACAGTTCAAGATGCTTCTTGAAATTTTCATGTGAAATGATATGTAGTCTTACAGAGGTAAGGGCTGGGACGATACACCTACTGCATGTTTTGGCTTAAACAATAATATATTTTACATGTTTTTCTATTGACTTACACAATGTACATCATGTGCACATATATCTGTAACAACTACATAGTGTTTTTTTTTCTTTCTAATATTGTTAACTTTCATAATCTCTGATAATGATTTGATTCCTTGATATACAGCTAGTCTAATAAAGCTGCTAAGTGAATTTCACAAACAAATAACATGAACAAAAAATATTGGGATTTTTTCCCCAATTGATTTAACAGTGAAACTACACTGTGTATGGCTACAAGTAACACTTAAGAGCGTTGATTATGATATATATCGTCCCAGTCCTAGCCAGCACCATTGTTATTAAAAGGCAAAGGCTGGTTATCTCCCTTAAGCTTATGTGTCGGACTACCAGAGCCAAGCTCATTATAGAGAAAATCATCTCCGACCATACAGTGATTAAAACTGCAGGCAAACCAGATAACAAGTGTGACTAACATTTTCAACCATGTTTTTTCCCATTCTTGTTGTTTAAGCACTTCTATCATAATGTCTGGTTAGGTGATATATGCAAAAATAGCATTATAAAAAAGCTCTGTAAAGTGTTTCAATTATAGCAGTCAAAAGTAAAGGTCTATAAAAACAGCAACACAACAGCCAGATAAGTAATACATCCTAGAAGTCCCAAGTAAAGGTCTATAAAAACAGCAACACGACAGCCAGATAAGTAAAACATCCTAGAAGTCCCAAGTCAAGGTCTATAAAAACAGCAACACGACAGCCAGATAAGTAAAACATCCTAGAAGTCCCAAGTAAAGGTCTATAAAAACAGCAACACGACAGCTAGATAAGTAATACATCCTAGAAGTCCCAAGTAAAGGTCTATAAAAACAGCAACACGACAGCCAGATAAGTAAAACGTCCTAGAAGTCCCAAGTCAAGGTCTATAAAAACAGCAACACGACAGCCAGATAAGTAAAACATCCTAGAAGTCACAAGTCAAGGTCTATAACAAGAGGCCTAAGGGGCCTTAACGGTCACCTGAGGAATATATGTCAATAATCTGGGATTTTAAAATGTTGCAAAAATGTAACCAGACTTGTGCAGGACCATGTGTAAAACATCTGTACCAAGTTTGAACATGACCCACCCAATGGTTCTTGAGAGGAAGTCCATAATGTCTTAGCCAAACAGAGGCCAGGGTGGCCATCTTGGATTTTGAATCGTCCCCAAAAAGTTAAAACACTTGCCTGGACCTTGTGTAGAACATTCATATCAAGTTTCCCCTTTTCCCCCCTCCTGGGGCCCCTATTGGGGCCACGCCCTTTTTCTTCGCAAACTTGAGGAGGCTTCCCATGCAGATGCTTTGTGCCAAGTTTGGTCAATATCCATCTAATGGTTCTTGAGAAGTAGTCATTTAATGAAGGTTTTTACATATGGCCCCTTTTACACCCCTTATGGGCCCCAAAGGGAACATTATCACTTTTTTCAACATAATTTCATATGTCCTTCACTAAGGGATGCTGTCTGCAAAATTTGGTTGAAATCGGTCAAAGCTGAATTTTCGATCCTGTTGAGCACGCCCTAGTGGGGCCGTTTTTGGCCTGATATTTTTTTTCATTCGCAAACTTTGTAGACCTTGCCATTAGGACCCTAAATATCAAATATGAATTTAATCTGACTGTTAGTTCATGAGAAGAAGATTTTTAAAGATTTACCTAATTTTACCCCCTTTTTTCCCCCCTCCCGCGGCCCCTATTGGTGCCACACAATTTTTCTTTGCAAACTTGAAGCGGCTTCCCATGGGGATGCTTTGTGCCAAGTTTGGTCAAAATCCATCCAATGGTTCTTGAGAAGAAGTCATTTAAAGAAAAGAAGGTTTTTACATATGGCCCCTTTTACACCCCTTATGGGCCCCAAAGGGGAAATAATCACTTTTTTCAACATAATTTCATATGTCCTTCACTAAGGGATGCTTTCTACCAAATTTGGTTGAAATCACTCAAAGTTGAATTTCTGACTCTATTAAGTGCCCCCTAGTGGGGCCGTTTTTGACCTGATTTTTTTTTCATTCGCAAACTTTGTAGACCATGCCATAAGGACCCTAAATATCAAATAGGAACTTAATCTGACTGTTGGTTCATGAGAAATTTTTTTTTAAAGATTTACCTAATTTTACCCCTTTTTTCCCCCCTCCTGTGGCCCCTATTGGTGCCATGCCCCTTTTTCTTCGCAAACTTGAAGCGGCTTCCCATGGGGATGCTTTGTGCCAAGTTTGGTCAAAATACATTCAGTGGTTCTTGAGAAGAAGTCGAAAATGTGAAAAGTTAACGACGCACGACAACAGACAAATCCTGATGGCAAAAGGTCACCATGAGCCTTCGGGTCAGGCGAACTAAAAACAGCACAAGACAGCCAGATAAGTAAAACATCCCAGAAGTAAAGGTCTATAAAAATAGCAACATGACAACCAGATAAGTAAAACGTCCTAGAAGTCCCAAGTAAAGGTCTATAAAAACAGCAACACGACAGCCAGATACGTAAAACATCCTAGAAGTAAAGGTCTATAAAAACAGCAACACGACAGCCAGATAAGTAAAACATCCCAGAAGTAAAGGTCTATAAAAACAGCAACACGACAGCCAGATAAGTAAAACATCCTAGAAGTAAAGGTCTATAAAAACAGCAACACGACAGCCAGATAAGTAAAACATCCTAGAAGTAAAGGTCTATAAAAACAGCACATGACAGCCAGATAAGTAAAACATCCTAGAAGTCACAAGTAAAGGTCTATAAAAACAGCAACACGACAGCCAGATAAGTAAAATATCCTAGAAGTCACAAGTAAAGGTCTATAAAAACAGCAACACGACAGCCAGATAAGTAAAACATCCTAGAAGTAAAGGTCTATAAAAACAGCAACACGACAGCCAGATAAGTAAAACATCCTAGAAGTAAAGGTCTATAAAAACAGCAACACGACAGCCAGATAAGTAAAACATCCCAGAAGTAAAGGTCTATAAAAACAGCAACACGACAGCCAGATAAGTAAAACATCCTAGAAGTAAAGGTCTATAAAAACAGCAACACGACAGCCAGATAAGTAAAACATCCTAGAAGTAAAGGTCTATAAAAACAGCAACATGACAGCCAGATAAGTAATACATCCTAGAAGTCCCAAGTAAAGGTCTATAAAAACAGCAACACGACAGCCAGATAAGTAAAACATCCTAGAAGTAAAGGTCTATAAAAACAGCAACACGACAGCCAGATAAGTAAAATATCCTAGAAGTAAAGGTCTATAAAAACAGCAACACGACAGCCAGATAAGTAAAACATCCTAGAAGTAAAGGTCTATAAAAACAGCAACACGACAGCCAGATAAGTAAAACATCCTAGAAGTCACAAGTAAAGGTCTATAAAAACAGCAACACGACAGCCAGATAAGTAAAACATCCTAGAAGTCACAAGTAAAGGTCTATAAAAACAGCAACACGACAGCCAGATAAGTAAAACATCCTAGAAGTAAAGGTCTATAAAAACAGCAACACGACAGCCAGATAAGTAAAACATCCTAGAAGTAAAGGTCTATAAAAACAGCAACACGACAGCCAGATAAGTAAAACATCCTAGAAGTAAAGGTCTATAAAAACAGCGACAGCCAGATAAGTAAAACATCCTAGAAGTCACAAGTAAAGGTCTATAAAAACAGCAACACGACAGCCAGATAAGTAAAACATCCTAGAAGTCACAAGTAAAGGTCTATAAAAACAGCAACACGACAGCCAGATAAGTAAAACATCCTAGAAGTAAAGGTCTATAAAAACAGCAACACGACAGCCAGATAAGTAAAATATCCTAGAAGTCACAAGTAAAGGTCTATAAAAACAGCAACACGACAGCCAGATAAGTAAAACATCCTAGAAGTAAAGGTCTATAAAAACAGCAACACGACAGCCAGATAAGTAAAACATCCCTCAGAAGTAAAGGTCTATAAAAACAGCAACACGACAGCCAGATAAGTAAAACATCCTAGAAGTAAAGGTCTATAAAAACAGCAACACGACAGCCAGATAAGTAAAACATCCTAGAAGTAAAGGTCTATAAAAACAGCAACACGACAGCCAGATAAGTAAAACATCCTAGAAGTAAAGGTCTATAAAAACAGCAACACGACAGCCAGATAAGTAAAACATCCTAGAAGTCATCCTAGAAGTAAAGGTCTATAAAAACAGCAACACGACAGCCAGATAAGTAAAACATCCTAGAAGTAAAGGTCTATAAAAACAGCAACACGACAGCCAGATAAGTAAAATATCCTAGAAGTCACAAGTAAAGGTCTATAAAAACAGCAACACGACAGCCAGATAAGTAAAACATCCTAGAAGTAAAGGTCTATAAAAACAGCAACACGACAGCCAGATAAGTAAAACATCCTAGAAGAAGTAAAGGTCTATAAAAACAGCAACACGACAGCCAGATAAGTAAAACATCCTATAAAAACAGCAACACGACAGCCAGATAAGTAAAACATCCTAGAAGTAAAGGTCTATAAAAACAGCAACACGACAGCCAGATAAGTAAAATATCCTAGAAGTCACAAGTAAAGGTCTATAAAAACAGCAACACGACAGCCAGATAAGTAAAACGTCCTAGAAGTAAAGGTCTATAAAAACAGCAACACGACAGCCAGATAGGTAAAACATCCTAGAAGTCACAAGTAAAGGTCTATAAAAACAGCAACACGACAGCCAGATAAGTAAAACATCCTAGAAGTCACAAGTAAAGGTCTATAAAAACAGCAACACGACAGCCAGATAAGTAAAACATCCTAGAAGTAAAGGTCTATAAAAACAGCAACACGACAGCCAGATAAGTAAAATATCCTAGAAGTCACAAGTAAAGGTCTATAAAAACAGCAACACGACAGCCAGATAGTAAAAGTCCTAGAAGTCACAAGTAAAGGTCTATAAAAACAGCAACACGACAGCCAGATAAGTAAAACATCCTAGAAGTCACAAGTAAAGGTCTATAAAAACAGCAACACGACAGCCAGATAAGTAAAATATCCTAGAAGTCACAAGTAAAGGTCTATAAAAACAGCAACACGACAGCCAGATAAGTAAAACATCCTAGAAGTAAAGGTCTATAAAAACAGCAACACGACAGCCAGATAAGTAAAATATCCTAGAAGTCACAAGTAAAGGTCTATAAAAACAGCAACACGACAGCCAGATAAGTAAAACATCCTAGAAGTCACAAGTAAAGGTCTATAAAAACAGCAACACGACAGCCAGATAAGTAAAACATCCTAGAAGTAAAGGTCTATAAAAACAGCAACACGACAGCCAGATAAGTAAAATATCCTAGAAGTCACAAGTAAAGGTCTATAAAAACAGCAACACGACAGCCAGATAAGTAAAACATCCTAGAAGTCACAAGTAAAGGTCTATAAAAACAGCAACACGACAGCCAGATAAGTAAAACATCCTAGAAGTCACAAGTAAAGGTCTATAAAAACAGCAACACGACAGCCAGATAAGTAAAACATCCTAGAAGTCACAAGTAAAGGTCTATAAAAACAGCAACACGACAGCCAGATAAGTAAAACATCCTAGAAGTCACAAGTAAAGGTCTATAAAAACAGCAACACGACAGCCAGATAAGTAAAACATCCTAGAAGTAAAGGTCTATAAAAACAGCAACACGACAGCCAGATAAGTAAAACATCCTAGAAGTCACAAGTAAAGGTCTATAAAAACAGCAACACGACAGCCAGATAAGTAAAACATCCTAGAAGTCACAAGTAAAGGTCTATAAAAACAGCAACACGACAGCCAGATAAGTAAAACATCCTAGAAGTAAAGGTCTATAAAAACAGCAACACGACAGCCAGATAAGTAAAATATCCTAGAAGTCACAAGTAAAGGTCTATAAAAACAGCAACACGACAGCCAGATAAGTAAAACATCCTAGAAGTCACAAGTAAAGGTCTATAAAAACAGCAACACGACAGCCAGATAAGTAAAACATCCTAGAAGTCACAAGTAAAGGTCTATAAAAACAGCAACACGACAGCCAGATAAGTAAAACATCCTAGAAGTCACAAGTAAAGGTCTATAAAAACAGCAACACGACAGCCAGATAAGTAAAACATCCTAGAAGTAAAGGTCTATAAAAACAGCAACACGACAGCCAGATAAGTAAAATATCCTAGAAGTCACAAGTAAAGGTCTATAAAAACAGCAACACGACAGCCAGATAAGTAAAACGTCCTAGAAGTAAAGGTCTATAAAAACAGCAACACGACAGCCAGATAAGTAAAACATCCTAGAAGTCACAAGTAAAGGTCTATAAAAACAGCAACACGACAGCCAGATAAGTAAAACATCCTAGAAGTCACAAGTAAAGGTCTATAAAAACAGCAACACGACAGCCAGATAAGTAAAACATCCTAGAAGTCACAAGTAAAGGTCTATAAAAACAGCAACACGACAGCCAGATAAGTAAAACATCCTAGAAGTAAAGGTCTATAAAAACAGCAACACGACAGCCAGATAAGTAAAATATCCTAGAAGTCACAAGTAAAGGTCTATAAAAACAGCAACACGACAGCCAGATAAGTAAAACATCCTAGAAGTAAAGGTCTATAAAAACAGCAACACAACAGCCAGATAAGTAAAACGTCCTAGAAGTAAAGGTCTATAAAAACAGCAACACGACAGCCAGATAAGTAATACATCCTAGAAGTCACAAGTAAAGGTCTATAAAAACAGCAACACGACAGCCAGGTAAGTAAAACATCCTAGAAGTAAAGGTCTATAAAAACAGCAACACGACAGCCAGATAAGTAAAACATCCTAGAAGTAAAGGTCTATAAAAACAGCAACACGACAGCCAGATAAGTAAAACATCCTAGAAGTAAAGGTCTATAAAAACAGCAACACGACAGCCAGATAAGTAAAACATCCTAGAAGTCACAAGTCAAGGTCTATAAAAACAGCAAGGTCTATAAAAACGCAACACGACAGCCAGATAAGTAAAATATCCTAGAAGTCACAAGTAAAGGTCTATAAAAACAGCAACACGACAGCCAGATAAGTAAAACATCCTAGAAGTCACAAGTAAAGGTCTATAAAAACAGCAACACGACAGCCAGATAAGTAAAACATCCTAGAAGTCACAAGTAAAGGTCTATAAAAACAGCAACACGACAGCCAGATAAGTAAAACATCCTAGAAGTAAAGGTCTATAAAAACAGCAACACGACAGCCAGATAAGTAATACATCCTAGAAGTCACAAGTAAAGGTCTATAAAAACAGCAACACGACAGCCAGATACGTAAAACATCCTAGAAGTAAAGGTCTATAAAAACAGCAACACGACAGCCAGATAAGTAAAACGTCCTAGAAGTAAAGGTCTATAAAAACAGCAACACGACAGCCAGATACGTAAAATATCCTAGAAGTAAAGGTCTATAAAAATAGCAACATGACAGCCAGATAAGTAATACATCCTAGAAGTCACAAGTAAAGGTCTATAAAAACAGCAACACGACAGCCAGATAAGTAAAACGTCCTAGAAGTCCCAAGTCAAGGTCTATAAAAACAGCAACACGACAGCCAGATAAGTAATACATCCTAGAAGTCACAAGTAAAAGTCTATAAAAATGAGAGGTCAAGTCCTAAATAACCCAAACATTACAGTTGTCCGAGGTTAAGTCCTAAATAAACTTAACATAACAGCCCTCATAGTTTAAGTCCCGAATGCCAAAAAAACCTTTGAGATATCAAAAGCAATGTTGTGACAGAGAGTTTAAATCATGTACATCTATGGTGGTAAAACCCAGCCCTATATCTACCTAGATAATGAAAACAAAAGCATGACATCCATAAAACAGCGTCTTCTATGGGTCATTAAAAATTAATGCACACAAAACACCAAATACTTGTCAAAGACATGAAAATGCAAAATGAATGCAAGAGAGACAAAACCAAACCAAAAAGCATATCAGAGGTCAATTAACCACAAAAACAAAAGAATACACCATACTAATGACATAAGCAAGACGAGTCCTTTGTGAAGCTGAATATCGTCACATCACAAGAGTTAGGCCTCCCGTTTGTTACCACGCCGATACCATACTAATGTATATATATGTAAATCTAGCCTACCTGGTTGAGTGCTTCCTGCGCTTTTTCTTGCGCAAGTTTAAATAGATCCACATCATCATCTGTGACATGTGGTGGAAGTCCGTTGTTATCAAGCTCCATTTTCTCGTCATCTGTTGAAAGGAAAATACCAATCTTAGATGACATCATATAATTTGAGCTACTGAATTTGGAAGTTCAATTTCTTCATTTAATCAGTCCTGGTTTTTACCAACCTAAGCAAGCTTTAAGAAAATATTCATAAACACTATTATAAATTTGAATAGATACAGGTATCAGTGCTAAGATATCCAACAGTATATATTTTTTCAGGATACACAATGACGTCAACAATTCTTACCAATTCCTTCAAATTATGATATCAATATTATAAATATTCATTCAGACACACTTTCTATAACTCATTTATTTGTTTAAATATCAGTCACAGCAGCAATGAGATTCATTTTAGCTCACTAAGTGATTACTTCATGCTAGATCTAAACAAATATATATCACATACAAACATTCCTTTTTCACTCTGATTTTGCATGCATCACAACAAAAAACATCAATGTCATCAGAGTAAGGCAACTTCTACTAAATACATGGAAACTTTGACCCTTCGACCAACAAGACATTTTTAAACCTTCACCAACAATCTGAAGTGTTTAAGGTGCAATGTATGCAGTAGAATATACCTTCGGGCAAATTTAACACAAGAAGAAAGTCTTTTTGGAAGACAAATGTTTCCTTTATACAGTACACTGACATCCCAACCCTCCCCCCTCCATCTTTCAGACTGCTACACTGATTTAAACTAAACTAAAACTACTGTTATGTTCTGTGTCGTCAAACTACCACACAAGGACATCCCTATAGTCATACTTGTATATAAAGACTGTAGCCAAACTCCCATACAAGGACACCTCTGTAGTCAAACTCCCATACAAGGACACCTCTGCAGTCAAACTCCCATACAAGGACACCTCTGCAGTCAAACTCCCATACAAGGACACCTCTGAAGTCAAACTCCTATACAAGGACACCTCTGTAGTCAAACTCCCATGCAAGGACACCTCTGCAGTCAAACTCCCATACAAGGACACCTCTGCAGTCAAACTCCCATACAAGGACACCTCTGCAGTCAAACTCCCATACAAGGACACCTCTGAAGTCAAACTCCCATACAAGGACACCTCTGTAGTCAAACTCCCATACAAGGACACCTCTGCAGTCAAACTCCCATACAAGGACACCTCTGCAGTCAAACTCCCATACAAGGACACCTCTGAAGTCAAACTCCCATACAAGGACACCTCTGTAGTCAAACTCCCATACAAGGACACCTCTGCAGTCAAACTCCCATACAAGGACACCTCTGCAGTTAAACTCCCATACAAGGACACCTCTGTAGTCAAAATCCCATCTCTGTAGTCAAAATCCCATACAAGGACACCACTGAAGTCAAACTCCCATACAAGGACACCTCTGTAGTCAAACTCCCATACAAGGACACCTCTGTAGTCAAAATACCATCTCTGTAGTCAAACTCCCATACAAGGACACCTCTGCAGTCAAACTCCCATACAAGGACACCTCTGCAGTCAAACTCCCATACAAGGACACCTCTGAAGTCAAACTCCCATACAAGGACACCTCTGTAGTCAAACTCCCATACAAGGACACCTCTGCAGTCAAACTCCCATACAAGGACACCTCTGCAGTCAAACTCCCATACAAGGACACCTCTGTAGTCAATCTCCCATACAAGGACACCTCTGTAGTCAAACTAGCTCACATGGACACCTCCATTGTCACTCCCTCAAAAGGACACCTCTGTAGTCATCAAACTCACACACAAGCACATCCCTGTTGTCAAACTCACACACAAGCACATCCCTGTTGTCAAACTCACACACAAGCACATCCCTGTTGTCAAACTTGCACACAATGACTTTGTTTTTACGTTCTCACCAAAGGATATGTGTTGTAAAGTTCACACCAAAGGACATCTCTGTTGTCAAACTGGCACCAAAGGAAGACTCTGATGTCAAACTTACACACAATGACACATCTGTTGTGAAGCTCACACCATGGGACACTACTATGTCAAACTCATATAAAAAGGACACCCCTGTTTAAAACTCAACCAAAGGACACCCCTGCTGTCAAACTCACATGTCAGGACAAAACTATGCCAAACTCACACCAAAGTACACCTCTGTTGTAGCACTAAAACCAAAGGACGCCTCTGTTGTCAAACTCACACCAAAGGATGCCTCTGTATTCAACTCACACCAAAGGAAGCCCCTGTAGTCAACTCAAACCAAAGACCACCTCTGTTGTCAAACTCACACCAAAGGATGCCCCTGTATTCAACTCACACCAAAGGAAGTCCCTGTAGTCAACTCACACCAAAGGACGGCCCTGTAGTCAACTCACACCAAAGGATGGGGCTGTAGTTAACTCAAACCAAAGGATGCCCCTGTAGTCAACTCACACCAAAGGACGCCTCTGTTGTCAAACTCACACCAAAGGATGCCTCTGTTGTCAAACTCACACCAAAGGACGCCCCTGTATTCAACTCACACCAAAGGACGCCCCTGTAGTCAACTCACCAAAGGACGCCCCTGTAGTCAACTCACCAAAGGACGCCCCTGTAGTCAACTCACACCAAAGGACGCCCATGTAGTCAACTCACACCAAAGGACGCCCCTGTAGTCAATTCACCAAAGGACGCCCCTGTAGTCAACTCACACCAAAGGACGCCCCTGTAGTCAGCTCACCAAAGGACGCCCCTGTAGTCAACTCACACCAAAGGACACCTTTCTTATTTACACACAAGTACACCACTTAAGTCAGTTTTGTAAGCTAATTCTTTATATATCAATACTGACACTTAATTTTTAGTTGAAATACTTCTGTGTAATTTTCCTCTCCTAATTAATGTCTATAGATTTTCCCTCTTTACAAAGCCTCCTATATTGTTCCCTTACTTTATCACTGTTACGTCCCATACCTTGGTCAGAGTTATTATGTGTGTCTCCCGTTAAAAAGTTGCCCTGTTTTATCATAGATGGATTATATATAACAATGACGCATGGGTTTGCATTAGATTTGTAATTCCTAGATAAATACACACCCATTCCCACCACCACCACCACCACGTCATCTCATCCTTGAACAGTCAAACCTACTACTCAACAGTACCACCGATTGCCAAACCAAGCAATAATTAATTAAGAATTTTTCTTATTTGTAATAAATGCAGTAAATACTGACAGAATGCTTTGGTGGCCGAGTGAACTGTTTTATCAGGTGGTTTGACTGTCACGTTTTCTTTTTTTTTAGAAAACTATGTGCATTAATAAATTTACAAGAAATAACACAATGAGAACAGAACACATGCAATTAATCAAAGGCAAACTACACAGGAAGTTTCTCTTTTTTTTTCATTTCAAAACCAATAATCTTTATTTGTGAACAGAATGCAGATTGGAAAGGAAACACAAGAGAACACAGAAGCAGGAGAGTATGTAGACAACCCATGCACAGCCTGTTGTTATATAAACATCATTTCATAAAGATAAAGCAATCAACAAGAAAACGCAGATTTAAACTACAAAGAATGATTCTTCACAAAACCAGCACACACTGCCAGAAAAACATAAAGGGCAGCGCGCAACAATTTGATGTACTTCATCCCGACAAATCTGCAATCTGTTCAGAGAAGCATGAGTGACACCTTTGAACCATTTTTGCGTTTAACTGTATTTTAGAATTTTCATTTTCATTTATAATCGGAAGACGCCAAATCCTTTGCCAATTTGCTTTTTTTAAATATATATATTTACTGACGCAGACAAAAACAAATGATCGATGGATGCAAAAGTAGGCAGGGCTGCATGTCATGCCTCTCATGCTGTAGAGGTCAAGGTCATAGTGAACTGAGGTCACGAAACAAGGCCAAGGCTACCAACCACATCATGCACTACTGCCCTAGCTAGCTAGCCTATGCGACGGTACAGGTGTGCGAGCAGAGGATGATGACTAGACCCTCCGGGCGTGGGACACAGCAACTCAAGCAATGGTGAGCAGGGGCCGGGTGCTACACGGGAGGACTACCTTTTGACAGATGGTGGGTTACAGAGCTGTGTAAACGTGACTTGAGTCTTACCCCTGTGTCCTAATCCACCAGAAAGGATAACAGAGTCCTCATCATCATCATCATCATCTTTACTGCTGTCATCATCATCATCATCATCATCGTCATCATCGTCATCTTCGCTCTCTGATGAAGAGGCCGGGGGGACGGGGATACCGTGACTGCCACCCCTCCCCCGCCCCCGACCCCTTGGTGTATGTGTCATTGGTGACTGGACAATTGGCGACGATGTAAGTTTGGAATGTGCACCTCTGGCAGGTCTGCCTACCACTGGTGATGAAGATAATGACAGGACCTTGGACTCAAACAAACTGTTCATTAGTTCCTTCTTTGCACCTCGTCCCATTCCTCTCCCAACACCTCTCCCTTTACCTCTACCCATTCCTCGACCTACGCCACGACCCACTCCTCTGCCAGCACTCATTCCTCGACCTGGGGGAAGGTTCTTGCTGAATGGTCTCCCAAGTTTTACTCTTCCTCGTGAAAATGGCCTTCCTCTGCTGAATGGCCTGCCTTCACTGAAAGGTCTTCCACGACTAAAGGGTCTACCTCGACTAAATGGTCTACCTCGACTAAATGGTCTACCTGCACTGTAAGGTCTCCCACGATTAAAAGACTGTTCTTTACTAAATGATTGCCCCCTCTTACTGAAGGGCCTACCACGACTAAAGGGCCTGCCTCTAGTGCTAAATGGTCTCCCTCTGCCGAAAGGCCTCCCTCGTTTAACAAAGGGTCGCCCTCTACTCTGCCCTCTCCCCCGCATTGAATTAAGTGTACTACTACCCCTAGCCCTACCTCGACCACGCCCCCTACCTCGGCCTGCTCCTCGTCCACGGGCCACAGGGAGCTCTGGTATAACCAGAGGAAAGTCATTGGACGGTTCAACTAATATAGCAGGCTGGGTTTGCCCTTCCAAAGAGTCAACAGAGGAAGAGGAAGAGGGAGAGCATGATCTCGCTGCTGGCTTTTCTAGAATGTTAGTGATATTGTTATTATCGTTACTATAAATAGGACTACACTTGTTGAAATAATCAGATATCTTCATTCGTCGTCGACCTCTTGCTACTGGAGCATAATCTGGAACCAATTTTTTCCTTTCCCCTTGAGCTGTAAACAAATGGGACAGTCCGTCAAATAACCCCTTCAGTTGCCCACTGCCCGGAGGCCCCGTGTATTTGTGCCTTTTGGCAGCCTGTAACAACCTAGAGCGTTTAAGTATCCTACTGGCAGCCTGCTGTGAGTTGCTTTGTGATTGTTTTACACCATTGTTTATAGAACAGGCTTTATTGGACAGCGCTGTAAAGTCACCAGAATTCAAAGACACCCTAGAAGTTCTTTTGTTTGATGGCGTGAAAAACCGTGACAAGCCATCGACTAAGCCCTTGGGTTTGGTCAAGGCAAAAAACGGCTCAAAGGTGCTAGTCTCCTCATCGCTCTCTGACTGATCACCGGGAGATGAAGAACTGTCGTCCTTTGTTTGTTTAGTAGATGCTACTTTACCAGATGAGGACTCGTCCTCCGACTCAGAGCCAGAGTGGCTTCCATGTATGCCATTCTTGACCCCAAATTTTTTCTGTATGCGGAAGATTCGTCTTTGCTGTGGCGTCAACAGTGGACAAAATATTTGCCTGCAAACCAAATTTTCATTAGTTTTCACAGTAGCAGTCTCAAAGGAGTTGTATTATTTTCTGCATCATCATTTTTGTTCATAGAGTACTAAAATCAAGAGTTAATCTAGGTATATTCATCAGCTCAATAGTGCAATAATGATGTTTGGCACAAGGAGATCAATTCAATAACTTTGAATGAATCAAAACAAAACAAAAATATGAACCAACAAAATATTAAAATCAAGAATATGAAGAATAACATGAAAGGCAGTACTCACGTCCGATGGACCGCTGATTTACCGTTCACATTACCAGCTCCATCACAGCCTGGGGTTGCACATCTAAAAAGTCACAAAATAAAGGTTCCTCTGAAGTACTCCTTCCTGATTCATATATTATATAGTCTCTCTCTTCTTAAAATTCATTTTGATGTTTTACTATTTCATTGGAGATTGAGGAAACAGTGTAACCTGTCCCTTCCATCCCATTCCAAACCTTTAACACTGTTCTAACAACATGGTTTCCTTAACGATTTTGATAAAGATACAAACACACTTCATATGGCATATCACCACAGCCGAAGCTTACAAAAAGCATATTCCTTTTTCTTCATATTAATCAACTCTCCAGCGGATTGACAAAATTTACATGCGAAGTGACCAAGAAACTAGTCCCTAGATCTATTGATCAGTATCACTTCTTTTCAAAATAAAAATCTTACTTTGCAACTGGGGGTTTCTCTTTTGGGGTTCGCACACCCTTTGTTGTCACCGTTTTGCTGAATTTCTTTTTCATTTTAGCTGCCAGTTCCAAATAACGTTTCCCCTTTTTGCTGCCTCGGTTGGGGTCGCATATGTTGCACTTCCATTTGCCTGTCAATTTTAAGCCACATTTCAATTAAACAGTCCCTCAAAAATTAAATCTTAAGTTGTATTTTAATTTAAAATTTCCCATCAATTAGCATGATTTTACTAAATTTTTCAGAAAGATGATGAGAAAGATGTCAACATTTCTTCTATTTAATTTGTTTTATTCTCACGGTGTAAACATCTAAAAAAAATAGCAATCACAACATATAATTGTCAATAAATAAGCAGGCTGCCTGTTTGCCATTTCATTATTACAGTTTACAATGTGATAATTGAAGGATGTTAAGCACTTCTGTGATTACCCCTGAAAACATAATGACAAATAAACTTGATTCCAATGGTTTCTAACATTTCTAGAGTGTGTATATCTATATTTCAACAGTTTATTAACAATAACATAAATATCAACATTGGATTTCTGTATTTTTGAATTATTAAAATAAAACCAATATTCTGGACTATTTAAGTATTAGGGAATCCTCGAACAAAGAAATACAATCTATAATATCATCTATATAATTTTTCAGTGAGAATAAATAAATGTATGTTGGGCTCTATTTCAATAAGGACATGAATTCTGAACGGTAGGGTAAATATGTTATCAACAAATACCTGAGAGCTGTATTTTACTCTAGAGAATGCTGTATTACTGATAATAACCATCAACAGTATTTAATAACCTTTAACAGTACTTCATACTCAATGTTAAAAGCTGATAATATACTTAAACAACTATAAAAATGGTAGTGACAGACTAGGTAAAGTTTCTAGAATTCAAATATGATAAATACACTCCAAACTTCAACAAAATATTTTTGAAATTATTTTGGTTGCTAGGTTCAACAAAACATTTTTGAAATTATTTTGGTTGCTAGGTTTGTCAAATACTGTTGCTAAACATTTGCCAGAATGTATTGTTTCACACAAGTAGGTTTGACATATTTTATAAATATACCTTTTGGGGCTTTGTTAAGTGGTGGATCACAACAACCCATATGAAAACCACGGTCACAGCAATCACAGAAAAGCATGTTATCCTGAAAAAGTTTAATAGAAAATATTCAAACATTGCATGAGGTTTCATAAACAACAACATCTCAGGAACAAGTATCAATTTAAAATTAAGTAATCTGTACAAAAGAAAATGCCATTTTATTATCATCAATTTGGCTCAACATCAATTTCTAACACTCTTGAACAGTAATGTCTTGAATCAGAAGATCCTAGAGAGTTAATTCAACTTCCGCAGCATTTTTGGGATTCAGACCAAATATATATTATTGCAGAAACAAAGTTTTTAAACTGTTCTGTAGTTTGAAAATTTAACAGTCCTTTAACTGACTGATACTTAAATTATCAAGCATAAATTGACGATTTAGATATGATTTCATGTTCCAGGGTTGCAATGCAGATTCCTATACATAACAGCATATACTTGGAATTATTGTGTGGTGTTGTATATGAATCTAAGACTGTCAAGTGAACCCTACAGGGCCTGAAAGCAACTGAAGCGTTCAACTGTATATGTGCATACCTCCCTTCCAGATTTTTGACAAAAGGAACATTTTTTACAGTCAATACACTGCCATCTAAGAGCTTTCACCACTTCTGTCAACTCTGCAGAAAACTTCAGACAAGATGGGTGACCTGAAAAACAATTACATTATCACCAAGGTTGATAATTACACAGGTCAGATTGGTAACAAATTACAGGTAGACTCCAGAACCGGAGATCATACAGTCCTATATTCAAAATTTGTCAATTTTTCTATCAAACACGAATAGGGTACAGAACTTGTGAATTTGTTTTTTAAGTTAGGGGGATATTTCAGCTTCCACTAGAACATTCAACTGTTTCTTTCAGAAACCAATTTGAAAAATAGCAAAGCCGATGTCACGTCTATATTTATTGTCTGCTTTGTTTTTTATGCTCAAGTGTTTGCTTCAAATGTTCACAAGATTATCATCACAACAGCGAATGGCCATCATTATACCCATTTCTTAAACTTTGGTGACAAACTCTCAATACTGATATTTCTGTATTGTACAGCACCACAACCTACCACTGTTTCCACAGTCAGCACAGGAAATGAGATCCTCATATTCATTATTGCGGTTCTTGTTCTCATCCCCCAAGCAGAAACAGCAGATTGGAATAGGTTTGGCACATTTCTGAAAAACATATAATACATACTAGGTACTTTTTCCAAGTAAAAAACCACTGCTCCCTGACCATATTTTTCCTGTACTGCTTTTGTAAATTTGAAGCACTAATCTTGAATAAAACATGTATCCCATTACAATAGGGCTCATCCTTCAATATTCAGGTATCACCTGAAAAAACATCCAACAATTGGAAACACTTGACATTATTTTACACTTTTTCTTAAAACTTTCTCCAGTCTATAGCATTCTCAATAGCCTATGTTTACAAATATCTACATGCTCTAATTTAGTTTTTTATGACCATACAAATGAAATAAACTCACTATGTAATTAATTTCCTTGTATAAACATTTTTATTGTTACTAATTTATATTCCATAAGCTGCAAATTATATATTCCATGCATATTTTGTAAAGGAACACTATGGAACAGCCTTTCATAGAAAAAACTCTGAAGAGCAGGGGAGCAATTATGAATGTAAACTGTAGACTTTCCCAGAAACCTGTATCGAGTGTTTATCCCAGACCGGTCATTTCCAAGAGTAGATTATAAGAACCAACCGAAACAGTCTCCGCAACTTGGAAAAAACTCCTGAGAGTTAGGAAGCAATTATGAATCTAAACTGTAGACTTTCCCAGATACCTATATCAAGTGTTGATCCCAGGCTGGTCATTCCCAAGAGCAGTTTATAAGAACCCAACGAAACAGTCTCCGCAACTTTGAAAAAACTCCCGAGAGTTGGGAAGCAATTATGAATCTAAACTGCAGACTTTCCCAGATACCTGTATCAAGTGTTGATCCCAGGCCTGTCATTCCCAAGAGCAGTTTATCAGAACCCCATGAAACAGCTTCAGCAACCAGTAAAAAACTGTGAGAGTTGGGAGCAATTATGAATCTAAACTGTAGACTTTCCCAGATACCTGTATCAAGTGTTGATCCCAGGCCTGTCATTTTTAACTGAGCCGGTATAGTATACCTTTAGCTACTGGCTATGGAGCTAATCAATTAATCTGGTGGAATTTCTGCTGTTATACAACAGTGTATTGATTTTGTTTATGGTGGTAGCTGTGGCCTAACTGTGCCAGACAGGCTGTGCTCCATGTAACTGTTGGGTGCTGTATGAGTGGTATTAGATGTCTCATTACTGACTAGATAAATACACGAGGTGGAATTTCATACATGATCATTGCCTGCCTGTGCCCATGGGCTGCAGTAAGGAGTGATGATAGGAGTAATCTGCATTTCCTACCAGGCTGCTAGTTCAAGATCAACATACATCATTTAATAGCAATTTATACATGGTATAGTGCCCTTCATCAATTCAATCAACATGAAAATAGCTTAGTGCATGTATCTGTTACAACACATTTGTCTTCACCCTCACTCATCTCAATTGCAGCCACTCAGTCATTCTCAATTTCATATTGTAAACCAGTAAACCTTTTAAATATCTCTAGATATATCCACCCAACACCATCTAAAGTCACTGATATTGGTCTTTAAATCACAAATTAGGGCCACCTACTGTGTTAATTTGCCTTCTACTGTCAGCTCTCGACATCTGACCACTAATCAAAATCTACAAATGTTAACTCTTTAAACAACCATTCTAGCATTAATTCTGATCAAGACAAAAAGAACCTGGCAAAACATAGTGTAAAACGTCAATTTCTCTATGACTTTTTATCAATCTAAACCCAACCTTTCCCTCTGCTCCAATACAATTAGCATGTTCACCTGACAAGATCATTCAGGATGTTTGTATTTTAAGGTAAGGAGGTAAAAAGTCAAAGCTCTATTTCAGTTCACCTTCTAATCAAAGTGTATGACACATGCGTAGTTAAATAAACTGACACTAATTAATGAGAACTGGTTCATTTACCAAGAAAGTGGACGTGACTTCATTTCGTTTTATTCAAGAAGAATTTCACAGTTTTGAAAATACACAATTCATGAAATCTTGCACTTTTAAATAAATGTTGGGGAAAAAAATATTGAAAGAACATATTAACGGTCAGAACTCCTTTCCTCAAAAATTAAAAATCTCAAAATTTAAATTGATGGTTACTTAAAAACTTGCCAACGATTGTTAAGGGTCTTGAAGTAATGGACCTCTTGAATAATACATTGGTCCTGCATGAATACTTAAAACAGCACAAAAAAACATTTGGAAATTATCAAATTACTCTTCCTCTCCTGAACAACCCTAGACTTAATATCCACATTGTGATCACTACTGCTTAATTAGTTGGACAGCATTTCAAATTAATTGTTTCAACTAATTTTCACTACATTGTAACAATTGATCAATATCAAAACAATCATTGGTGAAAAATTTAACCAGTCTAACTGAGCAATTTCCCATATTATAGCTAGAGCCATTTTTTTCTCTCTCCTTCGATACCTGAAGACACTTGTACTATATTGTACTTCATTCATTAACTGATAAATACTTGTCAGACAACATTTGATCTTTAATTTTCTTGTACAAATTTCTTCATATTTTGGGGCCCTGTTGATAATTACCAAATTCTGCTCAAAGGAAAATGAGAGGTCACTTCCAGAGTCCTCATCAAAAGATCCGGAGTGACTACTGCTTCCTGCCGAGTCAGACTCCTGACTTTTCTCTCCAAGCTTGATGGTGCGTCCATCTTTGACTAATAATCCTGATGTTTCTCCCTTCTTCACAGAATCCTTCAACTGGTGCATCAATTCAATCCCATCGTGCAGTTCCACAGTGTAACTGTTTTGAATGTTCTTTTCGATCTTTGACAAGGACGACCCATCAGCCTCACCCATTGCTCGGATAGACCTGATAATAATTTTGCACAAGTCTGTTGATTTATCAACATGTAAAACCCTTGGTTTAAGGTGTGCGTTTGCATCTGCATCTTTGTACGAGACCAAACCTTTGTTGTAGACTTGTAAAACAGTACCATCCTTGATAGCAAGATTTAGCTGTTCTTCAATGGAATCTTTAGTAACTTTGTGATATTGCTGAATTGCATGACAGATTCGATCCAAACTAGGTCGCTGTTTCTGACATTTCACTTTCCCAATGGCCTCTAAAATCCATTTCAAATATGTCGGATTAGCAAGGCCTTCCCTCTCTCCCTCTTTCACCATTTCTATTCCAAAAATGGGTTATGATTAGGAGGTAAATAACAATATTTAATATTCACATTTTCTGGGCTACGTATTACGTGTAGTGTCAAATTTTTATATTCTCAAATAATTCTCCTATAGCCATGAATTGGTTTTCTTTTAGTAGGCCCAAAGCAAATCACAATGCTTTAGACGCATCTTGAATTTACTTAAAAACTTCATTTTGAACCTGAAAAATAAAGAAATAAAATGTATTAATATTTCATTTTCTCAAATTCAAAACATCTTCAAATCAATTAACATATTTCAACTTATTTGACTAGTGATAACAATAAAAAAAACAAGATCAATGGGTAACATTTAAAACTCTCCAAACATTTTGTTCAAACAGAACGTTTTTATGTAAAAAAAAAGTAACGTTTGAAGAAAATTTGTTCATTTAATAACTTCGCTTGATATTATAAAGCATAAATAAAGAAATGCAGTTCACTTAAAATGTTGAAAATTTCAATTGATAGTCATAAAAATATGTCATTTTGCTGGAAATGACGTTTTTAGATATTTCAGGGTGTGAAACATTCGGGAAATGTTACATACAACTTCTATCGTTATTCGAATTACGCCGTGAAAGATATTTGAATACAATTATCCACGCCCATGTACAAAGAAAACATTATTAAAATCGAGAAATAACATTATACGTCCGGTTCAAACTGAAATTCTCACTGTTTTTGTCAAAACCGATCACAGAAGACCAAGCGGATTTGGCCAGACAAGCATATTTCCTTCTGAAATATCGTTTTCTTTACAAAATCAAATTATTTCTTACAAAAACTCCACGCCCGAAATTGCCACCCCGTGAAAGCTGTTAACAACGAAATTTGACAAGATATAGCCAAACTTTTTAAAAAATCAAAACGGACAGATTGTGAATAATCAGATTTGTACAATCCGCTAAGCAACGCCTGGCCCGAACCGAGAAGAAAACGTAAAATGGCGACTAAGGGTACATCGGAATAGCAGCCATGATAATAATGGCGGCAACTGTATGTGACGATTACTACACTCGAATTCAAGCATATTGAGAGTAATTTAGTCACAGAAATGACCTTATAAGTATCGCTAATACCCCTTAGACATATATCTCATAACAGTTGAGTGTGATAATGATTCGGAAACATCTAAACACAAAAAATGTTTTGCATCATCATGTCGGACTGTCAACAATGATTTCAAAATTTGAACCGTGCAAACAAACAGTAAATATCAGTTAACTCACCGTTTGATTCCCTTCTAAATATTTCAATCCAATAGTTTAAAGTATCTCTTTAAGCATAACATACACAAATCGTTTTGTCTCTGACTCTAAATGTCCAGAAAAATGTAAAATCACAAGCCTCCAGGTCTCCTCGGTTCGACTAGCTGTCCGCCATTGAAAATATGGCTACCAATGAACTACGGACGCTCGTGGATCGTTGGGAGAATTTAGACTTTCAGGTCAATTTTTTACATGATCTTGCATTTTTTATGACAAAATATGACACCAAACATGGCTAAATCAGCTAGAGGCAAATCAGATATATATTTTTCTATCATATGACAATATTTTGGACGAGCAAACTATCATCATTATTTTATTTTTGTATTTTTATAAATCACGACCTAGTGTAGTTCTCCCTGCGCGTTGGTTTGTTGAAACAATTTGTCCTGTTCTTTACAATAACGAATTCTGATTGGTCAATGGTGATAAGTGATATGCTTTGATTCTTATGAGCACACATGAGTGTAACAGACCTAAATATATTAGCCTATTAGTAAATAATTTAAGGGTGAAATAAGTGCTTTGGAAAGGCAAAGACAGCTAGATTATTAACATATTGTAACAGAAGAAACACAAGAAAGAGGTGATTCCATGAGTCATTCCCCACAATAAAATAAATTTATAACACGGACAGTAAAACACCCAGCCTGGCTTCATCCCCTGATACAAGCAATGTAAATAAACAATTTGAGAAATCATACAATGACAATATTTTGTCAGATTTCTTGCATGTTTGTATCCGATTCATTGATTAACACTGCTACAGTGACCACGTGTTAGTGTTTGTAAACAAGGGAAAGGTCCATCAAGTATGACACACTGAAAAGCGCGATTTTCTTTTTGATATCTAGCCCAGATATCAATACATTTTTTCGATATTACCGAACTTGTAAATTGTGACTGAATAACACATTTCCGCGGCACAGCCACGTTTTACTTTGACACCCTCCAATATTTCTAACTTTTCAGAGACATACATACAGATTAAAGTTTTTTTTTTTTTTTTTTTCAAATAACACCATCCTCTTATATTTCAGATAAAATCTCGACATTTTTACCGCAACAAAAACAGGGACGTAGATAAAAAAAAAACAGTTATCTACGTCCCTGAAAAAAGCAAGTGTGGACTGAGAATAGTAGGGGCTTGGGGACTGGGATAGGGGTGGAGATGGGTTGGCAAAATTATATAACTTAGCCTATTATGGTTAGAGGGAGAAATAAAACACAAACAGTTTTCTGGAATCTTTATTTCAATAGTTGCTACAAAAAGTATCTTTCACGATTTTTTGTTTGGTTGCTTGCTTGGTTTATCGGACCATGTGTTTGCTTGCTTGGTTTGGCGCCCCATGAATGACCGGAGTCATTTTCAGGCGGGCTTTCCTTGCAGTAGTTGGTCGTACCTCACTGAACAAAATACGGGAGGCCCGTTGCGTGCACCAGAGCAATTTTACACGATAACGCATGAAATTGAATTTCTTTCCATTTCTTAAATATTACTTTTCATATATGTATTATGCGTTTTGAATTTTGACGAAGACATTTGTAAATTGAGTTTAAAATTCAAAGATTCGTCTTCAGTTTGAATTAACTCCCGAGAGACCTGGATTAATCAAATTTACTTTTTCAAGCCAGCAGTTATTTCAAATGATAATGTGTTTAATTGAAAAGGGCTTGCGAAGATACTGAAAAATGCAAACTCTTGAAAAACATGTTTGATACAAGTTACAAAAGGATTCGGATTGTTAACTCAACACGGATATTTTTGCTTGTCCGAGTAATAAATTCCCTCACTTAAAGTTAAATACGAATAAAAAAAAAAGGATAGCTACACTTGTCAGATTTCTAGGTATGACATCGATTTCTCATAGTACATTACACAGGTGTCAATCAGTTACTACAGGAGAAATGACACGTGTCATATGATAACCACAAGACATATTGTATGTATCAAATACATATGATATATTGCACGTGTCAAACACAGAACAAGCTTCCACCATTTTTAAAATGGTGTCAAGTTTATGTGACAATTATCATAGGAGATGTGACATGTGTCAGTTAGCGGAAAGACAGAAAATGTGTCAAACGGTGATTATAAATACATTATTGTTGTCATACATTTAGCTCGGGAGATATGACAGGTGTTTAACAGTTATCATAGGAGATATGACATGTATCAAACAATTATCACAGGATATATGACATGTTTCAGATAGTTGCCAAGGGAGATATGAAATGTGTCAGACAGTTGTCACAGGAGTTATGACAGGTGTCTAACAGTTATCATAGGATATATGACATGTGTCATATGATTAACATAGATATGACATGTTTCAGACAGTTGTCAAGGGAGATATGGAACGTGTCAGACAGTTGTCACAGGATTTATGACAGGTGTCTAGCAGTTATCATAGGATATATGACATGTTTCAGACAGTTGTCATGGGAGATATGGCAGTGATCACAGGAGATATGGCATGTGTCATGGGAGACATGACATGTTCCAGGCAGTTATCATAGGAGATATGACAGGTGTCATACAATTGCCACAAGAATTGCACGTGTCCGACATTTATCACATGAGACATGACAAGATTGCCGGAGATATGGAAGTCGTCAGACTGTCGAAACAGGAAATATGACAGGTGTCAAATCGCTGTCAAAGGAGATACGGTGGATGGAAGACATTCTAATAGATATAAGAGATGTGAGATTGTTATAGCCGATGATAAGACATGTGTCAAACAGTTATCAGAGGGAATGACAGGTGTCTGGCAGTTACCGCAGAAGATATGACAGGCATAAGTGAGTCAGTACAGGGGATGTACCAGGTGTCAGACGGTTATCACAGGGGATATGACAAGTGTCATAGAGTTATCACATGAGATATGACAAGTGTCATATAGTTATCAAAGGAGATACGATAGGTGGCAGTTTGGCACATGAAATGCGATAGGTATCAGTCACATATCTGAGATACGAGAGGTGTCAGTTCGTTGTCACGTGGAACATTATAGGTGCTAATCATTACTGGGGATGTGACAGATGTTAGTTATCACGGGAGGTATGTTATGTCCTATAGAGTTACCACGGGAGATATAACAGGTGTCAGGCAATTGTCACAGGAGATATGACAGGTATCAGGCAGTTGTCACAGGAGATATGACAGGTGTCAGTTATAGGGTATATAACACATGTCGAACAGATATAACAAATATCAGAGATTTCACTAGAGACATGACATATTTAAACAGTTATCACAGGAGATATAAAAATATCAGAGATTTCACTAGAAACATGACATATTTAAACAGGTATCACAGGAGATATAACAAATATCAGAGATTTCACTAGAAACATGACATATTTAAACAGGTATCACAGGAGATATAACAAATATCAGAGATTTCACTAGAGACATGACATATTTAAACAGAAACAGTTATCACAGGAGATATAACAAATATCAGAGATTTCACTAGAGACATGACATATTTAAACAGTTATCACAGGAGATATAACAAATATCAGAGATTTCACTAGAAACATGACATATTTAAACAGTTATCACAGGAGATTAACAAATACAGAGAACAGTTATCACAGGAGATATAACAAATATCAGAGATTTCACTAGAAACATGACATATTTAAACAGTTATCACAGGAGATATAACAAATATCAGAGATTTCACTAGAGACATGACATATTTAAACAGTTATCACAGGAGATATAACAAATATCAGAGATTTCACTAGAGACATGACATATTTAAACAGAAACAGTTATCACAGGAGATATAACAAATATCAGAGATTTCACTAGAAACATGACATATTTAAACAGGTATCACAGGAGATATAACAAATATCAGAGATTTCACTAGAGACATGACATATTTAAACAGGTATCACAGAAGATGTAACAAATATCAGAGATTTCACTAGAAACATGACATATTTAAACAGGTATCACAGGAGATATAACAAATATCAGAGATTTCACTAGAAACATGACATATTTAAACAGTTATCACAGGAGATATAACAAATATCAGAGATTTCACTAGAAACATGACATATTTAAACAGAAACAGTTATCACAGGAGATATAACAAATATCAGATAATTATCACAAATGTCACAAGAAATATGAGAAGTGTTGTATGAGTTATGATAAGTATCATTGGGTATATCAAAAGTTGTCACACGATATGTGACTGGCGTCAATGGAGTTATAACAGGTGTTGGGGAAGATATAGCAAGTACCAGTTTCCTGGATAATAAATTTACAAAGTTATGACATCTCGTATCCTGCTTTGCGATGATAACTCTAATAAATTACAGTTACAAGCTGAAATTCATAGATAATTTCCTGTTTCATCCTCCCCATGCATATTCTATCGTTTGCTTTTGTCATCCCCAGATTGTCAATGATCTCTAACCTGGTCCTGGCTGGAATTATACATACACCTGCATTCATTTCCCTTTAGATGTTCTTTTGTAGTCCCTGCTCTGGTCTAGTTCCTCTTGATGGTAATTTCAGTCTTTCTTTGTCATTCAAGCTGTTTTCTTATTTACAGGTCAGTTTTTATTGCCTTTTGACACCTAAATCCATTTCATTTCCCTAATTTAAAAAAAACCATCTTGTTAATTCTGATCTGAAATTGGATATTTACCTCTAAGCTCATTCTACCTTTTGTGTTTATCATTCCTATGTATTTGATATAAAATATATAGATATTAATATATATCAAACTCGGGTACAATCACGACAGGTTATTTAAATCTGGAACCTATTTGATAAATTATATTAATATTATATATCAAATATCAATATATACACATATATCAAATATATCTTTATATTCCTATTGTAGAAGTTGAGAGTACAGATCGTATTACTTGCCTCAGCTAATAGGAATATCCCTTTAGTCGAGTGGTAGGTTGTCCGACTAGAGACCGAACTGTCGTTAGTTCGAATCCCGTCGGCGGCTTGATTAGAACTACCTATCTTTCATTACTACTTCCTATTACATTATGTATCTTTAATATTACATTTTTAACGCAAATAATATGAAAGATTAATGCTATCTCAAAGGACAACTTTATCTGCAAAAACATCCCACAAATTTCTATGAGGTTTTTCATAAACGATTCTTATAAATCATAACAGATATGAAGACAAACTGTTGCTTACGATTTCAATATGACGAATGGTATTCTTATGGAGCTGCAACCTGATTAAAACGAATCTGTAATTGAGTTTTCTATACCATGCTGATTTTGATTCCAAGATTGCACAAAAGACGCACAAGTGAATAACACCTTTCAATACTTAGATGTAGAATTAGATACAGTAGAGCCAAACAATAAATAAAGATGCATCATACAGTTTTTTCGTCCCTCTAATTATCGTCAGTGGTACTAGGCCCAACATTGTAAAACCTAGGAGGCGACTGAAAAAAAATCCAAAGTGATCGACAGAAAAGTCAAAATCTGGATGAATAGTTGAACTGTCCTCACCATTAAATAAATTCCACTGTTTTCATATATCTGAATATTACAGAAGACCGGCAAAAACATGTGTACATTCTGTCGTCGCCATTCCAATTCATTGAAAGGTGGCATGTAGGTTACAGCAAACATCGAGAACTGAAAGTCCTACTGCACTTTCTTCCATCTCCAATCCAGTATTGTACAAAATACGCACAACGTTTGTCGATACATTTTAAAGATAATAATGAGACATTTCCGAAATCCTGATAATTAAGATATGATGACGTTGGTGATATTTTAGATTACACTTAATAAACTCAGTTTGTCCATGTGTATGAAAATCGAGCTTCATGTGATATTTTGATCATGAAATAGAAGTGTTTTTGCAATGCTGGAGGCACATAACATTTCAGTTATGATGAACACTTGAATCAACAAGATGAATTACCACTGGATAGAGAGACTTTATTTTTTTTATTTTTCCCATCTGGTGATTGACTGAATTTGGAATTTCTAGATCCAGAACACTTATCTTATTTGTTGTCTTGGTGCACACTTTGCATGTGTGCGGAACCTCCACATACTGGTAGGCCAAACGAACTTCTGTTTTTACATGATAAACATTTTTCATTTCGTCATTCATTTTATCACTGTTACTTTAAAGAGAAAGCAATATCATTAAGTATATAGACATTTTCATTGATCCGCTTTTTCCTGTGTCTGGCCATCAATTGGAATGGTTCCTATCACAATCCCCCAATGTTGAAATGGCGTCTCCCAAACTGCAGAAAGCATTTAGAAGCGTTGAAAAATTAACGTTTCACAACGGAACTATTTCTTTTACAGAAATTGGTCGGATACATTACCTTCCAAAGAAAAGTTCATGGTAAATTTTCCATTCTGTTTTGTATCGGTGAAAGGTCATTCTTTAACGAATATTTCGTTTGATAATTGAATGGTCTTGCAGTATTATGATGGCCAGTCGTGCTGTAAACAGCATAACTATGGAACTTAAGATGGAGGATTTGGGAAAATTGAACTATTACAAACTATTTATTTTCAAATTGTCTCGAGTTCGGAATTTTTTACTGTTAGTTTTGCAAAATTCTCAAACCAAAAACAATCTGTCTTCAATTTATTTCCTCCAATGGCATGTCATGCATTTAGGATAAATGTGGACATCCAAAAGGAAAGCGTGGAATATCTTAATCGATCCAACCAAAGGATTTGTCCGTATAGTCTTAAGGATGTCTGGAGCGTGATAATTTGTCCGTATATTCGTAAGGATGAATGGAGCGTGAGAATTTGTCCGTATAATCTTCGGGATGACTGGAGCGTGATCTTTAACAATTTTTAAGATCCTATTTTACAAAACATTTCTATAAGAAGCTTGGATTTTTTTCCACTCTGTGCGAAACCATACCGCATTCTAAAATGAAAGGACGCTTTTGGTCTCTTGTTATGAGAGCTCTCTTTTCCAAGGAAGGTGAACGGCAGAACGAAAACATCAATGAAATACCAACATTGCAACATAATCATAATCCAAACTCAAATATCATAAAACTTAGGCAAATTATGAGAAAATGTTTTTACAGAGAATCTCATGAAAAAAGAACAAGGAGAACAAGACTAAGTATATAAATGTCAAAGAACAAATATACGGATGAAGAAATCCTATAATTGTTTCTGTCTGACAACACTTTCGTCGACTTTCTTGGTAAGATCTTTCAATACACTTTTGGGATACCTTTTGGAACTATCTCTGTCTCCCTGTTGACTGACCAGAATTTTTGTTTTCATACGAAACTGAATTTATCGAATAGCTTATCAAAAAGGTCACAAAAACTTTTGCAATGTCGTTTGATGACGTCTGGTCTTTAAATAAGACGAAACGTATTGACCACGCCCATCGTATATATCTACCAGGTGTAGAGATCAAGGACAGGACAGACTCATCTACCGCCTTTTTATCTCGATCTTTCCCGACAACGAAACCAACATAGACAGCTTTCCACTAAGCTGTATGATAAGCATGATGATTTCAATTTCTCGATTGTGAATTTTCCATTTCTGCATAGCAACATAACTGCATCCCCGATATATGGCGTTTTACATGTTGCAGCTGATTCCATATTCAAGGGCATGTTCCCATTATTACGGACAAACTAGGATCATATGGTTACAAATGATGAAAATTATGCGGAAGTTTATAATGATCTCATTGAGAAATATTATATTCCTTTGTGTGACCTAATGCTGGACATGTTTGTACTTTTTCATGAATCTCCGTGTAAATCTTTCGGTTGTTAATATTTTGCCTTTGTTTTATTGAATTTAAGTTTGAATCATGATTACAATGACATGCTGGTATATATGGATGAATATTGTTATAACATTTCAGCTTGAGTTCAGGTTAGTTCAAGTCTCCATATCAAATGTATTTTTAAAGAAAGTTGATCACCAATCTTAATGACACTTTAACTGGCAATATCACACCGAGGCGAATGGTGATAACATGATTCACGAATTTTGAAGGGAAGAAATTATTGATAAAATACCTAAACCATGAAATCTAAAAATTGGCTCCAATATTCAATTACATTCATCAGACCTAATTGTATAGTGAATTCAAGTGTGTCTATCGCATCAGCTCGATACGTTACAGTTTAAAACAGATTAAATAAAATTGAGATCTAATCACAGCCACAAGTTAACGGTGGATCTTTAACGTTATAATGACAGTTGGATGATTGGTTCAGGATCTTGTATCTTCATGTCCTGCAGAGGGGCCATTCGAGGGCAAACACATCACCTGCCTAATCGGTTATACATCGACAAGGACTTGTTTGAGCTAATTTGTATGGACGATAGTATGAATGAAGATGGCAACCTGGAAGTTACTCAGTATGTACCTACCAGTACACAATGGAATGGTAGTGACACTTTGTCCAATTGACCAAAAGTAGTAATATATTTTCTTGTCTTGAATATCATCGATAATATTGTTTAAAAGTATGACTGCAGTCTAGAATCGCTATGTTTGAAAGCTTTCTCGGTAACCACGTTGTGTTATAATTCTCGAACATAACTGCATAATACAATGTTTGAAGACTTTGTCTGCTCATAAGTTATTATCGCATATACACGACATTCCAGTAGCAAATTTACGATCCACCACATTAAATTTCCAATAATTTGTGGGTATCAATGTGCCATTCTTATGTTTAAGTGTTTTCTTCACTTCATAGTATTCCGACAGCTGTCACTATGTTTCGACATGTTTCTGTCCAGTCTGCGTTTAATGCAATTGACAAAAAAAATATCCTCAACGTATAGTTTGAATGGACCTACATTAAACGTGAATGAATCTTGAATGAGTTGTCCGCTTTACATGAATTGACCCATTTTTAATTCAAATTCTGTTATTAAATATCTATACGTACTATGTGAGACTCGATTGGATCAATCCTGACGAGACAAGTAAAGTTAAATGTAAAAATGTCACGTGCCCTTAACAGCCCCAACAAAGAAGTCCGGCGAAGTTTGAATATTGTTGTGATGATAACGATCCAGCGATTGTCTGCACTCAACATGTGTCACGACTTGTGTGAAGTAAACCCTGACTGAGAGCTCCCTTGTCGTCTATATAACCATGAGCTCAGAACATCTTCGTATATTTATGTAAGACAACAACCTCTCTCAGTCACTATAGTAAAATACACATGTTTGTCAATTTGACGATGAAGCGTGCAGTGTGTGGTGTATTGCTTCCAGGATGTCAGTTGACATGGGTAGCCCTATTAATCAGCTGTATGTAGGTCAAGCAACAGCAACTATCAACAAGGCACAGCTAAATTAGATAGATCAGCAAGGTGTCCAATGTTATACGACTAGAGGTGACCGCGTACAGTCCTTGTATACAAAGACAAGCAGACGACAAACAAGAGAGCGGGAAAGAGCAGACGACATGATCGGCCACATGTCACATGGGCTGCAGCTGGCGGTCGAAACCCCATCAAAATCACCCCAGTGACAGATGGAAATTGAAGGGGGTAAATAGCGGAATGACATTTCATTTTACACATATTGAAAACGATTATCTTTCTTCCACATTGAGTAGTTCAAACAAATATTGATCTATTTCACTCAACCCAACTAACATAGCGTTAGTGATGCCCGCGAAATGAGGCTAACGGTGCACATATAAGCTCGAAATATCACACTGAAATAGTAGACAATTTATCAGCACTTGTGTACGGATGTGCTGGGTAAGGGTCAGTGATGGTAATGCTTATCAAGATGTCACATGACTCAGGGATATATTGTCAAATGAAACAAAAAAGTCGGGGGAGTTGTTTACTGTCCGTTTCAGATCTGGCCAAAACGAGATCACATCGATAGCATTGCAACGGCCCATGACGGAAGACAAATCAATATAACAAAGCACACAGCCAATGTGAACTTACATCCGTAGTATAGGGTTTGCATTCAACAGTTACACAGTTATGGCGTCCACTGTAGTCCAAAATGTTCAAATACCGACAACTCCTGATACGCACAATGTGCCGAGGGAAAGAGAATTCACCTTGCTACATCATCCACACAAACATTAATGGTTTCACTGCTTATCTAAAGTTGCACAAGCTTATATGTATTTGGTATAATCTACTGGAGTGGTGATACGAGTTTGGACAAATATAAAATATATTTAATGGTTTCTTAATAGCATTTTTTCGACAAATCGTCTTGGATTATTTCCTCCCTGAAAGCCTACTACTCAAACAAACGAAAACAACTCACAAAAGCAATTAAAAAGATACCTCAAAGCCGGAACGAAAATAATATACAATATTGTACAAAAGACACAAGTAGATAACACCTTTTAATACACTATATAGTTACATACTGGAGAGGCGAAAGCTCCGTCCTTCCAGGACTTGTAAATGATGCTAAGACCATAAATTATGAAGCCTAGGAGACGACTTGGGAAAATCCGAAGTGATCAAAAGCAAAATTAAAATCTATATTGGAAAGAAGACGAACCCCGTAATCCGTGTAAAGTCATAATATACAAATATCGGATAATTTAAGAACAATGTCAAGTATATGTGTATATTTTGAACGTGTCACCAATCGAATGAATTAAAATGTGACATGCAGGTTCCGGCAAACCTCGTAGACTAAAAGTCCACCAGCAGTGTCTACCACTTGCAATCTCGAAGATTGTACAGAAAGGGATACAATGGAATAGCACCTTTTAATAGAATTACAACATTTCTTCAATCTTGATTTGGTAGCAAAATTATTGCATCGATGCATTGAAGACTATATTACAATATGTCTTTTTTTCTCGAGATAGACGTTTTGGTCTGTGATAGAAACTTTCGGCCTCTGCAATATCCCTTATGACGACTTCGAACAAGGTCTTCGAAATCAATACTAAGGATGAGATATTTTATTCTATCTTCCGCTTGACTGATTGAAGTAAATCCTACAAATTATGTCTTCATTTGGGTTGTTGTTCCGAATTTCTTTTTAAAATGATCACCACGTCTTCTAGCATCCAAAATATGTTAGTTCTCGTACCATGAATCCAAAGTGTTGTGGAATATTGGATCAATGTTTGGCAACTGGTTTATGTTATCAAACGAAAGTGAAATCCTTGAAAGAATGAGCGAGTTTATAACAAGACACCTTTAGTTCCCCGCACCCAGCGTGAACACTACAGCTTTCTATTCCAGTGCTATCATTTGATACTGAATCCTCCAGAAAGAGGGCTGGAATAAATGTGGATTTCAGGGAATAATCCTTCGACCAATTGTCAACATCCGCTCCTGAAAAAAATTCTTATCAGCCTATTTGATGTTTTCAGGATGTCCATTTTCGTGCTAAATTATAGGAATGTTTGCATGACCTCCTAATATATGTTTGTGAGGTTGTTTTTGTTTTTCAAACAAAAGTGAACTTTGGTACACGTGTATCATTGTGAATTCTACTGTGAGAGAGTTTATGGTATCGGAGATTGCGCCCTAAATGGAATAGCTGGATTTCGGGCTGACATCGCCCAACAGACCATAGGTATTAGACTTGAAATTAATCTCATTCCTCTCTTGGCTCACTTGGTTTTATTTATTTGTTTATAATCCGAGAAAACAAAGAAAAGATGCCGACAAGTTAACAAAATCTTCATTCAAACACTAAGTTGACGAAACTGTGACAAGATAAAAACGAAAGAAAGATTTTCACACACACTCAAGCACACGCATGGGGTTATGTTTTTGCAATACCCCTGAACACAGGTTTAGTATGTTGTCGCTTGTTGGCGTTATGATATGTCTTGTGACCGTGGTTATGAAGGTTTGATCTTCGAACTCATGACAAAAGTTCTCATCAGCTGGTATTAAGCAGTCATAGTCATGCTGAAGTTACCATTAGTACACCTTATGGTCTTCAAAACCTCATACCCCTAGCATCGCTAACGAAGAACAAAATACTTACATGATGCAGTTTATTTTCATTATTTTTGGCGATGATCTATCAAACACTAATTTTGTAAGATGCTATTCGTATAAATCATTTGTTGGTTTTGCACAATCGTTTGGTCTTGTGTTAGAAGAGTACAATAAAAAGATAATGGTTTTTGTGTTTCCTCTTCTTAACATTGGAAACATGCATGTACTCCGACTGCAGTACAGTTCACAGAATCCTGAAATCCATTGATGGTGAATTTAATCTAAAGATAAAATTTTAGTTTGCTGTGTGAATGACAGTAAGTCATTCACGAGTTACCTCCCCTCTTTGAATACTAATTTTACTAAACCAGTGTAGGAGTTATTTCCCTTGGCACGCACCTGCCAACACTGTCTTCACTCTGATGTTCTGTTTGTGGTTTTTTGAAAATAATTCTGGTCAATTGAAGGGCTTATAACCAAACAACAACAACAGCAACAACAACAACAATGTTATAACGTCCTGCCTGGAGGACAAGATTGTACAACAGACACTAGTAAAGCGAACCATTTGATAAAATTTGCATGAGATATAACAAAGCCAAACAATGTTTTAAACTTACAGCTGTTTCGTTCTTCTGGGGCTCGTCAATGATACTAAAAGCTGAAATGCTAAACCTAGGTGGCGTTTGAGAAAAATTCAAAGTGATAGGGAAAAAAATGTCAAAATCTAGATTGGGAGGTGCACTATCCCCAAAATTTAGTAAATTATGCAAATTAAATATATTTGGTAGTTTTAGAACGTCACTTAGCACACGTGTTGCTGTAATTAACTATTTTGTAGCGACTAGGACAGGTTTAATTTATATTTCTCGTCAGCTTTTATTCAACAGTAAGACTCGGTCAATAGTCGCCTTTAGTATAATTTCCCATCTATATTCTGACACTAATTATGACCTATATCCGTTTTACTCATTCACCATCTAGGCTTCAACATTTCAGACCCCTAGCATCACTGACCAGGCCTAGAACTCAAAAGACGAAACAGCTGTATGAAGCACATTTTATTTATTACTTGGCCCTACTGATGGATATCTGTACTGAATGGCATTATTCACTTGGGAGTCTTTTGAACAATCTTCATCAATCTACCAGTTACTTATCAACAGATTGATTCTCCTGTAATATATAATTATGGTTTTACTTGTGATGAACTCCATTTCCTCTTTCCAGATGTTCACACTTTCGGCTTTAAGCAACACAGATAAGTTCTGGAAGGTTTAAACAGCTTTATGACGCAGTTAAACTCATTGTATGGCTCCACAGTATCTAACACCAAATAAACATTGAAAGGCGCTATTCATTTTTGTACATTTCATTTGATTATTGCCAAGATTGCCAGAAAATATCGTCGAAAAGATGAATGTATGTTTTGTACCCTCCGTCACCAGCAGCTTTCTGTATAGTACATAACTAAAGGGACGTGGAAAAGAATTCCAACTCCATGCTAGTTGATTTGCTGCTCCCACTGGGATTTTGATATTTTTCTTTCTTCCTTTCTGTACTTTATTTTCAACTCTAAGTGTTCTTTCTGATATCCATCCTTATATTACTCTGGCTGTTGCGAGGACGTTTAACATAGTAAAAATGCAACATATCATTTGACACATGCAAGGTGCTTATGGTTTCTATTATGTTACAGTGGTAAACATATCATTTAACCGATATTTGTGGGGTTTTTTTTTTCATATTTCTTAGTCAGAGGAAATCACACCAGTTGGTATTTCATTGTGCTCTATTCGTTCAAGAGTTACGTCCCTTCTTTACATACTGAAAACTACTTTCCAGTAGGAGTTATTTCCCTTTTTACACAACTATTAAAAAAAACAATAAAAATCTAAAACTGTATTGGACATATCTACTTTTTTATATCTCATGTCTGATCTTGTTTGTTGTGAACGAAATACTCATTATCAGGGGAAGCGTTCTGTAGAACAAGAACAAAGTCATCTATGTTTAGATATTGAAGTGTACCGATCAGGGGTTAGCAGGAAAGCACGGATGTTTGCCCCGCAGGAACATCAAAGAAGCACGACTTCTGATTCCAACAACTTTTTTTAATGTGTAACAAAAACGAGTGACGTAACACACAGAAATATTAGAGAAGGATCCGGGTTGCGGACCGGATTATTATTATTGATCCAATACATTACAGACAGAGACGTATATAAACCATCATCTGAATTCAAAATGTTAGTCGATGAAACTAGAGCAAAATATCAACAAAAAACAAAATTACACAGTCTACAACAAAAGTAGGTGTACAAGACCAGGTGTTCCAGGAGAGCAAGCGTCTTCTACTTCATCGTCATCTTCGTCAAAGTAGGTTATGTCACGTTCCAAAATCAGAACACTGTAAACAAACATGGAACAAATAGGTACACTAACAAGAACCAAACACGATTTCATATCGCAAAAGGAAATAAGCATATTACCTAACGAGGTTGTTATGACAACAGTTTTGACAAGGTCTTCTGCACAAGTCAACCAAGAAAGGGGTACAGTTTGTTTCTAAAGGTATGCAAATAGTCTGTTTAACATCTTTCCCTTAACTCCATTAATTCATCGTCAACTAGAAATTCGATCAATATATCATATATTCCTTCTTTGGTTTGAATGTATTTATCATGAAACATCCTTCAGTGTATTCACAGCCATATATTTGTACTGCAGTTGACCTTTCATGAAACAGAAAGCTTTCAAGCCGCCGACAAGAAAATGAAGATGTTCCTTCGGTTAAGAGCAATATCAAATGTGCTTGTGCTTGCTTGTGAATATCAAATCATTTTCAAAAATTGTTTCAATGCTTTCAGTGTTTTTGTTTCTCACCACGACCGTTGTATCATATGTCACTGGACCCTTTGGCCAATATTTGGATATGTTCAGAAAAAAATCATTTCTAAGACACAAATGCATTTTAAAAACTCTAATATTTAAATACTTTCTAACGGTTAGCTTGTAATAAACATAACAACACTACAATTCAAATTTTGACTTCGATTTATTATTTTCTCACCTGACATACACATTTAAAAACATATTTGACGTCCATACAATTTTCTATCTCTCTAACAACCAGAAAAGGAAGACGACGCAATTATCTAATCCAAAAGCAAAATAGAAATATTTTCAATCAATGCATTAAAACACCAGGAAAGGTTCTCCATCTGATACAGCTGTATAAATTTCAGTATCAGATTTCATTAGGCCTGGTGATTTAAGTAATTTCTAGAAAACATCTCTTTTGATGGATTATTTTTTTTTCAAATTAAAAAAAAAAAAATAACATGATAAGGACTTGTTTTGATAATTTTTACTAACATGAGGGACTCCAAACAATCAGGAACTGCGGACATCAAACAGGACATCTACAACTTTATCATCATTTTGTGACTTGCCATATACAAACTCAAATGACTAGCCTGAAATCTGGTCTGTGTATCAGCGCAATTGTTGTATTCAAAATTCTATTTTTTTTTTCGTATCCTCCTTATCACACCTTCTACATTGTGACTAAAATGTTGAAACACATCCCACAAATGATTTTTGATTGTATTAAACATCAATCTCTACCAGTACTGTTGTACAGTCACAACAATCTCCATGACAAATTGTCACTTTTATTAAACATTTCGATCTTGTATTTTTTGGTCACATTAGACGTTTCCACACCCGCAATTACATTCGAAACAAGGTAGAAATGAAATAAAAATAACGCAAATATTACGCAGTTTGCATAACAATTGCTCATAATAGAAAAATCTATAATATCAACTGATATCCTTATTGTTTGATCAAAATAATGTCTTTAAGGAATATGATAGGTCAACAAAGTTATAAATGATAGCTTTCAAACAAGGGTATCAAAAACATGAGAAGCTAGCTTGAAATGATTGAAGGAATCCTGCTGGCAATTGTACCTATATCGTGATTATACTCATCAGCTATGATTCCAATGGGAAAAATGAATCCTCAACTTTTCCAACAGGGGAGACATAAATCCTCAGTTTTTCCAACAAGGGAGATAAATTCTCAATTTTCACAACACTACCAGATGATCATGATATCAGATATAGAAAATAAATTATACCAAAATTTTATCAAAATGATGAAGTGTTACAAATAAAATACAAAGTGTTATTAAACAAGTTAAAGTTGAAGTTTATCCATTAAAAAAACACTGAATAAAATCAGCAGATCATAAAATACCTGCTGTATGACGATCAGATATTCTTAATTAAAAGGAAGCATTGAAACTGTTAAAACCAGGTACATGTAGTCTGCAGGATAGACACAGGACATGTAACAAGTAACAGATTTGGACTATATTTTCAAATATAGAAAAACTAAAAAAAAAAAAAAAAAACTAAATATAAATTGAATCAAGAATATTTTAATTAGGGACTATGTTTAATATTTGTTCACGAAATTTTTAGCAATTCTGAAGTGACTTATAGATTGGAGGGAGGTGTTTTGATATTTTTGACTGCCTTCAGCACCTCTTCCAGTTCAGCATGATCTCCAAACTCTCTCTCCTGGTGCTGGTAAAGGATACCCTGGTTACCTGGTCCAATCACAAACACACCTGTAACAGATAATAATCAATTCTTACATTCTTACAGAAATATTTATGTCAGAATATCCTTGAGATGATTGGAGTGTTGAAATCTTGCAACATGAAAAATGTCAAATTTAATTGTTACATGTCAAAAAAGAGACCCAATGGAATTGAATCACTCATCTTTTCAGTAGCTTATAAAAAAAACACTTTGTAGGAGTATTACATGCGAAATAACTTTCAAAGAGGATTTTGTTTAATGATGTAGTTTACAATGTCAAACCCCTTCCTATATGGTATGATACACATCAAATATAATTCCCTGGGTCTTGTGGTAATTGAGAAGGCATTGTTAAAAATATTTCAACACATTTTATCCTAGTAATCTTGAAAGTAAGTCAAGGTTATTTATTTGAACAAGATGGTAGTCTTTATCCTATCATGCTACTAGCCTTGCATTATGACCCTGGACCTCTTGGTTTTAGAGGAGAAGTTGTTAAATGGAAAAGTCTATATGCAGGTGAGCTAAAAACTAGGAGCATTATATTACATGTATGAAGATTTTCTTTTAAATGAGAGGAGGTTCTGAGAACAGGACCATGAAAACATACTGAGAAAGGAAGACATACACACGAGGCATAAATAAAATCTATATTATGTAATCAGTAGATTAAAAAATATTTTAAATGATCCAAATTTCTAAATTGATAAAGGATTTTTTCCCCTAATGTCACAACAAAATAATTACAAGCGAAGATATTTTAAGATTTCACCTTGACCTTATACTCAGTGACCTTGACCTGCGATGACTTACAACCAAAATACAGAAAAAGATGGAAAAGGACAAGAAGTAGAAGAAGAATAAGAAACAGAACTTGCACTTATCATCATATTCCATCACCTCCCATTCAAAAGTGAGACATATCTCAAATATTTACCATTAAACGCTTTGAGTATCATGACTCTACATATAGCCATGGTTTCAAATATCATTCAAATACTCAACACATGACTTCAAAAGCAATAAAAAAAGCCTTTCCAGCATGGATTTAAAAATCCTTCTTAATTATATTATTTTGTTTTGAGAAAAATATGCTGAGGTTTAAGAAAAGTTTCCAGACTTTTATTGGACAGTCACTGTTGTGGTATCAATGGTAGTGTATCAATACTTGAGTCAATTAAACAGTTGACTTGTATACACCTTACTCACATGTCTCTGGCATTCCCTCCACAACTTACCTCCCATTAATCGTCCCTCACCATCCATATTGCCTGGAATTTTCTTCCTATACACTCTGATAAGATTTTGTACAAAATTCACACGAAATAAACCAAATAACGGCATCCATCTTTCTTTGGGACCATAAAAGATTTTCTGAAATGTAAATAAAGGAAAGAAATACATTTTTTGAAACAAATTAAAAAAAAAACCATTATAACTTTTTCATGTGATTTTATTCATAAAACTGAAAATTTAGGATGTATCCCTCTGATGTTTTCACCGGAAGTAAGACATGATTCAATATAAAATAAATTCTATCACAATATCTTTAATGTTGGTAGTCTTATACACTTTGTTATCTAAAACAATAAAAAAGGAATCTCAACACCACAAAGACTTCATGTGAACATTGTCTACATGTTTCGACCGCTATGCGGCCGTCATCAGGACAATTTTTTATTTTGAAAAGACATCTAAGGTATACAAATGCGGTACATCAATTATTATGACGTCACAGTTAATGCAACATTACAATGAGTCATTATAGCTACAAAGTTCCATTACATATTCTGAAAAATACCGTACACTCTGTGTACACTTATTGTCCGGTTTTGAAGAGTAATCGGTAGTTCATCTTGTACATATGTGGCAATACTACTAAAGCTATCATTCATGGTTGAAGTTTCATTCTCATGTACATATAGATGGTCACTGTATGTGTTCATGTTGGAGCTGCATGCATCATCATCCGTGTCAGATAGGTATAAATCTGCTGCCAATGTGTCTGTATCAATCGGTTCATGTGGTTTCTTTTCTGGGTGTTTTGTGGCCGGTATTATTCTAAATTTCACATTATCAAAGTTGGTCTGGCCTGTGGATTCAAACTGTGGGGTCCAGTTGACGGGGATTTGTTATCTAGAATTGTACTTACAAACTTATCAAAGGCGATTTTTATGACGTTTTGTAGAAATTTCTCTTATAGACTACTACACAAAACATATATATAGTGACCCGGTTACCAAGGCAACTAAAAACGTTTTTAATTAGTAACCTTATGCACATCTACACGGCCCATTTTGGGTGGTTATGTTGGTTATATCAAACATCAAAATTATGCAATTAGAAATGAATGAAACAAAATGGATATTTATTCAACACTTACTTCAGTATCCAAGAAAATTTCACCTTTGAAAAATGGCTGGAAATCCTTGACACCCAGAGTTTGATGTACGACACCATACAGCTTCACTCCATGAGTGTTGAGGTCTTCCAGCAGGGAGGAGAGCCCGAGGGCCTCCTACAATAGTAAATATATATATATATACACAACATCAAGGACAGTCACGGGGTTTTCTACAGTGGTAAATTGTAATATTCAAAATTTTTTTTTTATATATATATATATCTTGTTTTTGTTTATTTGACAAACTACAAATACATTTATTATTTTTTTACAATAAATTTTTTAATTTTTAGTCAAACAATTGCTCATTCAGAATGTGGCCGATATGTACCGTTAGACTATTGGGTGTGACATGCAATTGTTTTCGTTGCGATTACATATAAGTTCAGTGTCTAGAGTGCAAAACATACCGAGACTGATATAAAACATTTTTGATATTTTTATCACCATCTTACATACAACAATTTTGGATGTTTTTTTTTGTCCGTTAAAAAGACCCTTTGGAGTCCATCAGCTGGAGGGATTATCGAGACACCTAAATTTACATCACTGCTCTTGATTTAGATTTATAACTTTGTATTTGTTTTATGTTCTATGTAAGTGATACTTATATCTTGATAAAGGGACAGGTTGCCTCAAAAATTTGACAATATATATATATATACAACAGGGAAGACAGTCCTGGGGCTTCCTACGATGGTAAATATATATATATACAACAGGGAGGACAATCCTGGGGCTTCCTACGATGGTAAATATATATATATATACAACAGGGAGGACAATCCTGGGGCTTCCTACGATGGTAAATATATATATATACAAGGAGGACAGCCTAAGGGATTCCTACAGTTGTTAAATAATGTACACAAGGAGGGTGAAATGCTAAAGACAAGCTAAATATCATTATGGAAACATTTAAATGTGCCTTTCTTTTCAAATCTTCTTGGCATTTTATCGTAAATGATATCTAAAAATCACAAGAATGAAACAATCAACATCTTTTTTCTTTTAATGTTTTAAACTTCTTTCAGATTTATTTGAATTTGCAGACTTTAAAATCTGAGAAAACTTTTAAACACAGACTTTATTTGTACATACCAAGCACTAGATATGTGTTTATTTGATCACCACAGTAAAAATTCAAGTAAAAATGTGATAAAATACCTGCATGAAATGACTGACAGGTAACAACTCTGATGCTATCTTTTATATGAAGCCTTATTGCTGATTCTGATGGCTGTTTATTGACACAGATAACTAATCAACAGGTTAACGAGAAATCAGGTAAATATGCCAGCCATATCTGTAACATTACCTTGGTATCACCATATTATTGACCTTTCTTACCCAGTACTGAAGTTACATAGAAAAGCTACAGGGGGCAAGATTACTTACATTAAAATATAATTTCAAAATGTTGTCCGTTATGGGATTTTATGACATGCCAACTTTAGGGCAGAATTATTCATTTCCCTGTGGGTCTATCATTTGATACAGTAGACAGATGTACTAATTTCCCTATAAGTCTATCATTTGATACAGTAGACAGATGTACTAATTTCCCTGTGGGTGTATCATTTGATACAGTAGACAGATGTACTAATTTCCCTGTGAGTCTATCATTTGATTCAGTAGACAGATGTACTAATTTCACTATACCTAGCTAGGTAAGTCTATCATTTGATACAGTAGACAGATGTACTAATTTCCCTGTGGGTCTATCATTTGATACAGTAGACAGATGTACTGATTTCCCTATAAGTCTATCATTTGATACAGTAGACAGATGTACTAATTTCCCTGTGAGTCTATCATTTGATTCAGTAGACAGATGTACTAATTTCACTATAAGTCTATCATTTGATACAGTAGACAGATGTACTAATTTCCCTGTGGGTGTATCATTTGATACAGTAGACAGATGTACTAATTTCCCTGTGGGTGTATCATTTGATACAGTAGACAGATGTACTAATTTCCCTATAAGTCTATCATTTGATACAGTAGACAGATGTACTAATTTCCCTATAAGTCTATCATTTGATACAGTAGACAGATGTACTAATTTCCCTGTGGGTGTATCATTTGATACAGTAGACAGATGTACTAATTTCCCTGTGGGTGTATCATTTGATACAGTAGACAGATGTACTAATTTCCCTGTGGGTGTATCATTTGATACAGTAGACAGATGTACTAATTTCCCTGTGGGTCTATCATTTGATACAGTAGACAGATGTACTAATTTCCCTGTGGGTGTATCATTTGATACAGTAGACAGATGTACTAATTTCCCTGTGGGTGTATCATTTGATACAGTAGACAGATGTACTAATTTCCCTGTGGGTGTATCATTTGATACAGTAGACAGATGTACTAATTTCCCTATAAGTCTATCATTTGATACAGTAGACAGATGTACTAATTTCACTATAAGTCTATCATTTGATACAGTAGACAGATGTACTAATTTCACTATAAGTCTATCATTTGATACAGTAGACAGATGTACTAATTTCCCTGTGGGTCTATCATTTGATACAGTAGACAGATGTACTGATTTCCCTATAAGTCTATCATTTGATACAGTAGACAGATGTACTAATTTCCCTGTGGGTCTATCATTTGATACAGTAGACAGATGTACTAATTTCCCTATAAGTCTATCATTTGATACAGTAGACAGATGTACTAATTTCCCTGTGGGTGTATCATTTGATACAGTAGACAGATGTACTAATTTCCCTGTGGGTGTATCATTTGATACAGTAGACAGATGTACTAATTTCCCTGTGGGTGTATCATTTGATACAGTAGACAGATGTACTAATTTCCCTGTGGGTCTATCATTTGATACAGTAGACAGATGTACTAATTTCCCTGTGGGTGTATCATTTGATACAGTAGACAGATGTACTAATTTCCCTGTGGGTGTATCATTTGATACAGTAGACAGATGTACTAATTTCCCTATAAGTCTATCATTTGATACAGTAGACAGATGTACTAATTTCCCTGTGGGTCTATCATTTGATACAGTAGACAGATGTACTAATTTCCCTGTGGGTCTATCATTTGATACAGTGATGTACTAATTTCCCTGTGGGTGTATCATTTGATACAGTAGACAGATGTACTAATTTCCCTATAAGTCTATCATTTGATACAGTAGACAGATGTACTAATTTCCCTATAAGTCTATCATTTGATACAGTAGACAGATGTACTAATTTCCCTGTGGGTCTATCATTTGATACAGTAGACAGATGTACTGATTTCCCTATAAGTCTATCATTTGATACAGTAGACAGATGTACTAATTTCCCTCTGGGTGTATCATTTGATACAGTAGACAGATGTAATAATTTCCCTGTGGGTGTATCATTTGATACAGTAGACAGATGTAATAATTTTCCATGTGTGTCTATCATTTGATACAGTAGACAGATGTACTAATTTCCCTGTGGGTGTATCATTTGATACAGTAGACAGATGTACTAATTTCCCTGTGGGTCTATCATTTGATACAGTAGACAGATGTACTAATTTCCCTGTGGGTGTATCATTTGATACAGTAGACAGATGTACTAATTTCCCTCTGGGTGTATCATTTGATACAGTAGACAGATGTAATAATTTCCCTCTGGGTCTATCATTTGATACAGTAGACAGATGTAATAATTTTCCATGTGTGTCTATCATTTGATACAGTAGACAGAGGTACTAATTTCCCTATAAGTCTATCATTTGATACAGTAGACAGATGTACTAATTTCCCTCTGGGTGTATCATTTGATACAGTAGACAGATGTAATAATTTCCCTCTGGGTCTATCATTTGATACAGTAGACAGATGTACTAATTTCCCTATAAGTCGATCATTTGATACAGTAGACAGATGTACTAATTTCCCTATAAGTCGATCATTTGATACAGTAGACAGATGTAATAATTTTCCATGTGTGTCTATCATTTGATACAGTAGACAGATGTACTAATTTCCCTGTGGGTCTATCATTTGATACAGTAGACAGATGTACTAATTTCCCCCATTTGATACATAAGTAATAATTTTCCATGTGTGTCTATCATTTGATACAGTAGACAGATGTACTAATTTCCCTGTAAGTCGATCATTGACCAAATTAACAAATTTACTCATCAGACCATTCTTGATTTAACAAACTGCCTGATTTTCCTACAGTAAAAAAAATTATCAAAGAAGACAAACTGACTCACCTCCCTACACAAAGATCATCCAGGCCGTCTTACAGCCATCATGACCACACCATTTTTTTTCCACAATTCTGATGCCTGTGAAATATATAAAATATATTATAACTGGATGACTCCTTCCTTGTGAATATGCACCTGTACAGCAATAGAGACTATACACCAATATATCTATTTTTGTCTTATATATGTAGTTGACATTTTGGATAACATAAGAATAAATTTCTCTCTATATATACAAAACTAGACTGAATATTTAATAAGTGTCAATTCATTGTATTTATTCTGTAGTAAGCTTCGGTAAGCATAAAAAATATCTGACTTTGAAGTCAGGGGGTGGGCTTATCATGGGACAACTTAATAACATTTTTTTCTTAAATCTTCAGTTCTCAATATTGATTGATGGGCCAGGATATGAGAAATGGGCATGGATACAGTAATTTTCTTATTTCAGTTAAGATTGTAAAGACTGATAAATTAAAACTATGTTGTGTGGTTTCCATGTTTATATGACTCTCCAACTTGCCATGTTTTTTTTTAAAAATCTGTGATAAATATTCATTAATTACATGAAAATGATGACAATTACAATCAATTTATCTGTTTAAAAAGAATTATGGATAGTTAGATGACCAGTTAAACATCAAAAAGAACAGCAGACACCAAATTTTCGTTCTATGTTTAAGAATGCTGTAAAGACTCATAGCTTACTGTGATATTTCTCGGTTGAGAATCTAAAGTCTGTATCTTGGCCTTGTCTAGGTACTTTAATGTGACTTTCTTTGATAGACTAATAGCTTACTGTGAAAATTCTCGGTTGAGAATCTAAAGTCTGTATCTTGGCCTTGTCTAGGTACTTTAATGTGACTTTCTTTGATAGACTAATAGCTTACTGTGAAAATTCTCGGTTGAGAATCTAAAGTCTGTATCTTGGCTCTGTCTAGGTACTTTAATGTGACTTTCTTTGATAGACTAATAGCTTACCTTGAAAATTCTCGGTTGAGAATCTAAAGTCTGTATCTTGGCTTTGTCTAGGTACTTTAGTGTGACTTTCTTTGATAGACTAATAGCTTACTGTGAAAATTCTCGGTTGAGAATCTTAAGTCTGTAACTTGGCCCTCTCTAGGTACTTTAGTGTGACTTTCTTTGATAGACTAATAGCTTACTGTGAAAATTCTCGGTTGAGAATCTAAAGTCTGTATCTTGGCTCTGTCTAGGTACTTTAATGTGACTTTCTTTGATAGACTAATAGCTTACTGTGATATTTCTTGGTTGAGAATCTAAAGTCTGTATCTTGGCCTTGTCTAGGTACTTTAATGTGACTTTCTTTGATAGACTAATAGCTTACTGTGAAAATTCTCGGTTGAGAATCTAAAGTCTGTATCTTGGCTCTGTCTAGGTACTTTAATGTGACTTTCTTTGATAGACTAATAGCTTACTGTGAAAATTCTCGGTTGAGAATCTAAAGTCTGTATCTTGGCTCTGTCTAGGTACTTTAATGTGACTTTCTTTGATAGACTAATAGCTTACCTTGAAAATTTCTTGGTTGAGAATCTAAAGTCTGTATCTTGGCATTGTGTAGGTACTTTCTTGTGACTTTCTTTGTTAGACTCATCGCTTACTGTGAAAATTCTCGGTTGAGAATCTTAAGTCTGTAACTTGGCCCTCTCTAGGTACTTTAGTGTGACTTTCTTTGATAGACTAATAGCTTACTGTGATATTTCTCGGTTGAGAATCTTAAGTCTGTATCTTGGCTCTGTCTAGGTACTTTAGTGTGACTTTCTTTGATAGACTAATAGCTTACTGTGAAAATTCTCGGTTGAGAATCTAAAGTCTGTATCTTGGCTTTGTCTAGGTACTTTAGTGTGACTTTCTTTGATAGACTAATAGCTTACTGTGAAAATTCTCGGTTGAGAATCTTAAGTCTGTAACTTGGCCCTCTCTAGGTACTTTAGTGTGACTTTCTTTGATAGACTAATAGCTTACTGTGAAAATTCTCGGTTGAGAATCTAAAGTCTGTATCTTGGCTCTGTCTAGGTACTTTAATGTGACTTTCTTTGATAGACTAATAGCTTACTGTGATATTTCTTGGTTGAGAATCTAAAGTCTGTATCTTGGCCTTCTCTAAGTAGTTTAGTGTGGCTTTATCTGATGACATGAACCACGACACAGGCATGTTACAGAGGGTGGCAGCCATTGCTGTCACCCCTGCTACCCCAAGTAGGGCCTTGGTCACCCCCATCAGTGTGGGCTGGAAGTTCACTACCTGAAATAGACGGAAAAAAAAGACATAAGAAAAGTGTTTATAACAAAACTGAGAAATAGGATCACCATAGAAGTTCTCCATCTGGAACAGTTGTAAAAACCAAAAAACCTTTAAAGGGTCAAAACTTGAATCTTCATCAAGAGATTGGAATCACATCCCACAGTGTGTAATCACAATGTTTTACTGTTCTCTGCAAGAAGATAGTAAAACCTTTGATAAGTTTGATCTAGGAAACAAACTAGCTACTTGGGGTACCAACCCAAACTATGTTAATTCAGAATGATATTGTGACTTTTTATATAATGAAATATATGTGCACGTATTTGAATATGATTCTCATTATTGACTAGGCTTCCAATCCCATGTAAATTTGGAATTCTTACCACACAATACTTTGATGATATATCCATAATTTACAGTTGGACACAAAAGGCAAATGTTGCCGATCAAACCTTCAACGTGTCTCTTGTGTAATGTTTATTTTTTACTTTGGTTTATCCTGCAATATGTTCCAACAGCCGATATCAAAACTCCAATTAAATGTCATGGGGCGGGCTTATTATGAGGCAATGCAAAACTGCTCCTTGTTGTTCTAGTAAACACCCATAAACTGGGTATGGATGGGCTTATTACCACCATGGGCCTACAGCGGCAAACTGCAAACTACAGTTTTAGAGATCAACATGGCTTTTCAGCAAATTTCTTTCTCTAAAATAATGAAAACAAACTCTTAACTGATTAACTAAATCCAAGATGGCCACTAGACCTGCAAAAATGTGGGGTTTTTCGGCCTAAATTACTAGACAGATCTTCATGAGTCTGATAATGTGAGCACACGTTTACTTTATTCCCTAGTTTTGCAAAATTTCTTTAAACACCCAAAGAATTTAACGCAAAAAACATATGTACATAAATACCTTGTAAATTGGACTAATTCTTTGAAAGCAAGAGCTGAGAATATTTCAAACTGACCAAAATGTGTCTACAGATTTCAGGTTGATGATATTTTATGTTGCAATGTACCTTTTCAAAGTAAAAATGAAACATTAGATGGCACCCTTAAATGTTACAAAACAGCCAGTTTAATCTATATCTACCGCATGTACCGTACCGCTTAAGGACTTTCAAACTGTAGTGATTTATCTTTCCTGTCACATTACAAATATGGCCCATTATTTCCGAGCCCCAGACTACTAAAGGAGGTAATTAAGGCGACAAATCATGTGCTGTGAAGATAATGAAGGGGTAATATTCACTTGTTAAAGACGTTTAGTATGATAATGGACCTAGCAACCACCTCCATTACCGAGCCACCTATAGAGCTGTTATCATAGATACGGTACTCACCAATTCTATTGGACAAAATTAAATAAATCTATCACTGTTTATTATGCTAATACTCCAATCTTCTTTCCTCGTGACTTTGATTAAGGATATAACTTATGTAATGGTGATTCATATTTCATCTTTTATTAAAAGTTCTAAATACTTTTCCTTGATGTACTCTAGAAATTATATTCCTAGCGCTGGAAAAATTCACAAAATTTCTACAATATATCATGCATCAAAAACCATCCTGACAAAATATTTCCTAATCGAGTACATGTATCTAACAACTTAATACCAAATTGTTTATCATGGATTTCTCTAGATTTACCATAGCAACGGTTATTCCCAATCTGATATCTCACACTACAATATTTTACATACTATATAAAATGTAAGCTACAGACATTTAAACAGGTAAATATTTCCATCATCTTCTTATAATATGTAATACATTACTACAAACACTCCTTATAACACTATAATCTTATTGTAATCTTCATCAAAAAAATACAAACACACAGTCTAGATTCTTTCTACTCATCTGTAAGGGACACACATTGCAGCACCTTTACCGATGATCATAAGGTAGAGGTCCATCATACAGGAGTTGTATATATGTTGACCTTCAAAGGTCAAGATGTATTCTTATTGGTAACCAAAGTAAAACAGAACAAAACTATGATGTATTCTTAATGGTACCCAAAATTAAACATTATACCCTCTATTATTTCAGCATAAATTAACTGTAAATGTGGCTTTGAATTTCTACATATGTACATGTACAAAATTGATACCTCATATATCTACAACTATACATAGAGTGTTGTGTGTGGGTGGACAGGAAACCTTTGAATCTCTTGATTTCCACAAATCCATAATGTAGCCCTTGTTCCAATTCTGAAGACCTCTGATTTCTATATACATGTAGTGTTGTAACTTGTTGTTCTACTTAAATCTGAAGAACTCTAATTTCTCCAATATAATTTACATATATCTGGAAGAATTTTTTAGTAAAAAGTTTTATTTAAGTATTCATGTCACCTTACCATTTCTAGAATTGTATCCATCCCATAAACGTAGCAGCCTGCTGATAATGCCACTAACACAGTGAGAACTGCTGTTCCGGAGAGCCCCATGATACAGCTACCACATCTATGCTGATGACAAAAAGTGTCCTCGATGATATCCACAATCTTAACACTTATTTCCAATATTTTCAAAGCTCAAAACAAATTCTTTTTTCAACTGGCTTGAAGACTTTATAATTCTTTTCATGCCGTCATTTGGCATCGCAAACATACAAGGTCATTGCAGGTATGTTTTGAACTTCCTAAAACAGCACATTCACTACCACTCAGTGGTGACAACTGTTTCTAATGTCAAAGACTTTCAGCATCAATATAAACCTTCCTTCAAATTCAGTTTATACTGTAGATAAAGCTGAGATCCAACTTCTACATATACAGTTTCTGAATGATACAACAGTGGAGTTTATACTGCTATAAATTGCATTTCTGGTGGTAAGGATGTATCCCACTACACAACTATCCTAAGGGATATGATCAACTTCTTCACAGATCAACAGGTAATACCATAAAATTCAATATATGACAGGCCACAAACCAAATATTCCACCGTCTATTATAGTACCTTGTTAACAGTGTAAATATGTCAAGCCACAAAACTGTGGAGCTGATCAGTTCATCTCATTCCAGCCATGTGCTGGTCAGCAGCAAAGTGAAACACTCTGGTCAGTACTAGTCTGACCATCAGCTCTAGCCACTCCGATGATCACTGACCACTTTTTCTTTAACACTGACTCAACCCTGTGTTATCAGATGTGATTTTACCCAGCACCAATCCCTGTGGTAGAGTGTCAACAATTACAAGTCAATGCCACCCAGGTTCCAGCTGGGAATTGGTCTATGTCAATATTTAGAAATCTAGCTTGTTGATAAAACTTTATGATACTAAAACCTCTTGAAATCCTGAGCATAAAGACAAATTTGTCTGTTGATCCTAAATTTGATGAAAGCACAACAGTGCCCGAGAGACGATAATTCTCAAGTGCCTACTGTGTGTGTCAGTAAACTGTACATTCTCTATGATAACATAACATTTCTTTTATATAAATTATATTGTACTGAATTTTCTTTTAAAAAAACCCTTTAATATCTATGCCTCCAGTAAAAACATTGTCAGCAAATTTATTTTAAAGTGTTTGTCTTTGATAAGTGTCAAACAAAATGTGTAAACATCTGTTTGAATTTCAACCAGAATGCTACAAGTAGCCTTACAGTCACAAGCTTGTAGTAACAGACTTATTTCAGTAACATGTCTCTTCTTCGCCTACACAGAAAAAGCTCATTACCACACTTGTAGTTACAAACATCTAGTTCTAGGCTTGTATTTACAGGATAAAGTTATAGGCTTTTAAATTATAGGCTTGTAGATACACAATTATAGTTATAGGTTTGTAGATAAAGGTTTGAAGCTAAAGACTTGTAGTCACAGGCTTGTTGTTATAGGCTTGTGGTAACAAATTTGTAGCTAAAGGTCTGTAATTATAGGCTTGTTACAGGCTTGTAGGTATAGGATTATAGTTATTGACTTGTAGTTATAGGCTTGTAGTTGTAGGTTGGAAGTTATAGGTTCGTAATTGCAGTCTTTTAGTTACAGGTTTGTAGTTACAGGTTTGTAGTTATAGGCTTGTAATTGCAGGCTTGTAGTTATAGGCTTGTAGTTATAGGCTTGTAGTTATAGGCTTGTAGTTATAGGCTTGTAATTGTAGGTTTGTAGTTATAGGCTTGTAGTTATAGGCTTGTAGTTATAGGCTTGTAGTTATAGGCTTGTAGTTATAGGCTTGTAGCTGCAGGCTTGTAGTTATAGGCTTGTAATTGTAGGTTTGTAGTTATAGGTTTGTAGTTATAGGCTTGTAGTTATAGGCCTGTAGTTATAGGCTTGTAGCTATAGGCTTGTAGTTATAGGCTTGTAATTGTAGGTTTGTAGTTATAGGCTTGTAATTGTAGGTTTGTAGTTATAGGCTTGTAATTGTAGGTTTGTAGTTATAGGCTTGTAGTTATAGGCCTGTAGTTATAGGCTTGTAGCTGCAGGCTTGTAGTTATAGGCTTGTAGCTGCAGGCTTGTAGTTATAGGCTTGTAGTTGCAGGCTTGTAGTTATAGGCTTGTAATTGTAGGTTTGTAGTTATAGGCCTGTAGTTATAGGCTTGTAGTTATAGGCTTGTAGTTATAGGCTTGTAGTTGCAGGCTTGTAGTTATAGGCTTGTAGTTATAGGCCTGTAGTTATAGGCTTGTAGTTGCAGGCTTGTAGTTATAGGCTTGTAGTTATAGGCTTGTAGTTGCAGGCTTGTAGTTATAGACTTGTAATTGTAGGTTTGTAGTTATAGGCTTGTAGTTATAGGCTTGTAGCTGCAGGCTTGTAGTTATAGGCTTGTAGCTGCAGGCTTGTAGTTATAGGCTTGTAGTTATAGGCTTGTAGCTGCAGGCTTGTAGTTATAGGCCTGTAGTTATAGGCTTGTAGTTATAGGCTTGTAGTTATAGGCTTGTAGCTGCAGGCTTGTAGTTATAGGCCTGTAGTTATAGGCTTGTAGCTGCAGGCTTGTAGTTATAGGCTTGTAATTGTAGGTTTGTAGTTATAGGCTTGTAATTGTAGGTTTGGTTTGTAGTTATAGGCTTGTAGCTGCAGGCTTGTAGTTATAGGCTTGTAGCTGCAGGCTTGTAGTTATAGGCTTGTAGCTGCAGGCTTGTAGTTATAGGCCTGTAGTTATAGGCTTGTAGCTGCAGGCTTGTAGTTATAGACTTGTAATTGTAGGTTTGTAGTTATAGGCTTGTAGTTATAGGCTTGTAGCTGCAGGCTTGTAGTTATAGGCTTGTAGCTGCAGGCTTGTAGTTATAGGCCTGTAGTTATAGGCTTGTAGTTGCAGGCTTGTAGTTGCAGGCTTGTAGTTATAGGCCTGTAGTTGCAGGCTTGTAGTTGCAGGCTTGTAGTTATAGGCTTGTAGTTATAGGCCTGTAGTTATTGGCTTGTAGTTGCAGGCTTGTAGTTATAGGCTTGTAGTTATAGGCCTGTAGTTATAGGCTTGTAGTTGCAGGCTTGTAGTTGCAGGCTTGTAGTTATAGGCTTGTAGTTATAGGCTTGTAGTTGCAGGCTTGTAGTTATAGGCTTGTAGCTGCAGGCTTGTAGCTGCAGGCTTGTAGTTATAGGCCTGTAGTTATAGGCTTGTAGCTGCAGGCTTGTAGTTATAGACTTGTAATTGTAGGTTTGTAGTTATAGGCTTGTAGTTATAGGCTTGTAGTTGCAGGCTTGTAGTTATAGGCTTGTAGTTATAGGCTTGTAGTTATAGGCTTGTAGTTGCAGGCTTGTAGTTATAGGCTTGTAGTTGCAGGCTTGTAGTTATAGACTTGTAATTGTAGGTTTGTAGTTATAGGCTTGTAGTTGCAGGCTTGTAGTTATAGGCCTGTAGTTATAGGCCTGTAGTTATAGGCTTGTAGTTATAGGCTTGTAGTTGCAGGCTTGTAGTTGCAGGCTTGTAATTGTAGGTTTGTAGTTATAGGCTTGTAGTTGCAGGCTTGTAGTTATAGGCTTGTAGTTGCAGGCTTGTAGTTATAGGCTTGTAGTTATAGGCTTGTAGTTATAGGCTTGTAGTTGCAGGCTTGTAGTTATAGGCTTGTAGTTATAGGCTTGTAGTTATAGGCCTGTAGTTATTGGCTTGTAGTTGCAGGCTTGTAGTTATAGGCTTGTAGTTATAGGCCTGTAGTTATAGGCTTGTAGTTTAGTCTGTTGTTACAGGGATATGATTATATACTTGTAATTCAAGGTTTAATAGTTAGACTTGTAGAACACTACTGGGACCCGTTGGCATTCATTGTACAATAATGGGCACAATTACTGATGGTTTGCTGATGTATTTAATCACCAAATGTATAACTATGTTACAATAAAACATAAAACCAGAGGCCTAATTGGCCTGCAAATCTCTCCTGTAAGTTCTAGCAATACAAATGGTCAAGATCAATCTCTAACAAAAACATATCAAATTTTTATTTTAATACAGAAAACAGCAGATTTCAATATTTTCATGTCTGTCACTTTGACTTGGTTTCACTTACTTGAACATACTTGAAAGTCAATCCAACACACAGAGTTTGACTAATTATCCTGCCCCCTTTATATATAAATACACAGAATTGAAAAAAAAGAAAAAACAACGAGGCAAGCAATTTTTCATCAAAAGAAATAAGCAAAGTTTCTTGAGTGAATACCAAAGGTCTGAATTAAATTTCAAGGTACGAAATTATTCACATTATAACCAAAACAAAACCAAGTGGTGTGTCAAACATTTCTGGCATTAGAAATCTAAGTAGCCTTTACCAAAGGTAATTTTCACACGATCACCTCACAACACCACCAAGTTACCTTAACAAAGGAAGCGAAAGACACCGATAAGTCCTACAATACGTCGGTTGTGGTGGATGCATCATTACCTGTTTAAAGCTCCCATGTCTAATTATGGGTAGATCATATGCTTTCTTTATAGACATTTTCTACATGCATGGCTTATGAATATAATCAGATAAAACCTAACATAATACAGCTAACTTACCCTGAATTTCCCCTGTCATTTATCTCTCTGATTTTTTTTTGTACTTTCAACTGTCTTTCCCCTGGCATCTCTTCCCCTCACTCCTGATGATTACCTTCAAGATGTCTTACACAAATGTGTCCCTATCAAGCTGTCTCTTCCCAATATTTCTCAATCAAGCTGTCTCTCCCCAATATTTCCCCCTCAAGCTGTCTCTCCCCAATGTTTCCCTCCTCTAGCTGTCTCTTCCTAATATTTCCCCCTCCAGCTGTCTCTCCCCAATATTTCTCCCCTCTAGCTGTCTCTCCCCAATGTTTCCCCCTCCAGTTGTCTCTCCCCAATGTTTCCCCCTCCAGCTGTCTCTCCCCAATGTTTCCCCCTCAAGCTGTCTCTCCCCAATGTTCCTCCTCCAGCTGTCTCTCCCCAATGTTTCCCCCTCTATCTGTCTCTCCCCGATATTTCCCCCCTCCAGCTGTCTCTTCCTAATGTATCCCCCTCCAGCTGTCTCTCCCCAATGTTTCCCCCTCCAGATGTCTCTCCCCAATGTTCCTCCTTAAGCTGTCTCTCCCCAATGTTTCCCCCTCCAGCTGTCTCTCCCCAATATTTCCCCCTCTAGCTGTCTCTCCCCAATGTTTCCCCCTCCAGCTGTCTCTCCCCAATGTTTTGTCTTCCAGCTGTCTCTACCCAATATTTCCCTCCTCTAGCTGTCTCTCCCCAATGTTCCCTGTCTCTCCAGCAAATGTCTCTCCTCAAGCTGTCTCTCCCCAATTTCCCCCATATCATATCTGTCTCTCCCCAATATTTCCCTGTCCTCTCCCAATGATTCCCCCTCCAGTTGTCTCCCCAATGTATCCCCCTCCAGCTGTCTCTCCCCTCTCTCTCCCCAATGTTTCCCCCTCCAGCTGTCTCTCTCCCCAATGTTTCCCCCTCCAGCTGTCTCTCCCCAATGTTTCCCCCCCCTCCCCCCTACCTGTCTCTCCCAATGTTTCCCCCCTCCCCCTCCAGCTGTCTCTCCCCAATGTTTCCCCCTCCAGCTGTCTCTCCCCAATGTTTCCCCCTCTCTGTCTCTCCCCAATGTCTCTCCCCAATGTTTCAGCCCCTCCATGTCTCTCCCCAATGTTTCCCCCCCTCTCCAGCTGTCTCTCTCCCCCTCAAGCTGTCTCTCCCCAATTTCCCCCTCTAGCTGTCTCTCCCCAATGTTTCCCCCTCCAGCTGTCTCTCCCCAATGTTTCCCCATCCAGCTGTCTCTCCCCAATGTTTCCCCCTCAAGCTGTCTCTCCCCAATGTTTCCCCCTCCAGCTGTCTCTCCCCAATGTTTTCCCCTCCAGCTGTCTCTCCCCAATGTTTTCTCCTCCAGCTGTCTCTCCCAAATGTTTCCCCCTCCAGCTGTCTCTCCCCAATGTTCCCCCTCCAGCTGTCTCTCCCCAATGTTTCCCCCTCCAGCTGTCTCTCCCCAATTTCCCCCCTCTAGCTGTCTCTCCCCAATGTTTCCCCCTCCAGCCTCTCCAATGTTCCAGTTGTCTCCCTCAATGTTTCCCCCTCCAGCTGTCTCTCCCCAATTTTCATCCTTAAGCTGTCTCTCCCCAATGTTTCCCCCCCCCCCAGTTGTATCTTCCCAATGTATCCCCCTCTAGCTGTCTCTCCCCAATGTTTTGCCTTCCAGCTGTCTCTCCCCAATGTTTCCCCCTCCAGTTGTCTCTTCCCAATGTATCCCCCTCCAGCTGTCTCTCCCCAATGTTTCCCCCTCTACCTGTCCCTCCCCAATGTTTCCCCCTCAAGCTGTCTCTCCCCAATATTTCCCCCCTCTAGCTGTCTCTCCCCAATGTTTCCCCCTCCAGTTGTCTCTCCCCAATGTTTCCCCCTCCAGCTGTCTCTCCCCAATGTTTCCCCCTCAAGCTGTCTCTCCCCAATGTTTCCCCCTCCAGCTGTCTCTCCCCAATATTTTCCCCCTCTAGCTGTCTCTCCCCAATGTTTCCCCCTCCAGCTGTCTCTCCCCAATGTTTCCCCCTCAAGCTGTCTCTCCCCAATGTTTCCCCCTCCAGCTGTCTCTCCCCAATATTTCCCCCCTCTAGCTGTCTCTCCCCGATATTTACCCCCCTCCAGCTGTCTCTTTCCAATGTATCCCAATCCAGCTATCTCTCCCCAATATTTCCCCCTCTAGCTGTCTCTCCCCAATGTTTTGCCTTCCAGCTGTCTCTTCCCAATGTTTCCCCCTCCAGCTGTCTCTCCCCAATGTTTTCCCCTCCAGCTGTCTCTCCCAAATGTTTCCCCCTCAAGCTGTCTCTCCCCAATGTTCCCACTCCAGCTGTCTCTCCCCGATATTCTGTCTCCCCCCCCCCCTCCAGCTGTCTCTTCCCAATGTATCCCAATCCAGCTATCTCTCCCCAATATTTCCCCCTCTAGCTGTCTCTCCCCAATGTTTTGCCTTCCAGCTGTCTCTTCCCAATGTTTCCCCCTCCAGCTGTCTCTCCCCAATGTTTTCCCCTCCAGCTGTCTCTCCCAAATGTTTCCCCCTCAAGCTGTCTCTCCCCAATGTTCCCACTCCAGCTGTCTCTCCCCAATGTTTCCCCCATATCTGTCTCTCCCCAATATTCCCCCCCCCCTCTAATTGTCTCTCCCTAATGTTTCCCCCCTAGTTGTCTCTTCTCAATGAATCCCCCTCCAGTTGTCTCTTCCCAATGTATCCCCCTCCAGCTGTCTCTCCCAAATGTTTCCCCCTCCAGCTGTCTCTCCCCAATGTTCCCACTCCAGCTGTCTCTCCCCAATGTTTCCCCCATATCTGTCTCTCCCCAATATCCCCCCCCCTAACTGTCTCTCCCTAATGTTTCCCCCCTAGTTGTCTCTTCTCAATGAATCCCCCTCCAGTTGTCTCTTCCCAATGTATCCCCCTCCAGCTGTCTCTCCCCAATGTTTTCCCCTCCAGCTGTCTCTCCCCAATGTTTTCTCCTTCAGCTGTCTCTCCCCAATATTTCCCCCTTCTAGCTGTCTCTCCCCAATGTTTCCCCCTCCAGTTGTCTCTCCCCAATGTTTCCCCCTCCAGCTGTCTCTCCCCAATGTTTCCCCCTCAAGCTGTCTCTCCCCAATGTTCCCCCCTCTAGCTGTCTCTCCCCAATGTTTCCCCCTCCAGTTGTCTCTCCCCAATGTTTCCCCCTCCAGCTGTCTCTCCCCAATGTTTCCCCCTCAAGCTGTCTCTCCCCAATGTTTCCCCCTCCAGCTGTCTCCCCCCATTATTTCCCCCGTCTAGCTGTCTCTCCCCATTGTTTCCCCCTCCAGTTGTCTCTCCCCAATGTTTCCCCCTCCAGCTGTCTCTCCCCAATGTTTCCCCCTCAAGCTGTCTCTCCCCAATGTTTCCCCCTCCAGCTGTCTCTCCCCAATATTTCCCCCCTCTAGCTGTCTCTCCCCAATGTTTCCCCCTCCAGTTGTCTCTCCCCAATGTTTCCCCCTCCAGCTGTCTCTCCCCAATGTTTCCCCCTCAAGCTGTCTCTCCCCAATGTTTCCCCCTCCAGCTGTCTCTCCCCAATATTTCCCCCCTCTAGCTGTCTCTCCCCAATGTTTCCCCCTCCAGTTGTCTCTCCCAAATGTTTCCCCCTCTACCTGTCCCTCCCCAATGTTTTGCCTTCCAGCTATCTTTCCCCAATGTTTCCCCCTCCAGTTGTCTCTTCCCAATGTATCCCCCTCCAGCTGTCTCTCCCCAATGTTTCCCCCTCTAGCTGTCCCTCCCCAATGTTTCCCCCTCCAGTTGTCTCTCCCCAATGTTTCCCCCTCAAGCTGTCTCTCCCCAATGTTCCCACTCCAGCTGTCTCTCCCCAATGTTTCCCCCTCCAGCTGTCTCTCCCAAATATTTTGTCTTCCAGCTGTCTCTACCCAATATTTCCCTCCTCTAGCTGTCTCTCCCCAATGTTTCCCCTTCCAGTTGTCTCTCCTCCCTTTTGCTGTCTCATTCCAATGCTTCCCTCTCCTGCCCTCTCATTCCCATGTTTTCCCTCTGTTAGGGCTTGGTGTCTGATTGCAATACTGCAAGCTGCCTCGTCCTTGTTTCCCCTCTATATTAGACAATCTACATCCAAGGATACGCCTGAGTGAATTTAGAAAAAATCTGTTCAATCATTCATGACTAGAAGGGGAAATTTGACAAGACGACGGCTCCGTATAGGCCAGTAAATCTATCTTTCGCCCGTAGCAGTCCCTTGCAGTGATCACATTGCAGCCGATCCGAAGGTTGCTCCACACACTAAGCCGACCCTGCATAGTTATGTACATTTACTTATCGTTTGCATAAATGATTCAATATCAACACTGCACATTTTTTCTCTTAATAGCAGTGTTGTCAGCTGACATGTTATCAAAACAAAGACAAACTCACCCTTCTTCGTGAATCCGAGTGTCACCACCACGCCGTGTTTCGATGTTTGTGTAATCGGGCTGTAATAAACGTCTAAAATTAGACACAAATCCGTCGATCCGGAACTGAAATTTCCATTAATTATACAAGAAAATAAGATAACGACGACCGTACCTAATTTTGAAATTCTCTATTACATTAACAGGCAAATGATGTATCAAGATCCGTTTTTAAATACCAATAGTTATTCAAATCAAAAGCGATAATAATCTAAAACAGATTTAACGTTTTTGTACAGAAAACCCTTCACTGTCTGGGATACTGCTGACAAGGTAAAACACAGGGATCTGTCTAGACACTATTCCACGGGTACCAGTAAAAACAGGGGTCTATCTGGACACTATTACACGGGTACTAGTAAAAACACAGGGGTCTATCTGGACACTATTACACGGGTACTAGTAAAAACACATGGGTCTATCTGGACACTACGGGTACTAGTAAAACACAGGGGTCTATCTGGACACTATCACACGGGTACTAGTAAAACACAGGGGTCTATCTGGACACTACCACACGGGTACTAGTAAAAACACAGGGGTCTATCTGGACACTATTACACGGGTACTAGTAAAACACATGGATCTATCTGGACACTATCACATGGGTACTAGTCAAAAACACAGGGGTTTATCTGGACACTATTCCACGGGTACTAGTAAAAACACAGGGGTCTATCTGGACACTATTACATGGGTACCAGTAAAACACATAGCTCTATCTGGACACAATACACGGGTACTAGTAAAACACAGAGGTTTATCTGGACACTAACACACGGGTACTAGTAAAACACAGGGATCTATCTTAATACTATCACACGGGTACTAGTAAAAACACATGAATCTATCTGGGCACTATCACACGGGTACTAGTAAAACATATGGATCTATCTGGACACTACCACATGGGTACTAGTAAAACACTGGGGTTTATCTGGACACTATCACACGGGTACTAGTAAAAGCACAGGGATCTAACTAGACACTACCATACGGGTACTAGTGAAAACACGGGTCTATCTGGACACTACCACACGGGTACTAGTAAAACACATGGATCTATCTGGACACTACCACACGGGTACTAGTAAAACATATGGATCTATCTGGACACTACCACATGGGTACTAGTAAAACACAGGGGTTTATCTGGACACTATTACACGGGTACGAGTAAAACACATGGATCTATCTGGACACTTTTACACGGGTACTAGTAAAAACACATGGGTCTATCTGGACACTATTACACGGGTACTAGTAAAACACAGGGATCTATCTGGACACCTGTAATTAGGATGTTATAAGACAATTAGAATCACTTGTAATTATGATGTTATAAGACAATAAGAATCACCTGTAATTAGGATGTTATAAGACAATTAGAATCACCTGCAATTAGGATGTTATAACACAATTAGAATCACCTGTAATTAGGATGTTTTTAAACAATAAGAATCACATGTAATTAGGATGTTATAAGACAATTAGAATCACCTGTACTTTTGTTGTTTTAAGACAATTAGAATCAAATGTAATTAGGATGTTATAAGACGATTAGAATCACCTGTAATTAGGATGTTATAAGACAATTAGAATCACCTGTAATTAGGATGTTATAAGACAATTAGAACCACCTGTAATTAGGATGTTATAAGACAATTAGAACCACCTGTAATTAGGATGTTTTATGACGATTATAATCACCTCTAACTAGGATGTTTTAGGACAATTAGAACCACCTGTAATTAGGATGTTATAAGACAATTAGAATCACCTGTAATTAGGATGTTATAAGACAATTAGAATCACCTGTAATTAGGATGTTATAAGACAATTAGAATCACCTGTAATTAGGATGTTATAAGACAATTAGAACCACCTGTAATTAGGATGTTATAAGACAATTAGAATCACCTGTAATTAGGATGTTATAAGACAATTAGAATCACCTGTAATTAGGATGTTATAAGACAATTAGAACCACCTGTAATTAGGATGTTATAAGACAATTAGAACCACCTGTAATTAGGATGTTTTAAGACGATTATAATCACCTCTAGCTAGGATGTTTTAGGACAATTAGAATCACCTGTAATTAGGATGTTATAAGACAATTAGAACCACCTGTAACTAGGATGTTATAAGACAATTAGAATCAACTGTAATTAGGATGTTATAAGACAATTAGAACCACCTGTAACTAGGATGTTATAAGACAATTAGAATCACCCGTACTTTTGTTGTTTTAAGACAATTAGAATCAAATGTAATTAGGATGTTATAAGACAATTAGAATCAACTGTAATTAGGATGTAATAAGACAAATAGAATCACCTGTAATTAGGATGTTATAAGACAATTAGAATCACCTGTAATTAGGATGTTATAAGACAATTAGAACCACCTGTAATTAGGATGTTATAACTGACAATTAGAACCACCTGTAATTAGGATGTTTTAAGACGATTATAATCAACTAGCTAGGATGTTTTAGGACAATTAGAACACCTGTAATTAGGATGTTATAAGACACAGGATCACCTGTAATTAGGATGTTATAAGACAATTAGAATCAACTGTAATTAGGATGTTATAAGACAATTAGAATCACCTGTAATTAGGATGTTATAAGACAATTAGAATCAACTGTAATTAGGATGTTATAAGACAATTAGAACCACCAATTGTGATGTTATAAAACAATTAGAATCACCTGTAATTAAATAAATTAATGAAAAATTAGAAAATGCATGACTTTTGTTTGTATTTCTGTTTTGTTTTATTGTACCATATGCACAACTAGGATGTTTTAAGACAATCAGTATCACATGTAATTAGGATGTTATAAGACAATTACAATCACCTGTAATTAGGATGTTATAAGACAATGAGTATCACCTGTAATTGTGATGTTGTAAGACAATCAGAATCACCTCTAACTAGGATGTTATAAGACAATTAGAATCACCTGTAATTAGGATGTTTTAAGACAATTAGAATCACCTGTAATTGTGATGTTATAAGACAATTAGAATCACCTGTAATTGTGATGTTATAAGACAATTAGAATCACCTGTAATTAGGATATTTTAAGACAATTAGAATCACCTGTAATTAGGATATTTTAAGACAATTAGTATCACCTGTAATTGTGATGTTTTAGACAATTAGAATAACCTGTAATTAGGATGTTATAAGACAATTGGAATCACCTGTAATTGTGATGTTATAAGACAATTAGAATCACCTGTAATTAGGATGTTATAAGACAATTAGAATCACCTGTAATTAGGATGTTATAAGACAATTCGAATCACCTGTAATTGGGATGTTTTAAGAGAATTAGAATCACCTGTAATTGTGATGTTATAAGACAATTAGAATCACCTGTAAAAGTCCGGCTGCTGTGAATTCTAGACTATAAGGAATCTGTAAACAGACAGCAATACATTGCGATACACCTTATCTTTTTTGTATAATATATATATATTTAGTATGTATTTTTATCTTTTTGTTTGCCTTTAAGTAAATTTGAGATTGCGCTGGTATTTTGTAACAGTACACCACATACATAAGTGTAATGTTTTATGATATCAGCATAATGCTAATCACGATATAATTAGCTGGCGGTAGAAATTGGTTAACAAAAGAGAACTTATCTGAGAGCGCGTCAAGCTGTTCGTTGCTCAGGTATGTTTCCAATGATGATCTCGCACTTATTAGCCTTGACACTCACTCCAGTCTTTGTGTGCAAGGTCGATCCATTTATCTGGTCAAATGACCATCAACCTGATTCAGGACGTTCGTAAATTTACGCGTTGAAGCTTGGAAGGTTTACACTGGATGTGAAACATGTGAAGGAAATATTGGTGGAAATTTACGGATTATTTTACAAACAGGTGAGAAAAACTTCTTAAATATTTTATTTCATAAATCATTGCATGATTTACTGTGTGTAGCTAATGATTATGAAGTATGCTGCCGAGTTTTTTAGATAAACGAAAACAGCGTCTTCAAACTACTCTTGAAATACTTAAAGAAGCTAGTGATGTAAAAGAATCTGGTGGAAATATGATAATAATATATTAATGTGCCAAGTTTCGCTGTCATATATGAAAAAGTAATGATTTAAATATTGAGAATACAGTAACTTGGGTCTCTTCGACTCACACTTTTTTTATGTTTGACTCCATCTGTGTGAGTACTGGTATGTATCGTTGTGTAAACGGAGGGTTTAATCTGGATCTGGGTGTGAAACATTGAAAATAAACCTTGGTGGCAACTTGCGGAATATTTAACAAACGTGTGAGAAAATTTCAAATTTTTTATTTCATAAAAACTGATTGTAATATTATGAAGCATATAGCACTATAAATAAATAAATAAATAAATAAATAAATAGATAAATAAACAGGTAAAAATGGCATACAGTGAAATAATACAGCACAAAGGCATAACACCAATACGATTGAGGAAAAAAACATGAAACTATCTGCACATGCTGCAGCTGCACATTGGGCCGTCCCAGGCGTGTAACACCCTGCGGGAAACAGAGAAGGAATCAGCCTCTCTTATTTCATTAGGCAGACTGTTACACACCCGGGCGGACTCAAACCGAAAATATTTCATTCTATACCTTGTTGACTTTACCTGTGGTATGTTAGCACCAAGTTCACGTCTGAAATTATAGCTAGAGTATTTAAAAGTAACAAGTTCTGTGATGTACTGAGGGCAAAGACCGTTCATAATTAAAAAAAAAACAACACCAACTTCTAAAGCCATACTCCTAAGACATCAAACATGTAGATAGGATTTTTTTCCCCTAAAAGTAACTCTATAGGACTAGTAAAACATTTTCTACAAATCTACCTGCTCTATCTTGTATAATTTCCAGTTATACATGCAAACATGTTTTAAAAGTATTTTGGTGTTCTTGTCAAAGAGTGTTGTTATCTTTGAGAGTAGGGGGAATACGTGTAGGCAGAGGGACAGCTAGTGTCCGATTAATCAGACTAATTGACTGGTAAGAGAGCAGTGTCAGCTGTGTCAATCAGAGAGTGCCCAGTGATGTGAGGTGGATGTTTATTGTTTTAAAGATTAGTAAGGTGATTATTTAGAAACTAACGTGACTCGATTCGTGAGGTTGACAGTTAATTAATTGACAATAAGAGAGAGAGAGAGAGAGAGAGAGAGAGAGAGAGAGAGAGAGAGAGAGAGAGAGAGAGAGAGAGAGAGAGAGAGAGAGAGAGAGATATTATTGAAAGTAAACAGTGTCGTGGGAGCAGAGTATGATGTGAGGTCGTGGAGGAGAAAGGTTGATTGGGTTCTGAGAGAGGAGTTGTGGTAGGGACACTGGAGAGTAAAAATGTGATCAAAATCTGAGAGTCGTGAATGAGGCATAGGTGTTTTGTACATATTAGATGTAAATAACTGTGTATATTTTGGAGATGTAAATAAACTGTAAATAGAAAATGGATCTTAAGTAACCATTACATGACCTGTGGCGAAATAGAAAATATTCCAAATGGTATTTTAATCCCATTTTCTAACCTTTGTGAACATTATGTTTTAATTGCTTAATATAAACTTTGTTTCGCTAAATACTGAGTTCATTACAACACATAGCACAGTAACAAATGAATAAGATCCGGAAACAAGGTGTAAATTCGTTTCCTGACATTATCATTATAATTCAGTTACGGCAGTTATTAGGTTGAAACAAGACAAAGGTTACAACCTGACGGCAGCGTGAATAGTGTATTTTCGAAGTAGTACCTGTTAAACTGAATAAATGGAGGTGAGATTTATAAATAACCTTAGCTTTATGGTTATACTCAATGCTAAACGGCGATTCCAATTTACCTGGGGATAGCATACTGGTGAAAATCTCAGTTATTTTTGACAAGTGATATTAACCTCATATCTATCATCTTCGATGATCACGTTAGATATAGTGTGGATATGTCATATCATTATCAGTAGACGATATATATTGAACTTGACCTGGTAGATAAACAGATAACATATTTCCATTTTCAACCTACCACTAAATCACGTAAAAACGGAAAATTAATTTCATAGGTTACGGGGACGATCTTTTGGTAGTAATACTAAATAATGGATATACACACTTATTTACTAATAAACGCTCAAAGTGTTGTAACTGGTTATTTTTCTTTATTTTGAAAAGTGGACAATTTGCAAAAAACTGAGGTACACAGTCATGAGCGTTAAATTCGTTAGGTCATTTTCATAAGCATAATTCAAACACATATTCAACGAGCTATGTTTTTGAAACACTATATACCCGGATGAACAAAATTCTGAATCGGGGCATTATAACTGTACTATGTAAGGCGTGACCTAATTTCATGAACACTTTATGGAACACCGTTACGTCTTCATTATGACATGAACTGTATACTGAGATAATGAGCGAAACTGCACATTCTTTATTTTGTTCATCTGTTGGAGAGATATTGAACGGAAACTGAATTATTGGATATTTTCTTAGTGCAAGGGGCGTAACTCTGTCAGATATTAAAACCTACCTCTTACTATGCAATAGTTACGATCAACGTGGCATACTTCCTTGTTTAACAGTAGGTTTTATTCCTTCAAAAAGAGAAGACTTTTCACTAGATGTGATAAATATCCTCCTCCTGTCATACATCGTTGTTAAAATCGTTTATGAATTTGTTCTGAAATTCTTGATATCATCCTGTAGATAGTTACCTTAAAGATGTTATCAGGTAGATGACCAGGTAAGTAATGTATCTGCATTAGTTCAGATGTGTAGCAAGTCTACAGGAGCCCTGCGAACTACTACCAGATCAGTCTATACTCCGACATCCAGAAATTAGATTAAGGATCTTTTACAACAGGTATGTTCATATATAATATAGATACGATTTTGCTTGTTATGTGTACATGCACAAGTGATAAAATTGACATCTAATACTTTCAATTCAAAGGGAACGTCCGTCTCTATTGCAAACCTAAAAAACTGCCTACAAACTATGATTCTCTATTACTTAATACTATCGTACTATATTAATCTGAATAGTATTTGACGTACTTTTCAATATGATTAAATCGTCGGAAGAAAATGTTCTGGCATAGGTCTTTATTTAGCAAAGGAGAAGATCCTTGTGTTAATGATGCCACACATGACGGTGTACGTCCTGGGCCCTGGTATAGATATTTATTAAGTAAGGGAGAAGATCCTTGTGTTTATGGTGCCATACATGACTGTGTACCTCTTGGGTCCTGGTTTAGGTCTTTATTAAGTATAGGATTAAACCCTTGTGTTTGTGATGCCACACATGACTGTGTACCTCCTGGGCCCTAGTATAAGTCTTTATCTAGTAGAGGAGAAGATCCTTGTGTTTATGGTGCCACACATGACTGTGTACCTCCTGGGTCCTGGTATAAGTCTTTATCTAGTAGAGGAGAAGATCCTTGTATTTGTGTGCCGCCTGGGTTCTGGAATAGGTCTTTCTTCTGTAATTAACGCACACTTGAGGGAGTGGAAGTAGGGTAACCCTACTTGCCCAGTTATACACCTGGTCTCTAGATTTCTCTACGTCGATTTAAATATAGGTCACATATTTCTGTGCCACTAATAAATTGTGAATATGTATGAATATGCCTATATCCTGTATGTACAGGGCTATTTAATATCGTGCTTGTTGAGAATCGTGTGAGTTAATGAATTCAATGTAGGTGTTTTTGTTATGCCGACAATACTTACAGTGTTTTATTTTCATGAATATGAAGTTTCACCACTGATTATCAAAATTATCTTGTTTCAGAAATATTCAAGAAACGACCCTCCACAGGTTATCTCCCTACAAACTGCACCACATCTAGATATTGGTAATACCATGGCAACGTCTTCTGTACATGAACAAAGTCTAGAAGTCAGACCTAAAGAGTCTCCAGAAATATGTCCGGCGTCCACTGAACCAGTCCTGCGTGACAGTCCCACTGTCATCTCTCAGTTCTCGTGCCGGGAGTACCTCACATCATTCTGTCCTACGCCTGATGGAAATGTCTGGCTCTGTGATTGGAGAACAAGCACAGCAATCCTCATCAACAACAAAAGTAAAGTCTTACAGAAGATAAAACACAAAAGTAACATCATTGAAATCAGTCTGGACCCCACGACAGGTCGTCTGTGGTTCTGTTGTTGGGAGGAGAGAATTATCTACGAAGTATTTACCTCTTCACCGGTTTCAAGGTTTACCACCGATGCTAACCCACACAGTTTATGTGTGACCAGGGAGGGACGGGTAGTGGTAGGTACAAGGAGTAAACAGGGGTACAAGGTAGTGATGTACACAGCAGATGGTCAGGTGTTACATACAGCCACTGTAGAGAGTTCAGGGGCGGGTGCAGTAACGTTTATTACACAATGCCCTGTTACAGATAACATAGCTGTTGTTAATAGTAAACTAATCAGCGGAGATGGGAATGGCGTAATTAACTACAGGCGTCATATCATCGTGTACAACGCGACATTCGAACCTCTGGTCCATTACCGTGGGGAAGGGATACAGGCAAGAGAGGCGGTCACTCCTGACAAGTTTGTTCCATTCAGAATTGTATATGACAGCAAGGGAAATATTGTTATTGCTGATTGGGAAAGGAAAACAATAGAACTAATAAGTGGAGATGGGAAGTACATAAAAACACTCCACACTGAGAAAACAAGACAAGGAGTAGTAGGCATACAGAAGGGTGATATATTGTGGTCCCGTTATCAGTTAGATAAAGATATGTGGGGATTTAAGCTTCTCAAGTATTACAGCGACTGAGGGAAGAAATCTTGATTGGTGATACAGACTATGTAAGCAACATAAAAACGTTACCTGTATAATGTAACATCAAAGCGGTCTTTCATATTATTCAGGTGAACAATGGTCCAACTGATACATTACATCTTGATAAATATAGAAACACCATGAAAAACTGTCATTGTATGTATGTATACCAAAGGTATGTAAAAAAAAATTGAAAACCTTTAGAATTTTCAGTAAACGAGATATATAAACCGTTTTCGGAAAGTGCCAAGGTTCCCGACTGATATTAAAACCAGACTCATAATGACTTAGCTGTTTATTCAGGGTCCCTAAGGTGCTTAAAACAGCATATCAAATGTAAATATATGATATTGCAGAATAATGATTTACCCTATGTGGCAAGATTTCATTTTAGAGCATTGTACTTTTCCAATATAAGAAATAAAACGAATTCAATCATTATCAGAGTGTCGTTATAATCATTTTTTTTTATCAAACTAACTTCAGTAAAACAAAAAGTCTGACATTAAATTTTACTTAGATCGTGACTAGAGAGATTCCTCAATATATGTATGTTAAATGGGAATATGTAAATAATTATATGTCTACTCTGTTTCAACACATATTTAATTACACAAGAATTAATTAATGGAGAGGGTTCCTATAATATAAAGAGTTGGAATCTTTGACACACAAGTTGTTCACTCGTGGTCAGCTTGGTGGCTTTATAGGAAGGAAAATTTAAGTCAAGATTGTCCCATCCTCTCTACTCCAGGTTTTACGATCACTTTCACTCTCTGCACCCATGGAGCATGTCGTGGCAAAATTGAAGTTACAAGCCAAGTAATTTGATTGGTTACAGGAGAAAAAACTGACCAATCACAGAGTGTTACGTTCCTTATGAAGGTTACAAAGGAGAGACACCCTTCAAAGCCATTACTATATACTGTTATGCGACCTTAAAGCCCCAATATACGTAAAAATCACTATAAAAAACAAACTTTATCTTATTTTCCCCGTAATATATGCAACAAAACAAATACTTTCCTTTAATTAAAGAAAATAAAACTGACTGTTTTCAATTCAAATAAAAATTGAAAAATCGGAAAATAAACATTGTGGGACCCACAATAATTCATACATTACCGCTCGTAGCGATGACATTGCGCATGCGCATATTCCGCGTGTGTAAACATGGCAGACACAGTACAGACGTTCACCAGTCGCTTCCTTTTTTTTCCAATCATACATCAGGCCAGTTCTGAATTCTTACGTTATAATTGTGCGTCGTATCGTTTCTAAACTAATTATTCCTTCTAATAATTTCCCAAAAACTGAATGTTTATCACAGGAATACCTCAAGTCTACGACAAGACTTCGCAAACAATGTTTGTAAACAAAAACTTACTGCATGTGCTTCCTCTATAAGTAGAAACCTCAACTCTTGCGAGATCAGGTCATGAACTTTCCGACGTGGTTCGGCAACAATCGTAATTTTGATAGCGGCGTGTTTAAAATGGAGGTGTGTTTACAAATAGCGCGTTTCAACTGCTCATATATCAATACTTTATGCACAAAGTCATGGTAACTATTGTTTGAATAACTTAATTTTAACTACATCTGAGAGAATATCTCAATAATTATGTGTGATTCTACACTAAATATTTAGTGAATGTTACGTATATTGGGGCTTTAAGATTCATTTGATGTACATCAAAAGATCAAGCTAGTCTTATCGTGATATCCAGAAGGTGTGCAACATGGAGCGTTCAATTTTGCCATGCCATGTTTCAGGGGTGCAGAGAACGCGAAAGTGATGAACTGAGATAAAAAGATATAAATATGATTCAATGCCTTTTTCAGTAATATCAATACTTAATACAGTACATGGTTTTATTTAATACTAATTTTAAGGTGCTATTACAGACTCTATCAGCAACAGACCAAAGAAGAAAGGCGATTACAAAATGATGGTGGATTACAGTAACATTTTAAATATCAAAGCAGAAAAGAAACAGAGGAACCTTGCTCATCTTTCGGAACATTTTCTTCGGTTGCTAAAGTTATGCGGCTGCCTAAGGAAGCCAAATACACTCGCTCATCTATGACAAAGTGTTTTAAAAAGTGTAGCCGAATTGACTTTAGTACATTGTTACCATCTTGTGTGTTGTTGGGTATATAATCTGTTTACCATCTCGTCACACTATTTTTGACCATAGTGTACGTATAGTACAGCCGAAAATGTTGGTCGATTCATTACCATCTCGTACACTACGTACGTCAGTGCTACTACGCTCCACACAGGTCATTTGTCTGATGAAGGTGACCGTGTAGATCTCGTACACTACCTACGTCAGTACGCTCCACACTGGTCATTTATTTGATGAAGGTGACCGTGTAGATCTCGTACACCACTATCTACGTCAGTGCTACTACGCTCCACACTGGTCATTTGTCTGATGAAGGTGACCGTGTAGATCTCGTACACCACTATCTACGTCAGTGCTACTACGCTCCACACTGGTCATTTGTCTGATGAAGGTGACCGTGTAGATCTCGTACACTACCTACGTCAGTACGCTCCACACTGGTCATTTGTCTGATGAAGGTGACCGTGTAGATCTCGTACACTACCTACGTCAGTACGCTCCACACTGGTCATTTATTTGATGAAGGTGACCGTGTAGATCTCGTACACCACTATTTACGTCAGTGCTACTACGCTCCACACTGGTCATTTGTCTGATGAAGGTGACCGTGTAGATCTCGTACACCACTATCTACGTCAGTGCTACTACGCTCCACACTGCTCATTTGTCTGATGAAGGTGACCGTGTAGATCTCGCACACTACCTATGTCAGTGCTACTACACTCCACACTGGTCATTTGTCCGATGAAGGTGACCGTAGAGTTTTGAAACGACACACTATAAGTTTCTGCTGGTTGAGTTATAATAATGTTTTTTTCATATCTAGGAACTTCTTACATAGCCAATAACGAAGAATTATGTGTAAGATATTTGAGAAAAAATGTAGTGGTACAATTTCTTATCATTTTATCATTTTAAAATCCGATATGACGAGACAAAAAGTATCAAATCGATAATAAATATCAAGATACTTTCTGTAGATAGAAATAGGGTTGTTAAACACCATGTTTTATAAATACATAGAGTTAGTAAAGACGAAGTCGGTATGATCAATTAATGTTACTATAACGTTGGATGATATCCTAGATTTACACTTTTAAGCTTTGAAGTATGTTAATCTCTCATGTTTTTATATTTGCTTCTGTTCATTTTACGTCGGCACGCTTAGTCTTTGATTTCAAGTTCCCTTGGTTTACTGTCCCATCGAAGACGGATCAAGTACATTCATAATGTAAATTTATCAGTTTGGTAATCACAATCACCTGTGTGTCTAATTCAATCTTTATATTGAAAAATGCAATTCATTTGTCTAATGTTCTATCTTTATATTGAAAAATGCATTTCACCTGTGTGTCTAATTTTCAATGTTTGAATAGAAAGATATTATTCATTTGTATGTCTTGTAAACAATCTTTGGACGAAACAAACTTCTGCATCGGAGAATGAGAGGATAAGGAGAATAGGGCAATGTATTACGGAAGAGTAAGCGTCTTCTGCTTCATCGACGACACCCGTCATGTTAATCTTGGTGAATCCAGGTAAGTGATGTTACGTTCTCAAATGAGAACAAGATATACAACAACGGAACCAACAGGTGAAACAGTCGTCTCCGGTCACAATTTAATTTACTGTTCAGTATCAAGAATATTCTTGTTAAAGAGATTTTAATGAACTGGTTTTATAGGCCATACCATCTTGTTCAGTAACAAGACAAGTCACAAATCACATTAGAACAAAATAAAAAATAACGTCATTGAAACAGAGTCAACCTTTTCTGATCTGATTTATAACACTTAGTAGCAATAGGTTGTTAGAAAAATAGTAAAACCCGATTTGATTTATGAAAGAGGTTATCCAATGGAAGTTTCAAACTACCTTGTACACGTCACATGTCATTTCTCCTTGCCGCGTCGCTATTGCCGACAAAAAAGAAAGGCAAGAAATGGATCGTAAGTATTCTTTTTTAGCTAAAATGTTGCACGTCTTATAGTGTCTCCGTTATTATGATCACGAGTCATGTCTATGTCGCTTTCTTACTTGTCTCTGTTGATAAAAATCCATACAGTGTTTCTGTTGTTAAGCCTTTATATTGTGACTATGTTGTTAAGCGTTAATATCATGTCATTGTTGTTAATCTTAAATTCTGTGTCTTTGTTGTTTAGCTTTATTACTGTGTTTCTGTTATTAAGCTTTAATACTGTGTCTCTGTTGTTTAGCTTTATTACTGTGTTTCTGTTATTAAGCTTTAATACTGTGTCTCTGTTGTGAGGTTTTAATACTGAGTCACTGTTGTTAAGCTTTAATACTGTGTCTCTGTTGTGAAGCTTTAATACTGAGTCACTGTTGTTAAGCTTTAATACTGTGTCTCTGTTGTGAAGTTTTAATACTGTGTCACTGTTGTTAAGCTTTAATACGGTGTCACTGTTGTTAAGATTAAATACTGTGTCTCTGTTGTGAAGCTTTAATAGTGTGTCACTGTTGTTAAGCTTTAATACTCTGTCTCTGTTGTTAAGCTTTATCACTCTGTCTCTGTTGTTAAGCTTTATCACTCTGTCTCTGTTGTTAAGCTTTATCACTCTGTCTCTGTTGTTAAGCTTTATCACTCTGTCTTTGTTGTTAAGCTTAAATTCTTTGTCTCTGTTGTTAAGCTTAAATACTGTGTCTCTGTTACTACATTACATGTAGATGATTTTTAGAAAAATGAAAATGTACTTTGTAATGTTCGATTAATTTAACAGGTTGAAGGAGACGATCTGTCATTAGTAGCAAAACGTAACACATAACACATATACATTCATTTATTTACTAATTAAACACTCACATCTATTGTCGCTTGTCCTGTAGATCAATGTGTTAATGATGTAATCAGGTAGATAAACAGGTAAGTTATATATATATATACATTAGTTCAAAGGTGTTTCTTCCGTATTGCAGATTTATAGAAGCCCTGCCAACTACTACCAGATAAGCATATATACAGATTGAGGACTTACAACAGGTATGTTCATTTATGATATTGTGAGAAATGGCATTGATACTATTTTTTAGGCTGGCGTCGTGCAATGAGCTCATGTTATTTAGTAAACAGATAAATAGGACAAGGAAACTAAAATGCCTACTGTATTCAGCAGTATACATGATAATCAATAAGTGTACAAGTATGTATAAGAACAATGTCTACAATGTTACGTAAGTACTACATCGTAAAACATACCTGTGCTCGAAATCTCTTGTACAAAAGACATACAAGTGAATAACACCTTTTAATAATTTTGATTTGGATACAGGAGAGTCAAACAATGAATTAAACTGCGTAATACAGTTGTTCCGTCCTAGTGTATAGCCTTCCCCAAGCGAAGACACCTCGCCAAGGTTATACCCGGAGCGGCCGCACAGAGGTGATGAGGATAAAAATAGATCACCCCAATTTGACAAGTGCATGCACTAACGTAAACAACACAAATAAAGGGAATAGAATGTCATTCATTCATAGATACAAAAGTACAAACACAATTTCACTGTAATTGAAAACATTAAATGAAATTTTGGTAATACAATTACAGTCTCATAATTTGACGCCGACACCACGCATCTATTGAAATATGAACTACCTCGTGAAACTTTGTTCTAAATATACACCAGTCTTTAAGTTGGGTACCATCAATTTTAGTAAGAAAATTTTAGTCAAGTTTTTTTCTTTCTTTTCCAAGCCTACCATCATTCAAATCGCTCTGTGCCCGTGGTCCGTCCGTCAGTCGCTATTTCGTGAGTGCCAGATGGATCTTTCTCAGATTGCACATGTAGGATTCTCCTTTGATTTTGGGCCTGACCCAAAGAACAAAATGGCGAAAAGGCAGCCATCTTGGATTCTGACTTCGAAAATTTGTTATCACTAAAGTTGTTATAACTTGTGCCTAATCCCGGTTGTTTGATGACAATAAAAATATGTTTAGATCGACATCGAAAGAAGTACTGAATAGATATCTCTAAAATTTCATACGTTTGTTCCCTTTAGTCTCTCCTTGTGCTCGTTTGATTTTGGTACTGATCAGAAGAAACAAAATGGCTTCCAGGGGGGCCAGTTTGGATTTAGCAGGTAAAGAATAGCATCGCTATTTCTGCAAAAGAATATTCAAATGTCTTATCATTAAGAGTAAAAACAGAGAAAACAAGAGGAAAAAGATCCAACTTTCAAAAAGCATATAAAGATCAAACAATGATGAGCGCCAAGATCCCTCTTGGATCTCTTGCTAAAGACAATTCTTCGTATTCCTTGCAGTTTGTATCGCCAAATGATACATTCAGCTTAACGAACACCGGGCTTACACTGAAGGTCCCCGTAAGTTTGCGTTGCGACCTAAAACAACGTTTTCACGTGTGTTACTGGTAAATCAAACACGCATTCATATACAATTTGATATTTTTTTTATCTTCGGTATTACCGGGTCAAAGTATTTTGTAGGATTAGAACTCTGTAGCTGTGTACTTCCTGAATCCCAGTATTGGGCTGTATTCTAGAGTGGAGGTAAAATCTTGTAGCTGGGATACATTACATGTTTATACGGATTTTATAGGAGAGTAGAGCTCCCTAGGTAGAGTGCTATATATCTGTCAAATTCGCGAGCTCGGTACTGGACTGTCGTATGTAGGGAGAGTTGTCTCCCGTAACTTTTATCTATGCATGTATTTGGAACTCCTAGATATCGGTATTTGTCTGCATTTTATAGGATGAGTAGAAATAGAAACCCGTTAGTGTGGTACCCTACATATATTCTTGTCTTTTTCAGATAAAGGTTATTGTTTTGTTGTATACATATTAAGACAACCAACTGTAGCATCACCAATACAGAGTAAATATGTATGAATATTTGTATATATTGTACCAATGCGGAGATATATGTTCTTCAATCTTCGCCTGGTGAAATAACTTCGACGTTCTGGATATTGTAACCGCTATATATAAACAGTACGAGTGATGCAGTTTTGTTTACTTTTTATCTAATCTTATACAACTATTGATGATTGATATTTTATTGTTACACAGAGAGAACCTCCAGGAGGCACTTGCCTGGAATCTACATCACTGCTGCGCTTCGGTAGTACCATGGCAACATCCGCTGACCTCTCCAATCTAAAAGGTCAACTTCATGTCAGAGCTAAAGGTCATGACAAGTGTCCCAGCCACAGGAAAAACCAAGTGGTATTTTTATGTCAGGACTGTGACACCCTGATTTGTGCTACCTGTTCCATTACAACACATAGAAATCATTTTAGCAGTTTCGCCGAAATTTCGGAGACTACTCAACAATACAAAAATAGACTTCAGGAATTTGTTAACGAAAATGAGGACAAACGAATCCCGAAACTTAATGTAGAAACGAAATCAACCAAGGAACGTCTTTCAACTTTAAAATCTAAATACAAAAACATTCGTGATAAGATGAAATTAGAACGAGATCAATGTAAAGATATATTAGATAGAATAACAGAAGATTACCTAACATTATGTGACAAGATGGAGGACGCAGAAACAGAGTTACTTACGTCACACATCACATACCTTGACGAAAGGATAGACACTTTGGTGAAACTTTCATCAGAGTGTAAGCAGACCCTCCAGACAGGAACTGATGTACTAGTGTATGACTCAGCAACAGAAGTCCGGGACATGGACATCAACATCCCACGGATACCTGACACAGGTATGATAGAGTTTACTTCTAGTAAGGACAAGCTAAGTCACCTAAAGCAGGCCATGGGGGTGATGAGGACACCTACTGATCATCACCGGGTAGTATCAGCAACTGGCGGTCACTATAACCATGGTACAATAGTGAATCAAAACCAGTCTACAGAGATGGGTCAAGGGTCCACTGCAGCAGTCCAATGTTTTAAACTGTGTGAAAGTCCAACTACTAAATACAAGTTCTCATATAAGGACAGCATCTCATCAATCTGTCCTACATCTGATGGACGTGCCTGGTTGTGTGATTGGAATACCAACACAATTAACCTCATCAACAACAAAGGTAAAGTCTTACAGAAGATACAACACAACAGTAACATTACAGACATCAGTCTAGACCCCAACACAGGTCATATGTGGTTCTGTTGTAGAGAGGAGAGCACTATATATGAACTATCTACATCATCTACACCAGTCAGAAGGTTTACTACAGAGTGTGATCCACACAGCCTGTGTGTGACCATGGAGGGACGGGTAGTGGTGGGTACATGGGGTAGACAGGGGTACAAGGTAGTGACATACGAAACAGATGGTCAGGTGGTACATACAGTCACTGTGGAGAGGTCAGGGGCGGGTGTTGTACAATCCATCACACAGTGTCTTGTTTCAGGTAACATAGCTGTAGTGAGTCGTAAACTCATCAGTGGAAACCATCGTGATCCAGACAACTACAGACGTCACGTCATTGTGTATAATCCAAAGCTCCAGCCCCTGGTCCACTACCGGAGGGAGGGGATACAGGCACGGGAGGCGGTCACACCTGACAAGTTCTGTCCGATCACAGCGATATACGACAGTAAGGGTAATATTGTTATTCCTGACTGGAAACGGAAAACAATAGATCTGATTACTGGAGAAGGGAAGTACATAAAAACACTCCACACAAACAAAGGACCACAGGGAGTAGTAGGTATACAGAGGGATGATGTGTTGTGGTCCCACTTAGTGTTAGATACTGGAGAGTTGGGATTCAAACTCCTCAAGTACTATAGTGACTGATTGATTAAATATAGGGTGATATAAAACAACAGAAAAGGCATAAATTGTGCTTGACATTATCATGGTCTGCTAGAGACATTAAGTTGAAACTTTTACTACAAGTGAGATATTTTGATTTGACAAACATTAATAATTTCATATAAAATTACCATCTGTGATAGATATTGAATTAAAGATGCACATTTTACTTTTTCAGTTCATGAAAAAAAATCCATCTAATTGTCATTTGGGCGTCCTGATTATTTTTCCTAACTTTGATAAAACCTGGAATTAAATTTTCAACTTTGCTTTTACAAATAGATAATCATTATAATTTTTTTAATCAATTATGAATAAAGGGCCGGTTTCCAAAACGGCCCCTTCTCTGAATCAAATTTCCTGTTGGTGGTGCATTGCCCATGCCGTTGTGGTCACAAATCTATAAAGTATAAAGATTTAGGTCACTTGGTTTGTTTTTATGGCTCCTCAAAGTTGTACCTTTCAGAAGCTGTTCAAGTGTTGATAAAATGTGCATGTTATGTAAAATATTAATGAAAATCTAATCAAATGATAGTCACCGTAAAGAATACATTCATGGCATGATTGTGACAAAAAAATCATGTTTCCATCGCGCCATTTGGCTGTTTTATTGAAGAAACAATCTCAAAAATGCCATTTTCGATAACATTTTAGACACAAAAACTGTGTTTTTTAGAGAATACACCCTTTTATGGGCGTTGGATGCAAACCAATTTTTATCCTATTAAATAGTACGTAATATGCTATTGATGAGAGGAAAAATCATCAAAATGTAAGTGGTGGAACATTTTCAAATGTTGGGTTGAATTAGCCTATGGTTGAATTGCCGATTTTCGACTTTCTTTAGATAATTAACAAAAAAAAACGAGAGTATTTGCTCGGTATGTAGAGAATATGTACACAGATATGAAAAAAAGTGAGAGAAACACTTTTTCATAAAAAAAATCCAAGATGGCTACTTCACAAGTCCCCGTGGTTGAAGACATTGGCTGACAAATAGACAGAACAACAAACAAAACGTGTTCCTTATGATTTTGGTTGGTTTTCGAATTTACGGGGGTGTTCATAGCTACGGGCGATTGCATAATACCTATATTTATAAGTTTGGTTAGTCACATGGTAACGGGGATCTTATCAGCCCCAAACATACTTTCGACATATGCACTCCGTTGCCGCATGGAAAACTATTTCAAGTTTTGTCGGAATTTCTTTACCTGTGGTTGTAATGGTCGAGGGTTTTCCAGCGTCCTGTAATACCCAAGGTAGTACAAGATACTGGAGATGTGCGCACACATTTCCATCGTTCTCTCTCCAACTGGGCACTGGCAGTAGTAGTCCTTTATTGGGGCCTCAACATCGGGTGAAACGGTGAACCGTATCCAAACGTTATATTTCGTTTGGCTTTTGTGTCGAGAATGTATTTGACATCGGAGAAGGTCTGGGGAGTGCTGGTAAAGCCACACCTCATAGTCTCCGTCATCACTTAAATGTTCGGCGATGTAACCAGGAGCCAGAGATATCTGATACGTTCCACACGGAATGGTTCTCAAGTAATTAAGATCGAGACGGGGAAACAGTGCGGAAGATGCATCCTTCTTGACAAACTCGGACCTTGCCCGTCTAAATAGATCCGGGTCTATCTTGACTCTCTGAGCTAAACCATTCGGTGTTGTCAAACGGTCCTTCATACGTTCAGACATTAGCCTATCTTTGGCATCTCTCTCTGGAGATCTCTGGTAGATCGGTCCTCTAATACCATTCAGACAGGCTGTGACGGTTCGAAGCAAAGCCTCAATGACATTGATAAAGCTGTTAGACACCAATTGCGTTCGGAAGAACGTCCAGTGTTTCAGACGACCATGATAGGATTCCACAATCCACCTCGATTTGGTGATAGTTCTGTCAAGATTTGCTTGGACGTCAGAATGTTGACTTTGACCGGGTTTCAGGTATGACGGCATGCTAGCATTGAGGCCAGAGGCTTCGAGAACTGGTAGGACATCTCTAAAACCTCGGTCAACGACAACGTTGTCGTCTGGCTGTAGCCAAGTAACTAGCTTGTCCATGACTTTTTTTGTAATTGTAGCATCATTTTCGCTGCCAGTGAATGGTCCTACGGTGTCCAGTATGTAGCCATCTGGTAAGGCGATGCTCATGAATTTGACATAGTTTCTCTTCTTCTGGCCACAGTAGGACATCCTCTGGAGCTTGTGGTCGGAGCTTTTCTGGATATAAATATAGGTGCCATCTAATATGGCAGTGGCTTTATCTCCAAGCCCGAGCAATTGTTCTTTTGTCAAGTGATCCGGACCTAGAAATTGTGGGACTATCGATGTGTCTAATGCCTGTACTATGGAGTGGAAAGTTTTGGACACATTTGACTTGGAAATTCCAAAAAGAGAAGAACACTGACTCCAGGAAATGTCGGTTTTCAGTTTTACCCAGAACAGTAATAGAGCATCGTGTGAAGTCTTGGTATATATACCAGATGAAAGATATGGGGAACAGTGCGAGTGCATTCCAAGGAACTGATCTTTGGACCAACCTGTCCAGGCCATGCATGCCGAGTCATCAAGAGAAGAAAAGGTTATTGTAAACGCAGACTAGTTCTGTGAAAGGACGTGCGACACCTCTAGGTCATTAATGATTTCGGACGATTTTGATAGTAACTGAGATTCCAAGGAACCTCTACCATCAAGGACAACCTCTGTAGACGATCTAAGTCGTTACCAATAAGGTGAATGGAGCAGACGCGAGATGAGGTCGGACACCACAGTTTGTGTAAATAGAACAGGTGATGTCTTGCACGTTTTGGTGAGACTGATGATTTTGTTCCATTTTTTGGAAAGGTAACAAGACAGAGACAGCATTTTTTGTGTAAAGATGATCCATTCAAAAGATCATGAAGGGTCAGCAACGGCAGGATATGGGACGGGGAATCGTCTTCTTCCTCTTTTTCCTGGTTCTGCTCGGGTTCAGGTTCAGGCTGATTTTTGCTCCGAAGATACTTCATGTAGCACTTCTGGCAAATAAATGGTTGTTCCTTTGCTGACATCAATTCTTGTTGCACCAGCGTATCTAGGAGCCATTTATATTGTGGACTATTTACATTGCGTGCACTTCTGTTCGTATTGCCACTACGTTTCTTGAAGTATATTTGACACTCTTCTCCAACACATTTACCCTCCATCTTGAAACAATAACGATTGGTTTATGAAGGGATAAATAACGAACAACTAATTACACAAAATAACAAGACAATATAATAAATCACATTCAATACCTCCAAGAAGCGCAAAATTGATTGATTACTTAGAACAAAAAAAGTATTTCATATGGATAATCTATCTATTCGATGTGGCGTGGTCGGCAGGCACAAAGAAAGGGAGACAAGTCAGGATCCCGACCCTGACAGAGCCACAACGCTTTGGAGATGGGACAATAAAACAAGGAAATTGAGACAAGAATAGCTAGCGTCGAGTGAATGATTTCGTAAACGTATAGACAAAGACAAGACAGTGTAAATCTTTATATCGATACTATTCATTTAGTCGTTACACATCATAAAACTGTCATGAAAATACCCGCTCTGATATTCAATATAAAAGTTTGTATATAATAAGCTATATAATAGGGTTTCAGACAAGGTTGTAAATCTTTATTTCAATTTACAACCACATTCATTCGATTTAGTCGTTACCACATGGAAAGCTGATTTTTGATACACATATGAAACAATAAAGCTCTGATTTTCAATATAAAATTTGCATCCAAAGCTATATAACAGGAGAAAATTGCAAATTTATGGCATTTTTCTTCATAATTGTGTCTCTGCAATTGCATTTTCATCCGAGAATATTTTTTTTATGTGTTATGAATAAACACGATGTTTTGGAAATATTTATCAAAAGAAATTTATACTATGTTGCGAATTATAATTTCGAGATAATCTTCTATTATTTACGAACTTATGCCTTTGATGCTGAAATTGACAACTTTACAAAAATACATTTTCACTGAAATTATGAAATCTGGGTGTCGGAAAGGTGTAAAATTATTTTTATGAAAAAAACAGCAGTTTTTCTAGATAAGAAATTATTGTGGCAGGCTGCAAGAGAATTAACATTACTGGAAACAGGCCCTTTTGAATTGATGCTTTTCACTAGAATCTCAAAAGAGGATGGTCTTGTCACATAATCAGACTTTTATTCAATGAAAACACCTTTCTAATATTTTGCATAAATGTACCCTTGAGCGTTTTCCATTGCATGTACTAGTCAGAAATAAATTGGTAATATGTATTTGACCTTAATCTATGTAATGAATTAAAACACACCAAGAAAATACCAACATGGCAACATAATCATAATACAAACTCAAATTCTACATAGCACTAGGAAAAAAATGAACAAAAGAAAGATTTACATGGAGACTCATGAATAACTACAATGAGAATCAGACCACATGTTCTGGAAGAGAGAGCGTCTTCTGCTTCATCGACGACAACCGTCATGTTAATCTTGGTGAATCCAGGTAAGTGATGTTACGTTCTCAAATGAGAACAAGATATACAACAACGGAACCAACAGGTGAAACAGTCGTCTCCGGTCATAATTTAATTTACTGTTCAGTATCAAGAATATTCTTGTTAAAGAGATTTTAATGATCCGGTAATATAGGCCTTACCATTTTGTTCAGTAACAAGACAAGTCACAAATCACATTGGAACAAAATAAAAAATAACGTCATTGAAACAGAGTCAACCTTTTCTGATCTGATTTATAACACTTAGTAGCAATAGGTTGTTAGAAAAATATTAAAACCCGATTTTATTTATGAAAGAGGTTATCCAATGGTAGTTTCAAACTACCTTGTACACGTCACATGTCATTTCTCCTTGCCGCGTCGCTATTACCGACAAAATAGTGTGAAATTTATTGACAACTTCTTACAAACATGTAAATCTTTGTAACAGAAAGGCAAGAAATGGATCGTAAGTATTTGTTTTTAGCTAAAAGTTGCACGTCTCTGTATATTTAAACCGTAGTGTCTATGTTGTTAAGTTATAGTGTCTCCGTTATTATGATCACGAGTCATTTCTATGTCGCTTTCTTACTTGTCTCTGTTGATAAAAATCCATACCGTGTTTCTGTTGTTAAGCCTTTATATTGTGACTATGTTGTTAAGCGTTAATATCATGTCATTGTTGTTAATCTTAAATTCTGTGTCTTTGTTGTTAAGCTTTAACACCGTGTCTCTGTTGTTTGGCTTTATTACTGTGTTTCTGATATTAAGCTTTAATACTGTGTCACTGTTGTTAAGCTTTAATACTGTGTCTCTGTTGTGAAGTTTTAATACTGTGTCACTGTTGTTAAGCTTTAATACTGTGTCACTGTTGTTAAGCTTTAATACTGTGTCTCTGTTGTGAAGTTTTAATACTGTGTCACTGTTGTTAAGCTTTAATACTGTGTCATTGTTGTTAAGCTTATCCACTCTGTCTCTATTGTTAAGCTTAAATACTGTGTCTCTGTTTTGAAGTTTTAATAGTGTGTCACTGTTGTTAAGCTTTAATACTCTGTCTCTGTTGTTAAGCTTTATCACTCTGTCTCTGTTGTTAAGCTTTATCACTCTGTCTTTGTTGTTAAGATTTATCACTCTGTCTTTGTTGTTAAGCTTTATCACTCTGTCTTTGTTGTTAAGCTTTATCACTCTGTCTGTGTTGTGAAGTTTTAATACTGTGTCACTGTTGTTAAGCTTTAATACTGTGTCATTGTTGTTAAGCTTTAATACTCTGTCTCTGTTGTTAAGATTTATCACTCTGTCTTTGTTGTTAAGCTTTATCACTCTGTCTTTGTTGTTAAGCTTTATCACTCTGTCTCTGTTGTTAAGCTTAAATTCTTTGTCTCTGTTGATAAGCTTAAATACTGTGTCTCTGTTACTACATTACATGTAGATGATTTTTTGAAAAATGAAAATGTACTTTGTAATATTCGATTGATTTAACAGGTTGAAGGAGACGATCTGTCATTAGTAGCAAAACGTAACACATAACGCATATCAACACATTTATTTACTAATTAAACACTCACATCTATAGTCGCTTGTCCTGTAGATTGATACGTTAATGACGTAATCAGGTTGATAAACAGGTAAGTTATATATATATATACATTAGTTCAGAGGTGTTCCTTCCGTATTGCAGATTTACAGAAGCCCTGCCAACTACTACCAGATAAGCATATATACAGATTGAGGACTTACAACAGGTATGCTCATTTATGATATTGTGAGAAATGGTAATGATAATATATTGTTTGAGGCATGCGTCGTGCAGTGAGCTCATGCCATTTAGTAAGCAGATAAATAGGACAAGAAAACTAAAATATCGACTTTATTCAGCAGTATAGATGATCATTAACAAGTGTACATGTATGTATAAGAACAATGTCTACAATGTTACGTAAGTACTACATCGTAAAACATACCTGTGATCGAACTCTTTTGTACAAAAGACACACAAGTGAATAACACCTTTTAATAATTTTGATTTGGATACAGTATGATCAAACAATGAATTAAACTGCGTCATACAGTTGTTCCGTCCTAATGTATTACATTTCCAAAGCGAAGACATCTCGCCAACGTTATACCCGGAGCGGCCGCACAGAGGTGATGAGGATAAAAATAGATCGCCCCAATTTGACAAGTGTATGCACTAACGTAAACAACACAAATAAAGGGAATAGAATGTCATTCGCTCATAGATACAAAAGTACAAATACAATTTCACTGTAATTGAAAACATTAATGAAATTTTGGTAATACAATTACAGTCCCACAATTTGACGCCGACACCACCGATACGCATCTATTGAAAATATGAACTACCTCGTGAAACTTTGTTCTAAATATACACCAGTCTTTAAGTTGGGTACCATCAATTTTAGTAAGAAAATTTTAGTCAAGCTTTATTTCTTTTTCAAGCCTACCATCATTCAAATCGCTCTGCGCCCGTGGTCCATCCGTCCGTCCGGCATTTTTGTTATCGCTATTTTTTGAGTGCCAGAAGGATCTTTCTCAGATTGCACATGTAGATTCCCCTTTGATTTTGGGCCTGATCCAAAGAACAAAATGGCAAAAAGGCAGCCATCTTGGATTTTGACTTCGAAAATTTGTTATCACTAAATCTTTTGAACTGCTCTATAGATCTTTCTCAAATTTCTTGTATAGGTTCCTTTACGTCCTCACTTGTGCCTGTTTGAGTTTGTGACTGATAAGTAAAAAGCAAAAAGGCTGACAGATAGCCATCTTGGATAATGCCATGTAAAAATTGTTATTGCTATTTCTTAAGAAGTACTTTTTCGGGAGAAGGCGTTGTTACAACTTGTACCTAATCCCGGTTGTTTTATGACAATAAAAATATATTTAAACCGAAATCGAAAGAAGTACTGAATAGATATCTCTCAAATTTCATACGTATGTTTCGTTTGGTCTGCCTTTGTGCTCGTTTGATTTTGGAACTGATCAGAAGAAACAAAATGGCTTCCAGGGGCCAGTTTGGATTTGGCAGGTAAAGAATAGCATCGCTATTTCTGCAAAAGAATATTCAAATGTCTTATCATTAAGAGTAAAAACAGAGAAAACAAGAGGAAAAAGATCCAACTTTCAAAAAGCATATAAAGATCAAACAATGATGAGCGCCAAGATCCCTCTTGGATCTCTTGCTAAAGATCATTCTTTGTATTCCTTGCAGTTTTGTACCGCCAAATGATACATTCAGCTTAACGAAAACAGGGCTTAAACTGAAGGTCCCCGTAAGTTTGCTTTGCGACCTAAAACAACGTTTTTACGTGTGTTACTGGTAAATAAAACACGTATTCATATACAATTTAACATTTTTCTTATCTTCGGTATTACTGGGTCAAAGTATTTTGTATGATTAGAACTCTAGCTGTGTACTTCCTGAATCCCAGTATTGGGCTGTATTCTAGAGTGGAGGTAAAATCTTGTAGCTGGGATACATTACATGTTTATATGGATTTTGTAGGAGAGTAGAGCTTCCTAGGTAAGGTGCTATATATCTGTCAAATTCGCGAGCTCGGTACTGGACTGTCGTATGTAGGGAGAGTTGTCTCCCGTAACTTTTATCTATGCATGTACTTGGAACTCCTAGATATCGGTATTTGTCTGCATTTTATAGGATGAGCGGAAGAAGAAACCCGTTAGTGTGGTACCCTACATTTATACTTGTCTTTTTTCAGATAAAGGTAATTTTTATTGTATGCAGGATAAGACGATTGTAGAAGCACCAATTACAGAGTAAATATGTATGAATATGCGTATATATTGTACCAATGCCGAGATACATGTTTTTCAATATTCGCCTGGTGAAATAAATTCGATATCCTGGATAATTTAAATGCCATATAAACAGTACGAGTGATGTAGTTTTTTTCCACTTTTTATCTAATCTTATACAATTATTAATGATTAATATTTCCTTATTACACAGAGAGAACCTCCAGGAGGCACTTACCTGGAATCTAAATCAGTGCTGCGCTTTGGTAGTACCATGACAACATCTGCTGACCTCTCCAATCTAAAAGGTCAACTTCATGTCAGAGCTAAAGGTCATGACAAGTGTCCCAGCCACAGGAAAAACCAAGTGGTATTTTTATGTCAGGACTGTGACACCCTGATTTGTACTACCTGTTCTACTACAACACATAAAACTCATAATGACAGTTTCGTCGAAATTTCAGAAACTACTCAACAGAACAAAAGTAAAGTTCGAGACTTTGTTTCTGAAAATGAGGACACAAGAATTCCGAAACTTCATGTGGAAAAGAAATCAGCCGAGGAACGTCTTTCAACTTTAAAATCTAAATACAAAAACATTCGTGATAAAATGAAATTAGAACGAGATCAATGTAAAGATTTATTAGATAGAATAACAGAAGATTACCTAACATCATGTGACAAGATGGAGGACGCAGAAACAGAGTTACATACGTCACACATCACAGACCTTGACGAGAGGATAGACACTTTCGCAAAACTTTCATCAGAGTGTAAGCAGACCCTCCAGACAGGAACTGATGTACTAGTGTATGACTCGGCAACAGAAGTTCAGGACATGGACATCAACATCCCACGGATACCCGACACAGGTGTGATCGAGTTTACTCCAAGTAAGGACAAGCTAGGTCACCTGAAGCAGGCCATGGGGGTGATAGAGACATCTACTGACCATTTCCGGGCAGTATCAGCAACTGGTGGTCACTATAAACGAGGTCCAGTAGTGAAACAACACCAGTCTACAGAGTTGGGCCAAACGTCCACTGCGGCTCTACAGTACTTTAAACGGTGTAATAATCCAACGATTATATCAAAGTTCTCATACAGGGATAAGATCTCATCAGTCTGTCCTATAACGGAGGGACGTGCCTGGCTGTGTGATTTTGACACCAAAACATTAAACCTCATCAACAACAAAGGTAAAGTCCTACAGCAGATACAACACAACAGTAACATCAGAGACGTCAGTCTAGATCCCAGCAGTGGTCGTCTGTGGTTCTGTTGTAGAGAGGAGAGGACTATCTATGAAGTATCTACATCATCTACGCCTGTCAGAAGATTTACTACAGAGTATTACCCACACAGCCTGTGTGTGACCAGGGAGGGACGGGTTGTGGTGGGTACAGGGGGAAGACAGGGGTACAAGGTAGTGATGCACACAGCAGATGGTCAGGTGTTACACACAGTCACTATAGATAGGTCAGGTGCGGGTTGGGTACGATCCACTACACAGTGTTCTGTTACAGGTAACATATGTGTAGTAAGCAATAAGCTAATCAGCGGAGATGACCACGACATAGACACCTTCAGTCGTCACGTAATTGTTTATAACCAAACACTCAAGCCTCTGGTCCACTACCGTGGGGAGGGGATACAGGCACAGGAGGCGGTCACACCTGAAAAGTTTGATCCGATAAAAGCTGTTTATGACAGTAAGGGTAATATTGTTATTCCTGACTGGAAAACGAAAACAATAGAACTAATAACTGGAGATGGGAAGTACATAAAAACACTCCACACAAACAAAGGACGACAAGGAGTAGTAGGTATACAGAGGGATGATGTGTTGTGGTCACGCGTAGTGTTAGATACTGGAGAGTGGGGACTCAAACTCCTCAAGTATGATAGTGACTGAGGGAGTAAATCTTGGGTGATGAGACAGGGATATAAAATAAGAAGAAGTATAAATTGTACTCGACATTATTATGGTCTGTAAGAGACGTCAAGTAGAAATTGTTAGTACTGGGGACATGTTTTTATTCGACAAAAATTCTTCATTTCATATGAAAGAAACATTATGTGGTTAGATTTTAAATTTGAGATGTACTCTGTACTTTTTCAGGTCATCAAATAAAAAACATCTAATTGTCATTTGACTGTCCTGTTCATTTTTCTTATAAACTAACTTTGATAAAACATGAAGCTAAATTTTCAACATTGCTATTATACAGAGATCATTTTTTTTTACTAAATTGTGAATCACTTGATATTTTTCACCACAATCACAAAAAGATTGTCTTCTTGTCACATTATCAGCCTTTTATCCATTGAACACGCCAATCAAATTTTTTTATATTCATGTACGTTAGAGCGTTGTCAATTGATATGTACTATGACCTTAATTTATGTAATGAATTAAAACACACAAGAAAATACCAACATGGCAACATAATCATAATACAAACTCAAATTCCATAGAATTAGTTACAAAATATGAACAAAAGAAAGATTTACATTTAGTCTCATGAAAAACTACATGGAGAGTAAGATCAGATGTTCCGGAGGAGAAAGCGTCTTCTGGTTCATCGATGACACCCGCCATGTAAATCTCGGTCAATTCAAGTAATCAATGTCACGTTTCCAAATAAGAACAAAGTACACAACAACGGAATAAACAGACAAACTGAAGAGCATCAGACAAGTCCAGCATCATATTATCCGAAGAAATAGAGAAAAGAATCTATTCAATCCCTGTGTTATGAGTTTGCTGTCAGTTGGCGATATCTTGCACAGAAATCGTGATAATATGAAGAGGCTATTAAATATCGAATCAACTGGGACATATAAATACCATAGGTTAAAGGTGCAGGGATATTGCTAACCAAAATGGAAAATTCACGATGAGGAAATTGAAATCATCATGTTTATGATACAGATTGGTTGAAAGCTGCCCACGTTTGTTTCGTTGTAGGAAAAGATCGAGATAAGCAGCTGATGTAGAAGAATCCGTCGGGTCGTTGATTTCCAGTTCTTGTGGATATATACGATGGACGTGGTCAATAAATTTCTTCTTATTTAAAGACAAGACGTCATCATTTTATCTGAAGGTGAACTTAAACGAATTTCTAAAGTCTTTATTGACCTGCCTCCAATAAAGCCAGTTTCGTATGAAAACAAAAACAAGTCATCCAACAGAGGGGAGCGGTTAGTTGCCATAGGTATGAAACAAATCTAGCTCATTTTGTATACAGGAAATCCTGTTTCGATACCCTTGTTTTTTTTTCTAGAAATTTTCAAGATGATATCTGTGGCAGCCATCTTGAATGTGGATGAAGTACGAATTTTCTGGAGCACCGACGAGTAATTCTGTGGATTTGGTGACCGTCCTAATCCAGTCGGCAAAGAACTGACTCTTTACTGTACACACATTGCGTTCTACTTATCTAAAATGTTCTGTCACATCCCGTGCTTTAGTTGTCGTTCTCCTGGATCACTCCTTGTCCTTCTACGATGCCGTACTCTACCTGCGTTGCCGACAAGATTATTAAACCACAGTCGCGATCTTAGTGTATGGCTTTGGTAAAATATGAATATTTTACGAATTATGCATCAAATAAACATTATAATTATCAATAAAACAATACCCGTCGGTGTTGGGAGGGAAGGATGAAACTAGATGAATGGAAGGGGTGTGGAGAAGGGGTAGTATAGACATATTAGGTGTCATGGTTATCGATGATTAAATGTTAAATCGTTTAGAACTAGAAATAAATGATTGTACATACCTACAAATGACAATGTTTTTATCAGTATCGAGATTTTCGTCCCCAAATAGAAGGTGTTCCACATTTATTTCGTTGTACCAGTAAAGAAACTGAAGCATTATAATACGTAATTGATCACAGTTTTTACAGAAAAGCAAGCAATGACTAGAGTCTTCAGAATGATGTCCGCAACTTCAAGAAGAATTGGGTCGAAGACGTGCTTTGTAAGGATCATAATTAAGAGAGCTGCTGCGGTTGAGGAGTTGGCAATGTATTATAATGGCTTTTCTAGGCCCGTACTCTAAAATGATTTAATATTTGTAGGGATAGTAAGATGAGGTAGAAGAGTTTTGAATTGTTTGATAGAATCAGATGACTTATGATCGATAGCTAGAGTATTCCTGGAGTCTGAAGTACTTGGTATAAAGGATGAATTTGTTAGTTTTAGCATATAGAGTGGATTTTGAAAGTTATTTCTGTTTTTAAGATTGTAACTTGTAGAAGTTGACACAGTAGGTGGTAGTAGAGATTTTAGATATAAAGGAGCATTATTGTGATAAATATTATAAAACATAGATAATTTCCTATTTTTACGTCTGTCCGCCAACGATTGCCAGCCTAGCTCCCTTTAAATAAATTCTTTTTAGTAAATAATGGTAATCCTGTAATTATGCGACCTGCTTCATACTGAATATTTTCAAATTTATTTGAAAGAGTGGTGTTGCAGTTGTCCCAAACTTTGCAGGCGTATTCAAAAAGTGGTGTGATGAAAACAAGATATATATGTTTTTCCGTTCAAGATGTACTTAAGTTTCCGAATTGTTGCGATGTGTTTAGCAGTTTTTGTCAAAATGTCATCAATGTGAGAGTTCCAAGTACCATTACTGTTTATAACTACTCCTAAGTGTTTGTGTTTGTTAACGATAGGAATGAGTGTGCTATCAAAGGGAAATTGTTTGTTAGAAGGTATATTTGTGTTAGAAATCAGGATTATTTCAGTTTTAGTTGGATTGAAGCTCATTAACCATTTTCGAGACCAAAGATTCAGCGGTTTATTACCTGTTTTATATCGTGTAAATGCTAATGCAGTATAGTCAGCAGAAAGTCTAGTATTAGATTAAAAAAGTGGTTGAAATATCGTTAATGTATACAAGAAAGAGAAGAGGGCCTAGAACAGAACCTTGGGGAACCCCGGCTTTAAAACATACTTCTCGCGAGTCAATATTTTAAAGAACAACTGATTGACGTCTGTTTTTAAATAGTTAAATAGACTTTACCCCTTATCTCGTATTTTCCTAATTTGATAAACAAACCTTTATGCCAGACTCGGTCAAACGCTTTAGAAAAGTCACAGAAAACAGGAGCTGTAGATTCGTAATTCTCTAGTGCTAAAAGTATATTATGGTAGAGGTCAATAAGTTGCCGATGCAGCTAAGTAAAGAAATAGGATATAGGTGTCACGTAAGCAAGTTTCCACGAATCAGGAAAAACAGAAGTACGAAACGATTCTTTGAATAGAAGGGTGAGAGGTGTAGCTATTTCACTAGATATCATTTTTAATATTTTGTGACTTATGCCATCGGGACCAGCTGCTTTGTTAATGTCTAGGATATTAATAGTGTCTAAAACCTCTTGTTCTGTTATATCAATATCAGTAAGGGAAGAGTCAGTTGTAAAGTTAAAGTAGGGTGTGACGTCATCGGGGTCATCAAAGTCAGAGACAGACTTAAAGCAGTTATTTAAGATATTGGATTTTATATAGTCATCAGTAGTTAATTGGTTGTTAGAAGGATTTAGTTAGGGAGGTATGTCGGTAGAAGTGTTACCTTTAAAGAGCATGCGCATTAGTTTCCAGTATACTTTCGGATTAGCTGAACTGTTACGGAGGAGACATCAACATTATCATAAAAATATGTTTTAGCATATTTAAGCATATTCTTTACTTTGTTTTTTGCACGTTTTTGCTTCTGAATGTGCGGTTTTAACTCCGATAAAATGCTTCCTTAAATTATAGTCGCTTAATTTCTTTTCTTATATCTCCGTTCATCTATGGTTTGTCATTTTTATTTACAGTTATAAGTTTTTTAGGAATATGTTTCTCTAAAATGGAAGTTTTTCAGTAAATAAAACACATTTCTCGCTTACATCATCAGTGACAGAAAACAAATTTACCCAGTTTACTCGTCTAACTGCAGTTAAAGGGTTAAAATATCCAGAACAGGTACAACGATGGATAAATCGGAGGATATAGTATCACTAATATAAACTGGATCGATAAGAGATTGTGTAGTGTTTGTTACTTTAGTCGGACTTGTTACCAGGTTAGTTAAATTGTAGTGTTGTTTAAGGAAGGTGAGATTTTTGTTATTGTTAATGTTAGTATCCCCTGTCAGTATAACACGAGGTGTATAATCAAAGGCTATATCAAGAGAATGTTTCAGCCGTGTCCAAATTCCAGAGTTAGAGTTTTGCCGTGGGGGCTTATATAATACACATAAAAGCTATTTCTTATTATCAGATTTCGTCGTTTGGTGATTCATTATCAAGCCTGCGTTTTGGAAGTATGTCATTGGTTGAAAAGATCATAACACCACCACTAAAAGCGTTCCTGTCTTTTCTAAAAATAATTGAGAAGTTTGTCAGAAGAGGATCATAATCAGGAATGGAAAAATCGGGACACGTTTCTGTTAGACACAAGATGTCTATATCATCAGTAAAACTCTCAAGAAAATATAGTTTGTTTCTAACACTACGAATGTTTAAATGCATTATTTTCAAAGAATTATCATCAGAAAATGAAAAAGATGTATTATCGAAGTCGTGAGAGGGAGAGAAACTATCTGTAGGCCCCGGATTTCTGTGTATGTCTCCCGACAGAAGTAAAAACAAAATAAAAACTAATACAATGTCATTAATATTTTTCATAATTTATTATAATTTTGATTCGGTTTAACAACTAAATTTAATAAATACCACCCTCTTGCCATCCACCTTTGTCAAAATTTGTAAAGACCTCGTTCTAAAATGTGTGATATCATCCAACCAATAAATTGTCGTGTAGATAGTAACGTGAGTAACGGCATCAGGTAGCTCAACAGGTAAGATATATCTACATTAGTTCTGTTTTACAGGTTTACAGAAGTCCTGTGAAATACTACCAGATCAGCATATACTTCGACATTCAGGTCTAAGATTGAGGACTTTTACAACAGGTATGTTCATTTATGATATTGTGAGAAATGGTAATGATAATATATTGTTTGAGGCATGCGTCGTGCAGTGAGCTCATGTCATTTAGTAAACAAATAAATAGGACAAGGAAACTAAAATGTCTACTTTATTCAGCAGCATAGATTATCCTTTATACGTGTACAAGTACGTACCAGAGCTATTGTCTACAGTCTTACATAGGTACTACATCGTAAAACATACCTGTGATCGAACTCTTTTGTACAAAAGACACACAAGTGAATAACACCTTTTAATAATTTTGATTTGGATACAGGAGAGTCAAACAATGAATTAAACTGCGTCATCCAGTTGTTCCGTCCTAATGTATTACATTTCCAAAGCGAAGACATCTCGCCAACGTTATACCCGGAGCGGCCGCACAGAGGTGATGAGGATAAAAATAGATCGCCCCAATTTGACAAGTGCATGCACTAACGTAAACAACACAAATAAAGGGAATAGAATGTCATTCATTCATAGATACAAAAGTACAAAAACAATTTAACTGTAATTGAAAACATTAATGAAATTTTGGTAGTACCTTGAAAGTCCTACAATTTCACCCCCAGATCATCGATCCGTATCTATTGCAAACCTGAACTTCCTTGTTAACCTCTCCTTGGAATAACCACCTGGTTATAAATTGGGGACCATCAATTCTAGTACGAAAATTTTAATCAAAACTGATATTTCCTTTTGTAAAAATAACCCATTCCATACTCCTTGCAATGTCTCCTTTTATGCTACTGAACGATACACCCAGCAAAACGATAACAAGGCATAAACGTAGGGTTCCCGTACTGAGAGAAAAATGAAAGTTTGCTTTGCCACCTAAAGGAACGTTTGCATGTGTATTACAAGTAAATCAAACACGGGCTAATATACATTTCATTATCTTCGTTACTGTTGTGTCCCAGTTTTGGTCTGCATTTTGTTTTAGGATAAGAACTTTGTAGCTGTGTATCCTATATGTCCACTTACTTACAGTCCTGGCCTCCTCAGATAAAAGTTACGTTTTTTTTTTGGCTGTAAACAGGTTAAGATAAGTGTAGCATCACTAGTAGAGAGTGAATATGTATGAATATGTGTATATATTGTACCTATGCAGGGTTTCTCAATCCTCACGTGGTGAAATGAATTCGATGTTACGAATATTTTACCACTATATAAAAAGTAGGATTGATGTAGTTTTTCCACTTCTTGTGTAATCTAATACCACTATTGATGATTATTGTTTCCTTGTTACACAGAGAGAACCTCCTGGAGTTACTTACCTGGAATCTATATCACTGCTGCGCATAGTACCATGGCAACATCCGCCGAACCCTCCAATCTAAAAAGCCAACTTCATGTCAGAGCTAAAGGTGATGACAAGTGTCCCAGCCACAGGAAAAACCAAGTGGTATTTTTATGTCAGGACTGTAACACCCTGATTTGTGCTACCTGTTCCATTACAACACATAGAAATCATTTTAGCAGTTTCGCCGAAATTTCGGAAACTACTCAACAATACAAAAATAGACTTCAGGAATTTGTTAATGAAAATGAGAACATAAGAATTCCGAATCTTAATGAAGTACAGATATCAACCAAGGAACGTCTTTCAACTTTAAAACTTAAATACAAAAACATTCGTGATAAGATGAGATTAGAACGAGATCAATGTAAAGATCTATTAGATAGAATAACAGAGGATTACCTAACATCATGTGACAAGATGGAGGACGCAGAAACAGGGCTACTTACGTCACTCATCACAGACCTTGATGAGAGGATAGACACTTTGGTAAAACTTTCATCAGAGTGTAAGCAGACCCTCCAGACAGGATCTGATGTACTAGTGTATGACTCGGCAACAGAAGTCCAAGACATGGACATCAACATCCCACGGATACCCGACACAGGTATGATAGAGTTTACTCCAAGTAAGGACAAGCTAAGTCACCTGAAGCAGGCCATGGGGGTGATAGAGACATCTACTGACAATTTCCGGGCAGTATCAGCAAGTGGTGGGCACGATAACCGATGTCCAGTTGTGAAACAAAACCAGTCTACAAAGCTTGACCAAACGTCCACTGAGGCTCTACAGCACTTTCAAAAGTGTAATAATCCAACTATTAAATCCAAGTTCCCATACAGGGATAAGATTTCATCAATATGTCCTACACCTGATGGACGTGCCTGGCTGTGTGATTTTGACAACAGAACAGTAAAGCTCATCAAAAAGAAAGGTAAAGTCCTACAGCAGATACAACACAACAGTAACATCACAGATATCAGTCTGGACCCCACCACAGGTCGTCTGTGGTTCTGTTGTAGAGTGGAGAGGACTATCTATGAAGTATCTACATCATCTACACCAGTCCGAAGATTTACTACAGAGTATGATCCATGCCGACTGTGTGTGACCAGGGAGGGACTAGTAGTGGTGGGATCACGTGGTAACCTGGGTTACAAGGTGACGATGTACACCGCAAATGGCCAGGTGTTACACACAGCCAATGTAGAGGAGTCAGGAACGGGTGTGGTACAATCCATTACACAGTGTCCTGTTACAGGTAACATAGCTGTAGTGAGTCGTAAACTAATCAGTGGAGACCATCGTGATCCAGACAACTACAGGCGTCACGTCATTGTGTATAACCCAACACTCCAGCCTCTGGTCCACTACCGTGGGGAGGGGATACAGACACTGGAGACGGTCACACCTGAAAAGTTTGGTCCGATCACAGTGGTATACGACAGTTAGGGTAATATTGTTATTGCTGACTGGAACAGGAAAACAATAGAACTAATAACTGGAGATGGGAAGTACATAAAAACACTCCACACAAACAAAGGACAACAAGGAGTAGTAGGTATACAGAGGGATGATGTGTTGTGGTCACGCGTAGTGTTAGATACTGGAGAGTGGGGACTCAAACTCCTCAAGTATTATGGTGACTAAAGGGAGTAAATCTTTGGTGATATGACGGGAGATATAAAACAACAGAAAAAGTATAAATTGTACTTGACATTATTATGGTTCGTTAGAGACATCAAGTAGAAATTGTTAGTACTGGGGACATGTTTTTATTTGTCAAAAATTCTTCATTTCATATGAAAGAAAGATTTTGTGGTTAGATTTTAAATTAGAGATATACATTTAACTTTTTCAGATCATAAAATAAAATACATCTAATTGTCATTTGAGTGTCGTCTTCATTTTTCTTATCAAACTAACTTTGATAAAACATGAAACTACATTTTACACATAACTATTATACAGAGATCACCACAAGAGTTTTTTTCACTAAACTGTGAGTCATTTGATGCTTTTCACTAGAATCATAAAAAGGATTGTCTTCTTGTCACATTATCAGCATTTTATCCATTACGTCTAATATTTTCGCATACATGTACGCTAAAGCGTTTTCCATTGGAGATACTAGTCAGAAATCAATTGGTAATATGTACTATGACCTTAATTTATGTAATGAATTAAAACACACCAAGAAAATACCCACATGACAACGTAATCATAATACAAACTCAAATTCCATAGAACTAGCGACAAAATATGAACAAATGAAAGATTTACATGGAGTTTCATGAAAAAAGGACAGTAAGACCAGATGTTCCAGAAGAGTAAGCGTCTTCTGCATCATCTATGACACCCGCCATGTAAATCTCGGTCAATTCAAGTAAGTAAAGTCACGTTCCCAAATAAGAACAAGGTACACAACAACGGAATCAACAGACAAACTGAAGAGCATCAGACAAGTCCAGCATCATATCATACGAAGAAATAGAGAAAAACATGAAGAAATGAGATCATTCTGGCGACCATTAAACTTCCCATAATTTTCTTCATCCTGAATCTATTCAATCCCTGTGTTATGAGTTGGCTGTCAGTTGATGATGCATTGCAAAGAAATGGTGATAAGGTGAAGAGACTAATAAAAATATCGAATCAACTGGGACATATAAATACCATAGGTTAGAGGTGCAGGGATATTTTTATCCACAATTAAAAATTTACAATGGGGAAATTGAAATCATCAGATTTATGATACAGATTGGTTGAAAGCTGCCCATGTCGGTTCCGTTGTAGGAAAAGATCGCGATAAGCAGCTGATGTAGAAAAATCTGTCGAGTCTTTGATTTCCAGTTCTTGTGGATATATACGATGGACGTGGTCAATAAATTTCTTCTTATTTAAAGACAAGACGTCATCAATTTATCTGAAGGTGAAATTGAACGACTTTGTCTTTGTGATCTGCTTTGATAACCTTTCCAATAAAGTCAGCTTCGTTTGAAAAAAAAAAAAAAAAACAATCCATCAAACAGAGGGCCGCCGTTAATTTCCATAGGTATACCAATATTCTGCTGAAAGATCTCACCAGCAACCGCAACGAAAGTGTTGTCAACCAGAAACTCGATAATATGTATGATTTCGTCGATTTGGGCCTGTTGGTTTTTTATTTTACAAAATACGCTTCAGCTTAGTTCACAACCATATACAATGTATTTATAGCGCTCTTCGCCTTTCAAGGAGAAGAAAGCTCGTATAACAAGAGAACGAAGACGTACCTTTAGTTTAGAATGGGGTATGGTGGTATACAGGGTGGAAAAAAAAAGAATTTTTTAAAAGAGGGTGTTGATGATTGGTCAAAAGTTCTTTGGAGTTCTTCAACATTCACACACTATTAATAACACTTCCTGAGTATAGAGTTTCATGATTAGACTGTAAACTAGGTTTAGTAGTACTTAGAAAGGGAATTAGTAGTTTACACAAAGACTTGGTTCAACAGCTAGACGAGTCGTCAATAAAACGTTGTTTATATGGATTCTTGTGATGTTTAGGGATGTGATATGAACGGGGGAGGTCCGTATTATCTAAATGACCCTTGATTTTTTTCTAGAAATTTTCAAGATGATAACTGTTGCAGCCATCTTGAATGTGGATGAAGTACGAATTGCTGTAAGAAGTATATGTGGAGCAAAGTGGGCCGTCTATATAGGCTGCCTTATTTACTATTTAGAATACTGTTTCTCGAGCATCATCAACTGAGGTAGTGAGTGATATCATCGCAGATGTAATTTGTGTTTGTGTTGTATTTGTCAATATTGTTGATAATAGATGCTAAACTAAACATACATCCAGGAATCATCCAGGATTCTGGTAGACGACCAATTTTTTGCATATTTCCATAACCGTGCCCGATTTACGCCCTCCCTCAAAATCAAGCAATGAAAGAAAAGGGAAAAACGAATAGTGATGAAGTTACAAACTATTCATAGCTCTAAATTATAAATCTATTTCGAATAAACTTATTATAAACTCTGAAGATATCCTTTCAGGAATCCTTGTAAAATGTTTAAGGTGATCGGTTGGAAAGATTGCACAAAATGAAAGAAATAGAAATAATGAAAAAACAAAAATAATGAAAGATAAAAAAAAAACCGAATAATTGATTAAGCCAGAGCCCTTGGTGTGATTGGTTCCCTGAGGACTACAGGAGAAACTGATACAGTCCAGCACTCAGGCTCTATGGTAGAATAGGTGTAATCTATCCATGCATGACTTCACTAACATGATTTGTGATTGATTGCGTTCCTCCGAAAGTTTAATTTTAATTTTCCTTTTGGGGTGCAAATATGAAAGGAGAATACATCAAATGAAGTATGTTTGATAACGTGATAAAACGTTTTAAAGAGGAAGTTTTTAAAAGCATTAAGGATAAGTCATCCAATACGTCCTGGTTTTCAGACCCTCGTATATTGTGATTATTTATTTTTATAATTTATTACAATTATGATTCTGTCTTACACCTAAACGTGATATATACCATCCTCATGTCATCCACCGTTGTCAAAATTGTTTAAGACCTTGTTCTAAAATGTGTGATATCATCCAACCAATAAATTGTCGTGAAGATAGTAACGTGAGTGGCGTTATCAGGTAGCTCAACAGGTAAGATATATGTACATTAGTTCTGTTTTACAGGTTTACAGAAGTCCTGCGAAATACTACCAGATCAGCATATACTTCGACATTCAGGTCTAAGATTTAGGACTTTTACAACAGGTATGTTCATTTATGATATTGTGAGAAATGGTAATGATAATATATTGTGTGAGGCATGCGTCGGTCATTTAGTAAACAAATAAACAGGACGAGGAAAGTTAACTGTCTACTGTATTCAGCAGTATAGATGACCATTAACAAGTGTACAAGTATGCACAAGAACAATGTCTATAGTGTTACATAGGTACTACATTGTGAAGACTTTGTAGAACTCACTAATGACCTCTTGATTCTCATACTTTATATAACACACCATACAAGGCATTGCATTCCACAAGCGAAGACACTTCGCCAACATTATACCCGGACCGGCTGCACAGAGATAATGAGGCTAAAATTAGATCGCTATATCTTAACAAGTACATGCACTAAAATAAACAACACAAATATAAGAAATATAAAGTCACTCATTCATAGATACAAAAGTATAATCCTAATTAACCTGTTATTGAAAACATTAATGAAATTTTGGTAGTACAATCGAAGTATTACAACAACCGATCCGTACCTATTGCAAACCTTAACCTCCTGGTTAAACTTTGCTTAAAATATACACATAGTCGTGAATTGGAGACCATCAATTTTAGTACAAAAATTTTATTCAAAAATGAGGGTTCCCCATACTCAGGGAAAATGCAAGAACGTTTGCATGGGTATTACCGGTATATCATACACGGGCTAATATACATTTCATTATCTTCGTTACCGTTGTGTTCCAGTTTTGCTCTGTATTTTGTAGGATAAGAACTTTGTAGATGTTTACCCTATATTACTGTGTACCTCGTAAGACCAGGTGTTTCATGGTGGGGTAAATACTTTGTAGTTTGAATACACTGCATGGTTGTGGATTCCCTGGGTCCTGATACCTGTTCGTATTTTGTAGGAGAGAAGATCTCCGTAGGTTGGGTAACTTAAATATCTTTTAACTTCCGGTATTGGAGTGTCGTATGTAGCGAAAGTTGTCTCCCGTAACTATTGTCCCTGTGTATGTGCCTGAAACACTTAGATCCCAGTATTTGCCTGTATTTTGTAGGATGAGTAGAAATCTGTTAATGTGGTATTCTACAAATGCACTTTTCAGATAAAGTTCATTTTTTGGTAAACAGGTTAACACAATTATAGCATCACTAATAGAGAGTGAATATGAATGAATATATGTGTATATTTTACCTATGCAGTGTTATATATTTTTCATTCCTCACTTGGTGAAATGAATTCGATGTTACGAATATTTCACCAATATATAAAAAGTAGGATTGATGTAGTTTTTCCACTTCTTGTGTAATCTAATACCACTATTGATGATTATTGTTTCCTTGTTACACAGAGAGAACCTCCTGGAGTTACTTACCTGGAATCTAAATCACTGCTAGTACCATAGTACCATGGCAACATCCGCCAAACTCTCCTATCGAAAAGGTCAACTTCATGTCAGAGCTAAAGGTGATGACAAGTGTCCCAGCCACAGGAAAAACCAAGTGGTATTTTTATGTCAGGACTGTAACACCCTGATTTGTACTACCTGTTCTATTACAACACATAGAAATCATTTTAGTAGTTTCATCGAAATTTCAAAAGCTTCTCAACAATGCAAAAATAGACTTAAGGAATTTGTTAACGGAAATGAGAACAAAAGAATTCCGAAAATTAATATAGAAAAGAAATCAGCCGAGGAACGATTTTCAGCTTTAAACTATAAATACAAAAACATTCGTGATAAGATGAAATTAGAACGAGATCAATGTAAAGATCTATTAGATAAAATAACAGAGGATTACCTAACATTATGTGACAAGATGGAGGACGCAGAAACAGAGTTACTTGCGTTACACATCATCGACCTTGACGAGAAGCTAGCCACTTTGGTAAAACTTTCATCCGAGTGTAAGCAGACCCTCCAGACAGGAACTGATGTACTAGTGTATGACTCGGCAACAGAAATCAATGATATGGACATCAACATCCCACGGATACCTGACACAGGTATGACAGAGCTTACCCCAAGTAACGATAGGCTTAGTCTACTAAAACAGGCCGTGGGTCTGATAGAGAAACCAACCGCCCATCCCCGGGTAGTGTCTGTAACGAGTGGTCACTATAACCAAAGTCCAGTAGTGAAACAAAACCAGTGTACAGAGATGGGTTCAGCGTCAACTGAAGCTGTACAGTATTCTAAACGGTGTGATAGTCCAACTATTACATCCCAGTTCTCATATCGGGATGAGATCACATTAATATGTCCTACACCCTGATGGACGTGCCTGGTTGTGTGATTATGACACCAGTACACTAAACCTCATCAACAACAAAGTTAAAGTCTTACAGCAGATACAACACAACAGTACCATCACAGACATCAGTCTAGATCCCACCACAGGTCGTCTGTGGTTCTGTTTTAGAGAGGAAAGGACTATCCTCAAAGTATACATCATCTACACCAATCGAAAGCTTTACTAAAGAGTATGATCCATACAGGCTGTGTGCGACCAGGGAGGGACGGGTAGTGGTGGATACAGGGAGTAGACAGAGGTACAAGGTATTGATATACACAACAGATGGCCAGGTGTTACATACAGTCATTGTAGAGAGACCAGGGACGGGTTTGGTACAATCCATCACACAGTGTCCTGTTACAGGTAACATAGCTGTGGTGAGTCTTAAACTAATCAGTGGAGACGACAGTGATCCAGAAAACTTTAGGTGTCATATCATTGAGTATAACCCAACAATCCAGCCTCTGGTTCACTACCGTGTGGAAGAGATACAGGCAGGAAAGGTGATCACACCTGACAAGTTTCGGACTTCGGTGATGAGTCAGGAGATATGAAATAACAGAATATAAATTATGCGTTATAGAAGTATAAATTGTACTTGATACTATTATGGTCTGTTAGAGAAATGAAGTAGAAACTGCCACTACTGGTGAGATATTTTCATATGACAAACATTTTTCATTTTATATCAAAGAAACAATGTGCGTTAGATTTTAATTTAGAGATATACATTGTACTTTTTACAGTTCGTGAAATAAAACACATCTAATCATCATTTGAGTGTCTTGTTTATTTCTTATCAAACTAACTTTGATAAAACATGCAACCTCAGCTTTTTAAAATCAAATTTTCAACATTGGTTTTTTACATAGATCATCAGTAGGTTTTTACACTGAATTGTGAATCGCTTGATGTTTTTTTAAAGGATTGTTTTCTTGTCACACCAACCAAATGGCTGGAAGTTATTTCAAGTTTCAATCTTTAGCTCGCTGAGAATAATAAAAAAATAAAAACTTCGAAAACCCATTTTATAAAACATATAATGAAAACTCATTTAAGACATATATACAATGGGCTGACATTTCCATTTGCAGTAGGAATATGACTATTGTTTCAATCAACAATGTCCCTTCACGAAGTTATCACCACTTTTTGTTGTGTTGATATTAGTCAACTGGACATTGATTCATCCAACTGAAGACTGGTGTTTTATCTACAAACATTAAGAGGGACACCGATCTGGAAATAAAAGATTAGTAATGAATCTAGATGATTTTGTTTGTTCATGGGTATACTACAGGAAAAATATTGTTTATATATTTGTTTATATAGAATAACTTCACGAAGGTTCACATGGCAGGTGTCATCAATGAAGCTGAAGACGCTTACTCTTCCGGAACACCTGATCTTATTCTCCCTGTACTTTTTCAGGAGTTTCCTTGAAAATATTTTTATTGTTCATGTTTTGCCTTAGTTGTATGGAATGTTGCCATGTTGGTATTTTCTTGGTGTTTTTAACTTGAATTTTGTGTATTTTCAATGGAGAATTTAATTTTGGTTACAAAAATCAAATATCAGTTTGATTGTATGAAATGTACGTAGTTTGATTATATTTCAAAAGTCTTCTTTTCCAGAATGATAATTAAGAACGTTCTATCGATAGAATGGTCTAAGGTGCATTATCATAATAGACAAGAGAGCCCAGAGGGATCATGGCGCCCACCATTGCTTGATCTTTATATGCTCTTTGAAAGATGGATCTTTTCCCTTCTTTTCTCTGGTTTTGCTCTTAATGATAAGCATTTGACCATTGCTTTGCAGAAATAGCAATGGTAATATTCACCTGCCAAATAAAAAATGGCCGTCTGGAAGCCATTTCCTTTCTTCTGATCAGCCCCAAAGACAGAGACAAAAGGGATCATACATATGAAATTTGAGAGATATCTGTTTAGTACTTCTTAACAAATTGCAATAACAATCTTTACTATGCATTATCCAAGATGGCTGCCAATCAGCCATTTTCTTTTTATGATCGGTCACAAACTCAAACAGGTACAACCAGGGACCAAGGAGAACCTACATATGCAATTTGAGAAGATCCATCCAGTAGTTCTCAAGAAATAGCGATAACAATAAATGCTTACGGACGACCGACGTGTATTTTGTTTATTTTCAGCAAGAAATCGTTCTTTCTTGATTAGAATAATTTTAAACAGAAAAGTTTGATAACCCATCCCTGGAATCTGACAGGCGGGGCTCTAATTCACTTCAAAAAATCTATTTTTAGCAGACTTGTCATAAAATATATACTGGAAATGATGCCATATTTGCATTACACACGAAAACAACCCATGCAACTTTAAAGGTCTGTGGGTCTTTGTGATATGACAAGTAAATATAAAATAAGTCTTTTATATAGTATCTATGGGAGTCATATTGAATGTGAATTTTTGTTGTCAGAACCATCTTTAGGAGGAACACATCTGATTGATGGAAAATCCGTCTTAACTTTTATATTTTGTCCCGAGGAAGTACAAGTAATGTTCAAGATGGTAGCTATGGCAATATCATATTGGTTTAAAATCCTAAGCTCCTTAGATAGTGCCAAGCTCCAATGTAACTTTCTATACAGATGTGACAACCAATACGACATTTAAATTGTCACACAGGTTCAAATGTATCCTTATCCATTTGGGAGCAGCGGTGATATCTATTCTTTACTGAAATGATTACTGTGTTTTAAAGAGCGGATGGATCGTTGTTTCTGGAATATAGAGTTCAATTTTTCAAGATGGCTACCTTATTTAATATTATTAGAACCAAATATGTATGCTGTACTGCAATAGTAAAAACAAATTCTTGGATTTAGGACATAAAAAATGCAGCCAAGATTCAACCAGGTCATGGTTAGACGACCAAAGACGAGAAAACTATATTTTGCTATAGGATCGTGCGAATTCATACCCATGTAGTATTCTCCATCATCTTTCTGAAACTATAGGTTACACAAAGAAACCTGCTTAAACTCAACATGAAGTTATACCGACTCTGCACTATAACTGTTGGCATGCATTACTGATCCACATTGTAAGCTAGTCCTTAGTTAAAACAATTGTTAAAGAAAACGACACAAATTGTATATGCATATGATTTTATTGGAGGAACAGACATATCCACAAAGGCAAAGTTGTTGATTTTAGCTATAAAATTTTGACACAGAATTTGTATAAAGTAAACATTTTCTACAAAGAAAGAAAAATCTTTTTGATCTATCTGACCTGAACAGGTAGCACAGATGAATGACAGAATATATATACAAACCATTCAGCAACGGACGTAGACATCTACATGACCTAATTTCCAATACTGACGACATTCCGGGTCCTCCATGACACCTAGCGGACATTCTAGCATTGATAAGCAGGGGAAGTAAAAATGGTCCCAAATTTAATGATCATAGTCATATTAAAACATGATTTGTGCTACCAAAATGATTGTCTATTTTGTTGGAATGCTTTTGATCGGTGAATTATCTGGTGAAATGAGGATGTAATATTGAAATGAGGCCATATATATTGAGATGAGGTTGTAACATCGAAATGATGCAATAATTATTGAAATGAGGACAATCTATAGATTTCAGACACTAACACTGCTATCTGATCAATTGTAATATAATGATAGCATATTTGTCCTTCAACAAACCACAAGTAATTGAGGAATACTTTTTCCTATACTTCATGAACTTTAAACTACAAAGGAAACTTTTAAACTTCTGTCATTTGTATCATAAAAAGCTCCTTTGAGATAGAGTAATGCTGATACCTTTTACATGAATCTTTAAAAAAAAAGAAGAAAAATCAGGATATTTTTCTTGATAGATTTGGCAATTTCCAATACTACCGAACTATGTTATATATGGTCTTATAAGTGACCAGATGATTCATAAGTTTTCCAACAATCATTCTGACTCATTTTTATAAAAACAATTCATACTAAATTTGAATCAATCAATGAATATGCTGTTATTTTCAATGAATTATTATGACAACTCAACTCGTTGAAAAAAAAATTAAGAAAATGAATTATAAAAACCCCAAATCTGAACCATGGTTAAAGTTTGATCATGTGACATAAACAATTATTGAGCTTATAACACGGCCACACAAATACATTTCTTATATATGTTTGATCTATCTACTGTTATATATATAGACACACATGGTTAATTAAATATGACATATAACAAAACATGAATAATTCAACCTCTGATTTTAAATGACAAACATGAAATGTAAACAAGTCACATTAATGATACATATTTTTAACATGAATGGTTTCCATTGAACTCTTTCTAATCAAAACAAAATGGATTGTTTACTTTACAGCGCTAATATACAAAATTGTGATGTTTTATTTTCACAAAAAAATGTTTGCAAAAACTACAAATCAGATGTTGAATTTGTAGTCTGTGTATCATATGAGCATTTTCAAGTAATATAGGACTGAAAAATTAAAGTAAAGGGAGATAAGCAACACTTAGGGAAGAATTCTTAGTAGCATACTGTATGACACCTTGTTGACTTTACCCAAAATAGATATACCCTGACACTGCTTGATAACTTGGCTTGCAGATTTTTGTATATCTTTTTCCCAATCTGACTTTTCATATTAACTTGAGTAGGACTCTATATACAGTTAAACATGACTTAAAACATGACTTTAAAGACCACTTGTTTATATCATAAATGTACCTGTCTATGCAGGTCATCTGTATATAACAAATACCTGCCTATAATGATCACATGTCCATAGCAAATACCTGTCTATAAAGGTCACCTGTTTATAACAAATAAATGTCTATAAAGGTCACTTATATACAACAAATACCTGTCTATAAAGGTCACATGTCTGTAACAGAACCTGCCTTTAAGGTCACCTACATACAACATATACCTGTCTATGAAGGTCCTCTGTATACAACAACTACCTGTCTAAAAAGGTCACCTTTATACAACAAATACCTGTCTATAATGCCACAGATTTTTGTAGTCCCAAAGTAATGCAATTCATAGTATATTTTAATTGAAACTTTATATAAAGTTCACCTGCTTATGAAGACCACTTGTCTCTGCTACATTAGATGACCTTTATGGACAGGTACATCTGTAAACCACCAATTGTACTACTGAATCCACAAGTTTATGAATTAAATAACAACTATTAACTCTTGATTCTTGATTTTTTCTCTTTTTTAAATCCATAGCTACAAACATTTTCACATGAACTTTAAGGTAGGCTCATTAACACAAAAATTACATTATGTCTTTAAATAAGATGAGCTTGTGTACAGTGATAAGGTACTGTGTACATATCAATACATGAAAAAGAAGAATCATGGTTATGACCTAATTCTACAACTACTGAGCGTTTTTAATCTCAATTCATACAAAACATTTGATGCTTTGAAAACATACACACATTTCCATATTTTGAAAATTGACAAATAATGTTTTCTAAAAACATTTAATAATATTTCAACGCTGGTTAGTTATATTTCCAAATAATTATGGTTTACTATTGAATGAAACATGACAGTACTTGGGCATCTACAAACTAACACAAAAAGTTTTGTTTATGCAATACAATAGCAAATTTCATCATCTGGCAGTGCTTTAAGTTGAATGGTATATCATATTTGTTCCAATAAACACCCCATTGGCTTCACACGTGTGGGTGGGGTTGGGATGGGGTGGGGTGGGGTGGGGTGGGATGGGGTGGGGTGGGGTGAGGGTGAGGGAGGGAGGGGGCATTTAAAAGAAAAACAAAATCGTGGAGTTTGTTGTTTGTCCTGTACACTGTTTTGGTTTCCAACTGCACATGCATGAATCATCATGAAGACTGTTGTTTTTTTTGTTATTTGGATAAAAGAAAGCATAAGAGGGTCAGTGCTTAAAATGAGGTTACCTATTACAAAAAATATGGTTTATAGGTATTGCACATGCAGTTGCACTCACAGAGATACAAGAAAACAATTCTTTCTGTGTATTATTGCATTTTTGATAACATTGTTAACACGAGATATAAATGGTTTTCAATGTGTTCTTTTAAAGACCCTTTAACTACACAGTCATCAATAAGTTGATCAAATATGAGAAAATCAAATGTCAGAATTCATACTTAAACTACAAATATCAGCAGAAAATCTCTTGACTCTCATAATGAGGTTGTTTTATAAATGATTGCAAAGTTGTAAAAATTGACCAGACTGACTATTGAAAATAATAGCTTTTCCATTAAAATTTGTTAAACGAGGCCCCTGTTGGTGGTAACTTTTTAAATACTAAACCAAAATGACTATAACAAACTAGTCAAAATTGTTTATCTAAAACAGCTCAAGTTTCAGGCATCGATGGGTTAAACATACAATGATACAATAAAGCTCTTTGACCAATGATCTGCTGTAACGATAGTGATGGGAAATTGATTGAAATCCACAACTGTTTATCAAAATGATAAAATATATATATAAAAAAAAAAAAAACCAACCAGACTGTCACTATATAATGACAAGCCAGTCACTATATAACGACAAGCAAGTCACTGTATAATGACAAGCCAGTCACTATATAATGACAAGCCAGTCACTATATAATGACAAGCCAGTCACTATATAACCACAAGCAAGTCACTGTATACTGACAAGCCAGTAACTATATAACGACAAGCCAGTCACTGTATAATGACAAGCCAGTCACTATATAACCACCAGCCAGTCACTATATAACCACTATATAACCACCAGCCAGTCACTATATAACCACCAGCCAGTCACTATATAATGACAAGCCAGTCACTATATAACCACCAGTTAGTCACTATATAATGACAATCCAGTCACTATATAATGACAAGTCAGTCACTATATAATGACAAGCCAGTCACTGTATAATGACAAGCCAGTCACTATATAACGACAAGCCAGTCACTATATAACGACCAGCCAGTCACTTTATACTGACAAGCCAGTCACTGTATACTGACAAGCCAGTAACTATATACTGACAAGCCAGCCACTGTATAATGACAAGTCTGTCACTATATAAAGACAAGCCAGTCACTATATAATGACAAGCCAGTCACTATATAATGACAAGTCTGTCACTATATAACGACCAGACTGTCACTAACCACCAGCCAAAACATGACATTTCATAATTGTTACAATTACACTGCCATTGCCAAGTTGCTGTGTTTTGCCAAATACAACTTCATTTAAACTGAAATACAATGAAAGTGATTCCTTATCGACAGTGTAATTCATCAAGTGCAACCATTCATTGTTTCTATGACAACATCAATAACAGAATGGTCACATACTGGATGGCGTTTAAGGTAACCAATACCAAACCTGATACTGTTTAAACTACCAACATTGCTGTGCTAACTCATGATGTTCAGTTTAGTCTTCCAGATCCTAAAGGAACGTTATGTAAAATATTAAAAAAAAGTTCTTTCCAACATATCTGGCTATTAAGAGGTCCATGCGCCAATATCTGGTATATGTAAATACATTATTTTTATTTTTTTTTGCAGTAAACAACATAATGTTTGTCAACAGAATGCACAACATAATCAACACCAATATTTTTCTTTTCTTTTTACCCCCTGACTGGAGTGCATATGAGGGGAAATTGTTTTTTTTTCACTGGTTGAAATATTTTGAAGTCATTAAATATCGCTTTAACAGTTACTGTTAAAAGAGAGAGAGAGAGAGAAAAGCAACAAAAAACAAAACAATTGGTCATTTAACTCTGGCCATCCATTTTCTGTTTAAGGCATTTATGACTGATGACTAAATTTTAAAGTTTATATTAAAATTTTCAAGTAAACAACTAACATGTTTCACAATACTTTTTCATTTTCCAGTACAGCAATGAAGAAATAAAAAATGTGATTATCAGTGACCATAAAACTTAGTGCATTCAAACAATAGTGACATAATTAACAACTCAATTATTCTTATGAAAAAATAATAATCTTATAATAGATGTCATACAAAAAAGGGAAGGAAACTTTCATCGTCAAAATTAAAGAGGACCAACTGTCGGGCATTTTCTTTTATCAGTCCAAAAATCAAAACAGGAGAACTAGGGACAAAGAAGGACCTACATATGGAACTAGGGAAAATCCTTCTTAATAAGAATGGGTTAAGGACCGGGAATGGATGACAGACGGATGATAGATTCTAGGTGCTTTGAACAGCTCACCTGAATTTAAAACTGAATTTTTTAAGCATAAAAATCTTATCATGAAAAAAACAATGTTATGGAAAATCAAATTATTCATGAACATACATACAAAACCAAACTTTGAAATCATATTTATTATTTCTCGGCCCAAATGACCTTCTCGTGTTAAGGGGATGTTAAGATAATCCATCATTGTTGACAATCCTGATGGAGCTACTCAGAAGATCTTAGTACAGGAAGAAACTGGAGAAAACCTTTATGATTGGTCAATTGAATCTTATTCCATGTGACATCTGATTGGTCCATCAAACCCTAGCTATCCCACAATATAAAATCTGATCGGCCAGTCAAACCCTAGCTATCTCACAATATGACATCTGATTGGTCAATCAATTATATAACAATATAGGAGCAACCCTTGTACATTTTTTTTCTATTTTGATATAAAATCTGATTGGCCAGTCAAACCCTAGCTATCTCACAATATGACAGTTAATTGGTCAATCAAACCCTAGCTATCTCACAATATGACAGTTAATTGGTCAATCAAACCCTAGCTATCTCACAATATGACATCTGATTGGTCAATCAATTATATAACAATATAGGAGCAACCCTTGTACATTTTTTTTCTATTTTGATATAAAATCTGATTGGCCAGTCAAACCCTAGCTATCTCAAAATATGACAGTTGATTGGTCAATCAAATCCTAGCTATCTCACAATATGACATCTGATTGGTCAATAAACACTAGCTATCTTACAATATGACATCTGATTGGTCAATAAACCCTAGCTACCTCACAATATGACATTTGATTGGTCAATCAATTATATAACAATATAGGAGCAACCCTTGTACATTTTTTTTCTATTTTGATATAAAATAACTTCAATAGTGAATGAGACAAGTATGTCCCAGCTTTGATGCCATTAAGTATCAATGATTGACAAAGTTCTGATATAGTAATGATAGCCTTGACCTCTAAACCCTGAAACATGAAATCATCTCAGGAATAATTGTAACTGACCTTGCTGGGATCGATTCGATTTTGGGGAATATTTTCTGGACTGAGGGGAAATTGTTCTTTTTTGTTTTATAAATAAAAGCAAAAAGTTAAATTTACATACATCAAAATATTTCTGCATAAGCTTACAAAAGACATGTACCAAAATGTTGTTGCTTATTTGACACAAGAACTTCTTTATTGGGGGAATTCTGTTTCAAAAAAGAGTAAATTTTAAAACATGAGATTTTTTGGTTTGTGTAAAATGCCTGACAGGAAACATAGTGATAAAGTAGGAAGCTGTCCTAGACTTATCCTTACTTCTGTATGATGTTTACTAAAAATCCCTTAAAGCGATGAAACATTAAAGTGATAACAACAATACAGACTGAGACAGGACGGACGTGCCACCCTTCACTGGCAGGAAAAGAGAAATCATACTGTTTATAAATAACAAACTTCAAACCACGAGAATCTGAATATTTACAGATGTTTGGCCTTTTTAGGAAGTTTGCACACTTATAAAATCATTTCAAGTGACGTTTCACCAAATTAAAAAAATATGGTCAGAAATACAATGGATAAGCTTTGTTAAACTATCAATGGCTTTAAGATGGTCACTTAGATGTTTTAACCAAAAGGATTAAAAAACCTTGCTGGAAATTTTGTAGATTTTTCTCAAAACAAATCCTTATATGTGTTTGCTCTGTATGTAAATCTTCTCTTCAGTAAAAGGAGCAGGCGACTCAAACAAAGAGGAAAACACACCGCAATGAAAACATTCTTTGTTGGAGATATAGACACAACAACAGGCCATAAGAAGGTGTTTCCTTAAAGACAAAAAGATGGTGAAATTTTTTTTGCACTTTGTCTTAACTTCTAACCTGTAGTAATTATCTTAATAACATATTTTAAAATCAACTTGATTTGGTTATTAGTATTCTCATAAAAATGGTTATTTTTCCCACTTATACATGGTATATAATACTTGTTTTAATTTAATGTTAACTTATCATGCTCTCAAGGCCTTAGGACATTTTAAAAAGTTATATTTAATAATCATATGGAGGTTAAAACATTTAAAATCATTATTATACATGTTTAAAAGGATGGATGTCACCATCTTAGGTAATTTTTACCCTGGCAATACTGGTACCCTGTTTTGCCATAAAAGATGACAAAATATTTCATTTTAAAATGCTGTACTTTTTTCCCCGACTGTGTTAGAAACAGCCATTTTAGATTTGGTTTACTATGGTGTTTTTTTTTAAGACTAAAGAATTAGAAAATTAAATGAAATTTAAAAAAGGATATATAAACATTTGTATATTATTTCTAATCCAGAAAGTAGAAAATGAAATTATACTACATTCAGATATGGTTACAGCACTTTTTCAATACATATAAAATGATAGTTTTTTCAACAAAATATATATATATATATAAAAAAAAACCTATTATAAAATGAATGCATGGCAATACCTTTTAAGATTATGTCAGGGTTTCATCTTTTGATTCCCATCAATGACAGGTGACAAACAAATATTAGGGAGAAAACTCCAGATAACATGAAGTGATAACACAAAACGTAGGCATGTTTACAAAGCTACAAACTGCTAACCCTGGACAGATGCAATACTTGTTTGAATTCTCATTGAGAGGCGAGATCTGATGGTCATCTTTCTGTGGTCAGTATCTGGATGGTGGTTAGAAGGGATGAAGCAGCCTCCTTTACCTTTTCATCCTCGTGTCTGGTCAGTTTCTCCGTCAGGCCGGCAATACCAGATGTCGCAATATCTTCCTTTAATGTACCTGTAACACAAACATTTCAATTATAGTCTCTACTTATTGAACTCAGGACTTTGAAATCTACAAATAAGTAAAATTTGTTTTTATAAAATACTCTCGAGACTGGTCAGGTGATTTCTTTGTTCTTTAGTCTAAGAATAACTACAATGGTATATTAAACAAGAGATCCCAGAGGGATCGTGGCCCACTGTTACTTGATCTTTAATTGTTCTTTAAAAATGAATCTTTTCCTTTCTTTTCTTATCTCCACTGTTTTTTTTTTTGCGCTTAATTATACAAAAAATAAACATTTCATGGAAGAAATAGCAACAACAAACTTTCTTGAAAAAAATCCAAGATGACCGCCTGTCAACCATTTTGTTTTTCTTATTTGACCCAAAATCAAATGGGCACAACTAAGGACCAAGCGGAACCTACATATGTAATTTTAGAAAGATCCACCAAGCCATTTTCAAGAATTAGCGATAACAATTTGAATAGATAGTAGACCTAAAATGTTATTTATACACTCATTGTCTCCTTACACAGGTCGTTTTTTTGTAACACAAAATTATATAGATCAGGTGGCTTCTAAACATAAGTGAACACTTGAAACAGATAAGGTGGCTTCTGAACACAAGTGGCCTATTAATGCAGATCCGGTGGCCTCTAAACACAAGTGGCCTCTTAATACAGGTCATGTGACCTTTAAACACAAGTGGTTTCTTAATACCAATCAGGTGGTTTCCATGATGTAAACACAACTTGTCTTTTAAATGAGACAAATTTTAAACCATAGGTGTACAGTATGTGTTTTATACCACAGGTGTACAGTATACCACAGGTGTTAATATACCACAGATGTACAGTATACCACAAGTGTACAGTATACCACAGGTTTACAGTATAGGTTTATACCACAGGTGTACAGTATACCACAGGTGTACAGTATAAGTTTCATACCACAGGTGTACAGTATACCACAGGTGTTCAGTATACCACAGGTTACCACAGGTGTACAGTATAGATTTATACCACAGGTGTACAGTATAGATTTATACCACAGGCGTACAGTATACCACAGGTGAACAGTATACCACAGGTGTACAGTATAGATTTATACCACAGATATGAATTATAACACAGGTGTACAGTTTAATGTTGATGATGTTTGTTTTTCTATTCTTAAATCTTAGCTACATCCAGATCAAGATCAATGCAAACCAATTTATGGAATTCAAATTCAATAAGAATGAAGGAATTGAAGGAATTGAAAGAATAAGACAGAACAAGACTAGAATCATGACATCATGGCTATGTCATTATGATGACATGATGAATGTGTGTCACAATCATGAATCAGAAATGTCTTGCTGCTTAAGTATGTTGCTTGTATACAAAAGAGGTTTGGTGCTAAGATAAACATAAATATCTACTTTAACTTAACTGTATATTAATCAACTGATCACAGGTCAGAAGCGTTAAAGTTGCACACAAGTAATTCTCCAAAATGAAGCCATACCTATCAAAACAAAGACTGCAGCTGATTTCTAGGATGTTTTCATTGTTTTAAATTTCATAATGCCTTTTATTCTTAAACTATGAACCAGCAACTTATTCAAAAATTTTCCAATACGATAATTTTTATGAACAACTACGTGTTTCACATTTTATTAAATGCACATGGATGTTAAAACTTCAAAAACTAAAGAATGTCCTGTCTGACTTTTCCTTTGCCCTCTTAAAAGGTCACCATAATTTTAACAATCTACTTTTTTATATTCAAAATTAATCACAGCAATAGATATCGGTAGGCTTATAACTGAACAGCAATAGATATGGCTGGACTTATTACTGAACAGCAATATATATGGGTGGACTTATTACTTAACAGCAATATATATGGGTGGGCTTATTACCAGGCATGGGCTTAGTGTAAGATACATGTGGCATGTAAAGAAAACAAGAGAGAAAGTGGTACACATTTACAGATTTGTAATCAACACTTTTACAATTATTTGAAGACAATATCTTGTAAACAAAATTGTGTCAAGCAAAGCAAATTGTAAACATCTACAAAAAATAACATATGTAAACAAACAATTACATAAATAAAGAAGAAACATGAATCAATAATCAGTGAAGCAGGATCACAATAAAAAAACAGCTAATGTCTGAAAAATAATAAAACAACGTCATGCTTACTTGCACGAAAAAATGAAACACAAAATTTTACTCAACAACACAAAGAAATCTACATCGAAAGTCCATACTTTGCATATCAGAAAGCAAACCAGCACAGGCCAGGATGCTGCAAGGAATCATCTGATTGGTGGGAGGAGTTGCTGCAAAGTAAACAGTGATTTGATTGGTCAGCCTTTTATCTTGTTGCTAGGACACACATAATTAAAAAAAAAAAAAAAGATAAAATCAAATAATTCGAAATTAAAAGAAAATTCTTTGAGACATGACAGCAATTTTATAATCTGCAGTAGGTTACAACAATATACTTGAATTTTTGTTATAAAAAAAAAAATTGATGAAAATTAATATCAAGCAAATGCTTTTGAAAAATTAAGCTAAAAATACAACAGGACAATATTTACAAATAGCGATGGAAAAGGTGATGTGTCACATATATCCGTAGGAAAAAGGTTTCTTTTGGGGGAAAAAATATCAATCTGCAAGCACAAAAGGTTAATTCCTAAAAAGCAGGTTGTCTTCAAAATATGGAGGGCTGTTCAGGTTAATATAGGTTCACATCATACAAAATAGAAGCAATATGTTTAGAGTTATCTCCCTTGGTACAGCATCTGACTTCAAGCTGGAAAGTTCTTAAGACAAGTTTTCGGTATGTAGAAATGATATTTCAGGGTATAAGACGGTTAAGGAGAAATATATATCATTGATCATTCAATTTTCACCCAGTTGTTGATATTTAAGTAGATAGCTCCAGTGTTTTTATTTGTACCTCTAAGAAAGAAAAGTTCTATTAGTAATACCATAGTAGAAAGTCATGAATAAACACAAAAATTCTGTGATTATTGTCCCAAAATGACTTGGGTTTAAATTTCAAGGGACTAATTTCATTAAAAGATATTAATTGCACAATTATGCTTTATGAATACTGGAGACATAGCAGGAAAAAAATACTGATGAGATTGATGGTGAATCTTGATTAACAAAGAAACACATCCCAACAACATGAAAGTACAATTTTACAATTTAATACATATGTTAAAAGTTAATTTTTTCTAACGAAATTAAAATCAGTAAGTATTACTAAGCACACACCAGACACACATGTTAGAAATTAACTCTTTTCCCCACACAATTAAAATTAGTAAATAAAACTATAAGTGAGACTAGAAAAACAAATCGCAGAAAGATATCGGTCGCAAACTGTCAGGATGAAGGGCAATAATGAATTTTAGTTATAAAATGTCATGGATTATCAAAACAGGCTTTAGAAAAGTTTTTTTGTAATCAAATTGATCAACTGATTATCTAAAACTCCCATGAATTACAAATAATCCAGCTATTTGATAAAAAATTATTGTATATTATAACAGACTAAACATAAATTGTGATTTAACATTGATTGCTTTATCTGACCTTGACCTTATCTAACCTTGACCTCCATAATGTTGACCTTATTACTATATTTTCAAAATACATGGATGAATATCCAATCTACCAGGTAGAAGCATAGATCAGTTAGAAATCTAAATTTGAAAAATAGCTCAATAATCAAATTCTAAAATAATTTAAAATAATATAAATAAATAATATAATATTATTTTGACTTCATTGAACTTCTGAAACTGAAAACTGACTGCAACGAAATGTTCTAGACTTATCTAAAGAAAATAATCTCTACCTTCACATTTCTGTTGTAGTATTATATTTTTCATCATTTTAGATGCTTACTTATTTTGCATAAAACAATGATCCCATTAAAAACACTTTTATCTCTGATAACTCTCTTTCTTTAGCAGATATCAAGAAACCTATTATATCGGTCACTAATGTTGGGATGGAGAGGGGATTACTGTGTGTATGTGTTTTTTTTTATTACATATTCTATCAGCTTGCCTATTCATTTAAGAAATAATGTTCAAAAATTTATTAGCATATAAAGTTATTTACAGAGCACCCAGGAACTCCACTCTACCATACTGTTTACAGAAACACAGCTCTTAAATTTTCTCTTTTTCCTAAATATGAGAAAAACAAAAGGTCTCCTTAAGTAGTATCTTAAAATTGAAATATAAGGTTCATATATTTACAATGAATTTAATAACGAGTGAAAATTTCATGTGAAAGTGAACAAAATCATACAGCGAGTGTTTCCCTGTATGTATAGTAACAATGAAGGTGAATACCAGCCAATTTTTTGAAAGAGGTGACCACATTAAAGATTTATTTTGTTCAGTCTGATAAAAAATTCAGACTGAAATGTCCATAATTAATCAGTGCTAGAGTTACCTGCTGAACAAATGATCTTGGTGAGTTTCAACGTATTGCATAAGATCTCCGGGATGGCGTTGTCTTTCTGTAGTATACTGGTAATAGATTCAGTCAGGTCTGACTGCTTTAATGCCAGGGCTACATCCTCTGTAAACATCAAGGTCATTAAAGGTCAAGGTCATATGTCTTAACAAATCAATTAAGTCATTTATCAACAAACTAAATTTATGAATCAATCTTTTCTTATTAAATTTCTGAAATTTGATCTTCAAATATAATCTGCACTTTGTAAACCATGTAACAGATATATTAACTTTCTTTATATATTATACATACTAGCTAATCTGGGGTCATAAATAACGAGTAAACACATTCTTAATTCCATCTCTTTACACATCGAAATCTTTATATATACCTTGAAACAATCATGTACTGCACAGATATTGTGCATGTTGAAATGAAAAATTTTGTACATATTACTGATACTGAAATGTTTTGAAAATCTCTTACAAAATTTTCATGTGGTTGAACATCTTGAACACAACAATTTAATAAATCTTTGAAATAAAGTGTTTTTCTTTTTTTTTTCTTTGTAAATTCATGTAAATTTTTATATCATTAATTTTTGTGTCCATCAAAATATCAATTTTTTTTCACACAATAAAATACTAATTCTGTAGGTCTTGAAAATATGATGTAATTTTTTTTGTACAATCTAATGCAACTGACCTAAAACAGCTGATACTATCATGGTCAAGGCCACCAGAGCCTCATTTTGCATGACGACATGTTCTGACACAGTCATAGCAACAAGGTGTTCTATCCCGTCAGCTTTCACAACGTTCCTCATGACATCTGAAGAGTGGCTGTTTTTAATGAGTGATGCCAGTAATCGTGTAGCCTCTCCTGGGAAACAAAGAATTTTAATAAAGAATTTTTAAATCATTAACAATGAAGTGTTTTCTGAATTTAATTACTACAAGTGACCTCCTGGCCAATGCCACTAGGGTTTCAAGGAAAATTTGCCAGGGAGGCATCTGGCAATCATATTTAATGTAATTATATTAGAAAATAATTTATTATTTGTATCTACGTTACCAGTCACATTTTGGCCAATACTTATTATGTATCTGGTTTTAATGAGTTCAAACCTCATCATACACCATGATATATCTCTAGCAATGGAAACAGTCAAAACACAAATTGACTGCCAAGAACATTGTGACATCACAAAAATGGCAGGACTATTTATAGTCTTATCATCACATTGGTTGCTTAGTACTGTTGTAAGTCTAAAATAACAATGTCAACACTATTGTCCTGTAATAAGCCCACCCCCTGATTTTGACCCGAGATTATGAATGGGATATCTGGGCTTATTAATGAACTACCTCTAATCTATCTATTGTGTTAAACACAATTTTCATTTAACAGCATCAAGTCCCACTTATCTACTAATATACAGTACATAATATTTCCAGTGGTTTTGATTGCCCTTTCAACAGTCAAGGTCATTTAGAGGTGAGGTATCCTTGTAAAAGCCAGTGGCTACCTGTCTGAACAATAAACAGGAAGCTATATTTAAGGAAACTTTGCATTAAAACTATCTTTGCTGTTCTCTGGGTGATTAGCAAAACAAACAAACAAACAAACAAACAAACAAACAAACAAACAAACAAAAATGTTAATATCTTGTAAGACCTTTTCATAATTCAGACAATTATACCTTTACTAAGACCAATATTTGAACTACTGACCTTTGACCCCTGCATGTTCATCTACATCACACCACTCCACAAGCCTTGTGACAAATTCTCGATTTTTTCCAAGCTGTACTGCTGCTGCTTCTGTGGAAACAAAAAACAAAATGTTTTCATTCTTATTTATCCAGCAACAAAGCCTGGTGGTTTCTCTCATCATTCTTCAGGATCACAATGAACTAGCCTACTGGGCTTATTGTGGGATGAATACAGTATATTATTGTTTTCTGTCAGAAAAAAAGTGATGTTAATTTCAAGGTAAAGATAAATTTGCAAGAAACAGAATAAAAGAAGACTGAGAGAATGAGAGATGGAGACCAAGAAAGAAGGAAAGATAATGTATGTACTGTGAAGACATGAGTGAAAGAATAATGAAGACTAATGGATGCATTTGTATTAAGTGACCTTTACCTTTGACCTTACATAAATAAAATGATGTTAGATGTTATATAGCATTGATGACCATCATTTTCCTTTGGTAGTAAGTGACCTTGACCTTTAAATTATGTAATAGCCTCAGATAATGAAGAGAGCAGTGTCAACATGTGTGATATTCTATCCAGGAAGATGAATACAGCAATGACAATGAAAAAGACGAGAAATGAAGAAAAAATAAGAAGACAGAGTGAGAAAAAAACTTTGGTAAGAAGAATGAAAGAAAAATAAAGACAATCAAAAAGAGAAAATACAAAGTGACACAGGATGGAAGATAGACAGAAAAATGAAACATAAATGATTAAGAATATGAGATGAGAGACAGAAGGGATATACCGAAAAAAAGACAGAAAGAAGGGAAATATTAAGAGAAGATAGACAGAAGGGATAAACTGAGAGAAGACAGACAGAAGAAATATACTGAGAGAAGATAGACAGAGGATATATACTGAGAGAAGATAGACAGAAGGAATATACTGAGAGAAGATAGACAGGAGGAATAAACTGAGAGAAGATAGACAGAGGGAATAAACTGAGAGAAGATAGACAGAAGGGATATAATGAGAGAAGATTGACAGAAGGAATAAACTGAGAGAAGATAGACAGAAGGATATACTGAGAGAAGATAGACAGAAGAAATAAACTGAGAAAAGATAGACAGTAGGAATAAACTGAGAGAAGATAGACAGAAGGAATAAACTGAGAGAAGATAGACAGAAGGAATAAACTGAGAGAAGATAGACAGAAGTAATATACTGAGAGAAGATAGACAGAGGATATATACTGTGAGAAGATAGACAGAAGGAATATACTGAGAGAAGATAGACAGAGGATATATACTGTGAGAAGATAGACAGAAGGGATAAACTGAGAGAAGATAGACAGAGGAGATAAACTGAGAGAAGATAGACAGAAGGAATAAACTGAGAGAAGATAGACAGAAGGAATAAACTGAGAGAAGATAGACAGAGGAGATAAACTGAGAGAAGATAGACAGGAGGAATATACTGAGAAAAGATAGACAGAGGATATATACTGAGAGAAGATAGACAGAAGGAATAAACTGAGAGAAGATAGACAGAAGGGATATCGTGAGAGAAGATAGACAGAGGATATATACTGAGAGAAGATAGACAGAAGGGATAAACTGAGAGAAGATAGACAGAAGGGATAAACTGAGAGAAGATAGACAGAAGGAATATACTGAGAGAAGATAGACAGGAGGAATATACTGAGAGAAGATAGACAGAAGGGATATCCTGAGAGAAGATAGACAGAGGATATATACTGAGAGAAGATAGACAGAAGGGATAAACTGAGAGAAGATAGACAGAGGATATATCCTGAGAGAAGATAGACAGAAAGGATATACTGAGAGAAGATAGACAGAAGTGATATCCTGAGAGAGGATAGACAGAGGATATATACTGAGAGAAGATAGACAGAAGGAATATACTGAGAGAAGATAGACAGAAGGATTATACTGAGAGAAGATAGACAGAAGGGATATACTCAGAGAAGATAGACAGAGGATATATACTGAGAGAAGATAGACAGAAGGAATAAACCGAGAGAAGATAGACAGAAGGAATATACTGAGAGAAGATAGCCAGAAGGAATAAACTGAGAGAAGATAGACAGAAGGAATATACTGAGAGAAGATAGACAGAAGGAATAAACTGAGAGAAGATAGACAGAAGGATATACTGAGAGAAGATAGACAGAAGGAATATACTGAGAAAAAATAGACAGAAGGAATAAACTGAGAGAAGATAGACAGAAGGAATAAACTGAGAGAAGATAGACAGAAGGAATATACTGAGAGAAGATAGACAGAAGGAATATACTGAGAGAAGATTGACAGAAGGAATATACTGAGAGAAGATTGACAGAAGGGATAAACTGAGAGAAGATTGACAGAAGGAATATACTGAGAGAAGATTGACAGAAGGAATATACTGAGAGAAGATTGACAGGAGGAATATACTGAGAGAAGATAGACAGAAGGGATATCCTGAGAGAAGATAGACAGAGGATATATACTGAGAGAAGATAGACAGAAGGGATAAACTGAGAGAAGATAGACAGAGGATATATACTGAGAGAAGATAGACAGAAGGGATAAACTGAGAGAAGATAGACAGGAGGAATATATTGAGAGAAGATAGACAGAAGGGATAAACTGAGAGAAGATAGACAGAAGGGATATCCTGAGAGAAGATAGACAGAGGATATATACTGAGAGAAGATTGACAGAAGGAATATACTGAGAGAAGATAGACAGAAGGAATAAACTGAGAGAAGATAGACAGAAGGAATATACTGAGAGAAGATAGACAGAAGGAATAAACTGAGAGAAGATAGACAGAAGGATATACTGAGAGAAGATAGACAGAAGGAATATACTGAGAAAAAATAGACAGAAGGAATAAACTGAGAGAAGATAGACAGAAGGAATAAACTGAGAGAAGATAGACAGAAGGAATATACTGAGAGAAGATAGACAGAAGGAATATACTGAGAGAAGATTGACAGAAGGAATATACTGAGAGAAGATTGACAGAAGGGATAAACTGAGAGAAGATTGACAGAAGGAATATACTGAGAGAAGATTGACAGAAGGAATATACTGAGAGAAGATTGACAGAAGGAATATACTGAGAGAAGATTGACAGAAGGAATATACTGAGAGAAGATTGACAGAAGGGATAAACTGAGAGAAGATTGACAGAAGGAATATACTGAGAGAAGATTGACAGAAGGAATAAACTGAGAGAAGATAGACAGAAGGAATAAACTGAGAGCAAAAGAAGTAAAAGGAAGACTATCAGAGAGATCTGAAAGCAACAGACAGAAAAGCATAGACAAAAGACGAAAAGAAGATGGAAAGAATATAAATTAAGAAAGACAGAAAAAGAAAAAAGCAACAGAACACAAGAGATTGACAGAAACTTGAAACAGAATAGGGGATGGAAGTTAAGTAATAGACTGAAGAGGAAAATATCAGATAAGGAATGCCACTTGTTCGTGAAGGTATGTTTATAAACAAATGTTAGGTTAACTGAGAGAATGGCTGACACTCTCTATCTCCCCTCCCCCCCCAATACCACAACCTCCCTCTTCTATCTCCCCTCCCCCCAAAACAACAGCCTCCCTATTCTATCTCCCCTCCCCCCAATACCACCACCTCCCTATTCTATCTCCCCTCCCCCCAATACCACCACCTCCCTATTCTATCTCCCCTCCCCCCAATACCACCACCTCCCTACTCTATCCCCTAACTCTATCTGTCCCCCACACCTTCCCCATCCTTCACCCCACTCTATCTTCTCTGTCCTTCCATCAGATTTGCAGTGCTCCTGGGTTCTGTCACACTTATCATCAGTAATTCATTTGAGAACTGGGAGCAAGGCTGAGGTCATCACAATTACGTATCTCTCTCTCTGCATTCTTAGTCGATTACACACTTGGTGCTTGGTCCATCAAAACTAGATCAGTTTTATCATCCAAATGCACATAGCTAAACTCTTTGACCCCATCTAAAGTCAACTTCACCAAATGAATGAATAGATTTAACAAAAATGTTATTTTTTCAGAAATTTCTCTTATATTCAAGGAAACACATCACCTTTACAGTTAACAATGATTTAAACGTTCACTACATTTCCAATGGTGTAATTTTTCTCCACCTTTTACAAGAAGACATATTTTCTTGTTGTTTTAATAAAAGGAATCTGGTCTAATGGAGAAATGCTACACAGTTATTTTCTTAACCAGATCATGTCTGGTAATAAGCCCACCCCATACATATTGCTGTATGTAAAAAATCTATAATGTTATTTGATTTCCCTGTACAGAGGTCATTCTTTGACAGTTGAGTCCAGTGTAATGTGCTGGCCATCTGGGCTTATTACAGGATACAGTAATACTTTTATAACCTGTCTAAACTGGCCCCTGTTGTTCTAGACACCTGTCTAAACTGGCCCCTGTTGTTCTAGACACCTGTCTATACTGGCCTTAAATTATGACATTTTTTCTCTGAGACAACTGTAAAGGAAACCCTCCGACTTGAAACACAAACTAAATTTCCCTCATTTATTTAAAGTCACGTTTCAAAATTATGGACTGATTAAATTCTTGTACTAAGATATAAATCTCCATTTTGGTGAAATTTATGCTGGGTGTAACTAATACATATCTTTAAATTGCAATACAAACCTGACCATGTTAAATTACTTCTTGGCATTCCAAGACTGATTTAAACAGTGAAAAAATGCCGAAAAATCTCTGCTTTGATATAACCAGACCTCTGTATCAAATCAAACTAATCTCGAAACAAGATATACTGACTCTGTCATCGTCATATATCTCAGTGTTACATCTGCATCATTGAATGTAAAAAATTAATGTTCATGCATTCTGTTAATACTGTAACATGATGTGATAATTTCTATCAAGATAAAACAAAAATTATGATACATGTAATAAAATAGGTCTTTTGTATCTTCAGTGAAGATCATGTGTAAAGAATTGTTCTAACATTTTATAAATAAATGCAGTTTCTGTACTTTCTCAGGAAATTGAGTCCGCATTGACTCATGACATTTAATGCTAACTCATGTTACTGACTGTTATAATGAGTTGTAAAAACAAATGACCTGTAAAAAATAACAACTTGTGAATGTAAATAATGACTCATGTTACTGAGTGTTATAACGACTTATGAAAGTTAACGACTTGTTAAAGCTAATGACTTGTGAACGTGAATACGGACTCATGTTGCTGACTGTTCTAATGACTTATGAAAGTTAACGACTTGTAAAAGTTGATGACTTGTGAAGTGAGTACTGACTCATGAGCTTATATAGACTTATAAAAGTAAATATTGACCCAAGACTTGGAGAGTTAACACTGATTTATGAAAGCTGATGGCTGGTGAAATTGAATATTGACTTAAACAGCAAAATAGCAAGTAATATTGATCCATGATGATTTTTATTTTTATTGTGAAACTAATATTCGTCTTTATTGATTTCAGTTAAAACATAGTTTAAAAGGATTTTCTGTAGACTCAAGTTACCTGGTACTGCATCTCACAGACTTCGTTGCCATCAACAAGAATGAAAATGACAAACTAATCTAAACTCAGCCACATCCGCCAGACGTTATAAATACCAAATTCTCACCCTACCAGCTTCTCATTCCCAACTCGCACTGACAGTTATAGGGAAAACAAATTACCCTCACCCAGCACCTCTGTAAACAACAACCTCCATACAATGTGTTACAGTTGTGCTTGTAATACTCATAAGAAGGTTCTCGTGAGCTTGAAATCCAAAAGAGAAAGTTGCGTGTGGTATATTTTCTGAATTTTTAAACAAATAACTTGAAAACAGAACATTCTTAGAATCAAAACGCTTCAAATCATTTCTATTACACTATTCTAATTCATATCAAATTTGAAATAAAATCTCGTATAACGGTTGAGGTACCTTTAACATCAGAAAATGTCATCAGCTGTTGGAAAACCCTGCTAAAAGAAAGGCTCCCCAATACTTTTCAAATTAACTTTTTTTTTATTCTTTCCATTACTTCATGTAATACACTCATTTCCTGAACTGTTATTGGCAGGAAATAGAACACGGTTCTGGGAATGTGCAAAAACATACTCCGTTTGAAATCGAACATATTGAATTCATTACAGGATATTCACCTCAAACCGGTTTACGAAAAACTTGAAAACATATTTTTTTTTTTTTCAGTAAAATGCTTTACTTGAGACTCAAATTTCTCAGTTTTTCTAACACTATATATTTTTCTGGGGCCAATGGATAACCTGTGTTTACAAAATTCACTTTAACACATTGTACTAAATTATTTGTTGACAAATGAATTATGGATTAACAGAGAGAGGAAAAATAATGAAATTAAAACCCCCTCAAAATTGATGCAATGGTATTGGAGAAAGGTCAAGTTCCTATATTGTTCAATATCTAACAAAATAGATATGAAAATTCAATAAAAATATCGAAATATCCTGAGACATTGACGTATTTTACCATAAAACCTACAGAAGCCAAGTCCATTATCTTTTTCTATACACTGACAAAGCAAAGGAATTCTTGAAGTTTCTCAATCACAATCTTGCTTCAGCATGAAGCCCTTAACCGACAAAAAAATACAGAATGAAGAAAAACCAAGACCGTTGAGGTAGCCTTTATGTAATCTCCAACAGTTATGTAATCAGATCTATGTTGTGCGACTGACACTTCCGACAGAGATAGCGCCAATACCATCCCTTAGCTCAGCCAATCAGAAAACCTACAATCTCGGCCACTATCAACCCAGGACCAACCAGTGTCAATCAATTTTACAAGGTAGTAGTTGATTTTTTAATCAGGATATGGCCCACATCATGTTTGCATGTTCCTAACCACAAGAAAAAAGGATGATGATGTTAACGTTTCCTCCATATTTAAGGCACCATCAGTCCTGAACCATGCAGATGGTAGGTTGCAAAAACCAAGGAGCCAGTTTAAATAGTAGAGCAAAGCCTGTATGTTTTATACTGTGAACTTATGTATATTCGAGGGGCTAAATTTTCATGGTTTTTGTGGATAAATATAGATCAACAAATGAGCTTATACTAATGAATCTAGTTTGTGGTCATAAAAATTTGGGGATCAAGAGCCCTATCAAAATTGACGAAAACAAATTCCCAATGAAAATTAACAATTTTACAGTAAGAATTTTTGGATGTGATGTAACTAATATGAGCAGGCAAGACTGAATTGTTAAGTTTTAAATTAAATCACATATGCAGATTGAATAACTGATAAAAATATTACAATTTAGTTTAATTTTTTTTCTTACGTTTTCAGTATAGACCACAGTTCAATTGGTATCTGATCGAAAAGAACCAAGAGAACTTCTCAATCAAATTTTGAGATGAAACTCTTTTGAACTTTTTTAGAAAGAGCAAACAAGCTTTATCGGGCATGATGTGATTTTTTTTTTTGTGTCACTGCACACCCTGAAGACCCATGGGAAGCTACAACCTGATATGATCCACCAAGTTTTGAGCAAAAAGAAAGGAGATGAATGATAGACAATTTCAACAGCCTAAAATTGGAGAATGTTAGAATAAAAATCAATGAAGAAAAGAATTAAAACATTTTCTAATAGAAAATCTGTCTGATATTGATTTAGCCTTTTTGAAAATTTGGACACTTTCATTGTGACATGTTCACAACGACCAAAGATAAAAATGCTGAAAATTTACGAGAAAATCATTCCCGCATTTGATAGATGTAAATGTGCACGCTACTGATAGTTTTGTAATTTTAAATCCATTGACAATAGAACAAGTATCTTTGGTAAGAAATCGAATCCTTACAAAAATGAGAACAAGAGTTACCTACCTTGGTTATCTATGAGCATTCGCAGAACACCTAGAAGTTTGAACACAACAGCCATGGTTTCTGTCGGCATCAGACAGAGAACTACATCTATGACCCCAGCTTTCAACAGGAAACTCTTGTTACTCACTGTAAGGAAATATAGAGTGATTTATGTTCTAATTCAACAAAACTTCATTAATAATATATTAAAATTGGTGCAAACAAACTCTCTTTTCACAGCTACTAGACTTTAATTTTTCCTATCACAAGTTTGTGGTAAAACCAGACAATTACAGGAAAAAACAAACTAGACAATAATCATTGCTGAAAATTCATGCTTTAATTTACCACCATTAATTTTTGTGAATTTTGTCTCAATAACAAAAATTCGTAAAAATGTAATGCACACAAAACAAAATAGGTATGCTGTACTTCTTTAGATGTCAATCAATAACTCAATGTCTGGTAAAAAAAAAAACCGCTCATATTTTGTAGTTAAGTGGCATTTCATGTCACAATAAATGTAATTTTTTTGGCGTGTAATAAGCCCACTCCATACACGGAGTATGATGTAATGTGTTTCCCATCTTACCGCAGATAAATATGAATATTTTATAATTTTGTTTTAAGATCGAAGGAAAAGATCTGGAGGGAAATATCAAAGGCATACTGTGGTAACAAAAGCACATACCTGGTATGGCAAGATTACGGAGAGCACTGAGAACGGCATGTTGTAGAGTTATGTCCCCTTCTGGAGTACTTTGAGCGCTAATCACATTCAAGAGCTTCTCAACAATTCCCTGCTCCACTAATTTCTGACAATGTTCATCTACAATAGAAAAGAAAATACAATGCAGTTTTATCTATTCATAGAACGATAAAGATGATGTCCATTATGAACATTTTATAATATACATTTTTATTGCTTATACTCTGTAAGATATGCTATGTAAATCCATGTGCTTGAGAAGTTGTTATAAAAAACACAAATATTAAGTTCTAGTTCTAAATTCTAACAGTTCTGTTTCCTTCTTTCAAAAATCCACTGATCCCTACTTACCTCTACGAGCAAAGTTTCCAATGGCTAGGGCTGCAGAGAGTTGTAAGTGGGCGGAGTCACTTTCCAGCCATTTCACAGTTTCCACAAAAACAAGTCCTTCTCCCTTACTAAACATCACCTCCATACTCTTGTCTAAACACAAGGAAACATAACTTTTAAAATAATACATTTTGTGGGATTTAAGATTTGTATGTGTATGTTGTGTGTGTTTTTTTTGTCAATTTTGATTTGTTGATACTTTATTTCAGGAATAAATAGCACTCAATAACTTCTCTAAAAATATTCATATTGACTTTTTTTAACTGTTTCCTTATTTCCAGAATTCATTGACTCCTGAAAATAATGAAAATAAATGCCCAATGATAGTAAATGATTTTATTGTGAGCAAAAACAAATTGATCCTTTTCCAAAATCAAACATACATCCTTACATACAAAATGCATGCACAATTCAGTTTTCTTCTATTACAGCCTTTCGACTGTTCTACTTAAAAATGCGTTGAGCACATTGAAGAAATTATGTCTACCATATTCTCCCATCAATACATCCGTGAGTGGTAATAAGCCCAAATTCTTTTGCCTCTCAATAAAAACGCTTACATTTTTATTTTTCATTTTTCTGCAATATTCCCTCCAAACTCTGAAACAGAGGTTTTTGTGTTTGGTCCCTTGGGCTTAGTACAGAATAAACAGGCAAGTTCTAATGATTTATCAATCTGACTTACCTCCCGTCAGCAATAAGACAAGAAGGTCAGAGGCCATTTTGACCGTCTGCTGACTTCCATCGTCAAGGCGACCAGTGTTTGATTGGATGATGCGAATGAGATGACTGCTAAGGTTGGTATCAGCTAAAATATCCTTCAAGTCATCTGAAACAATGGATGTAAGAAAATGCAGACAAATTTCTAGATTTCTATTGTGGGATTCAATTTTTGTTGTTTTTTTAAATTTCTATTTTATTTCTAAATGTGGATTCTTACACATTTGATTTCTAGGATAAATTGTCCTTGTGAAACACACTAGTAGTAAAATTCCTGGTGATTTTAACTGTTTGTCACTCTGTGGACAGATAAATATGTAGATTACGGTACCCTCAACACTAACGAAAAATCAAACTTCACAAAAGCAGACAATTTTACAGTACGTGCTCAGGTTATACAGATGTGACAATGGTAAAGTAGAGTGATCAACTAAACAAGACAGTATGTCTCACAACAGTAAGTCTGCCTCCATTTGTCAGTTGGGCCAGGGTTGTCCATCATTTGTCAGTTGGGCCAGGGTTGCCCATCATTTGTCAGTTGGGCCAGGGTTGCCCATCATTTGTCAGTTGGGCCAGGGTTGCCCATCATTTGTCAGTTGGGCCAGGGTTGCCCATCATTTGTCAGTTGGGCCAGGGTTGCCCATCATTTGTCAGTTGGGCCAGGGTTGCCCATCATTTGTAAGTTGGGCCAGGGTTGCACATCATTTGTCAGTTGGGCCAGGGTTGCCCATCATTTGTCAGTTGGACCAGGGTTTCCCGTTTATGAAATATGGACAGACCTAATGATCTGAAATTTTTTTTTCCGGCCTACTTCAAATAAGCCTTTTGAGGCCGGTATGTCCTGTATTGATCTATGACTGAAATGATACATTTAAAGTGCCAACGAACCAATTTATCCATAAAAAAACAGGTTCCTAGGATCTTTAAGGACTAGTGTCTAGTTGAAATAACAAAGCACAGAAAAAGAGAAGACGAAAAGGCACTTTTAGCCGATCAAAACTTTGTTGAAGTGTTACTGGGCAAATAGGCATCTCTGATCCAGCTGTATTGTATTGTGGTGTCCTCAAAACAGCTGAAGAGGACACAAACAGAGAAACTACTGCACAGAAAGAAAGACAAGAAAACACAAATGTCCAAAGTGCTGTAATGGTGTACTGATAATTTCCAATGTCTGCTTCACAGAAAACGCTAAAGAAAGTCTCTCACAATACAGATATACATTTAGCTGTTTTCTGATACAGAATATTAAGTGACACGACTAGTTACATTGTTAGGTTCTCAATTGTCCCCTTCAGAGACGATATCAACAGAAATCATCTCAGATTTTACAAGGGGCCTAGAATAAGTCATGTCTTTTCACATAAAACAAATCAGACATATTCTTGTCCTACAACCAGCCTTCCATTTTGCATTCCAGATACAATTCATTCCTTCTGTTTAGATACATCACTCACCAATCTCTGAAAGGCTGATGAAGAGCTCAAGGATCATGTTTTCGTAGCAGTCAGCCAGTTTAGTGTCCAGAAGGCTGACAATGGTGCTACATAGGGTTGAGGACTGAAGTTTATGTTGGCACAAATCTACAAACAAAGAAACAGAAGTTACTTAAATATTCACAAAGTTCTTACATTATGTTTATCCTGAATTTACTCTGAATACGTCAAAGTCAGACCGGGGCAATCAAACTTAAAGAAGAAATACATAGTATCAATATTTCTACCTGTCAGCACTTAAAGTACATATATGTTTTCTCTAAACCCTGAGCCAAAAACAAAATGATTCAAATATGAATTAGCGGGTAGAATTGAAGACTCCTAAGATACCCATAGCTGTTCTTGAAAAAGAAATTGAGGTTTTTACAACAATTCATCCCAGTTGGACACCATAGACTAAAATTGTTGTTTGTTTGTTTACCAGTGTCAACAAAACTTCCGATGGCAAGGAGAGCCATATTACACATCTCTTTGTCACTGCGGTGCTGCCACACATACTGTTCCAGCAGGTCAAGAGCGCCCTCTGTTAGAGCTTTCTCCAACAATTTGTCTACAATGGAAGCAACGATTACAATATTTCTTTTGTTTAAATTACAGCACTCCTTATTTCTCCTGAAATAAGCTCGACTGATAGGGACATCTCATAAGTACAAAAAAGTACATTTATTTCTGTTGTTTAATTTACTATATACTTTTCTGAGATTCCTCATTTACTTTTAAATAAGCCCAACCTACAGGGACGTCACTTCAATACTGTTTTCCATAAGCCAATGGTGGCCAAAGATTTAAAACTTTTACTCAAACACAGCATTAGGATAATCTAAAGAAATATATATCAGGTTTTATTCACTGACATGGGTGTGTCACCAGATCTGTTGATATGTAAGGATTTACCTGGGTATAAACCTACCATTAGTATTGGTGACGTTTAGGAGATAGCCACAAGCAGTCAGACGTAATCTGCTAGCTGCAGGATCTTCATTCTTCAGATGGCTCCTCATAAGATCTAACAGCACTGGGAGACCATTCTCATCATCTATAGCTTCTCGTCCCTCGTCTAAAACAACAAAAGTCATTAAAAAGATTTGTAGTTAAAGCCATTTAATGACAACTGCTCTGGATGATAAGGGAAGGGCCTCCAGCATTATGTTCAGTGAGGTAGCAATCAATTACTACAAGGAGAATGCGGCTTGAAATGACCTAGTCTGTTCATGGGATGATAAATCCATCAAACACATTAACAAACTGGTCAGGGGATACTTAATACTTTCCCTGCCTTCCTCAACCATCATGAAAATTAAAAAGGAGACTGATATGTTTCTATCGCACTATCCGAAACAGGGACACAACATAATTTTGACTCAAAAGTAAGGAGGTGTGCTTATTACTAAACAACAAAATAGCATTTGTTGGTCTTCTAAACAGTAATAAATCACGGTGGGCTTATTACCAGGAATGGATTTATTGCCAGATAAAACAGAGAATTAGCTGCAAGCATACATGTTTCAATCTAAGTCAACAAGTAAACAGGTAAAGCTGATAAAATCTGCTTTACATTTTTTGTAAAATAAATATAGACAAAAGAAATAAAATTTGAAAAGTAAACAATGACATCACAGGTGGACTCTGCTGTTTTTTTCTGTTGAAACTTGCAATAGGAGACTAAAATATCTTTTTCCTTTTCAAGGAGTTGTTTTGCAGGCTGCCAATCAAATGAATTCCAGTGTTTCCTGATAGATCAGATAAACACGCCGTCAACATCTATATATAAATTACAGACTCTATCTATTACACCTTAACAACGCTATCTCACTGCACCAAAACATCAAACCATTTCATCCTGTACCAATACTGGCAACACAAAATCACCATTTTATTCAGAGAACCAGAACCGAACATCTACCAGATTGTATCTACGGCCATAAAACTGACAGAAACACAACAAAACGTTTTAGAATTATGCATGGAAGGAAACTAGAGAGCCACACAGAAATTGGTTAGAAATGGATCAACGGTGTTTGTTTGTATGCGATTCCACACCAGTTCAATAGCTTTTGGGTATGTAAACCTCGGGAACTTCTGAGTCAGCTTCCATCAATCTATTCTCCGTCACTTTAGATAACCCCACTTCCTTCTTTTTATAGCCAGATAATTTTCTGGCCCTAAAAATTTGATGGTAGAGAAGGTACAATTTTAGCTGTGTGTTGAATTTAAATCCGGTGTTGGACTCTGTAGGGCCAAGTCGGTAGATAAGCCTATCTCTTCTGACTAAAACTTTACCAGGACAGTTTTATCACCAAGTAAATCCCTCCTTCATCCTCCCCCACAAAAATGAAAAAGAAAAAGCAAAAAAAGTACATGAAAGTGTCTTCCTGCAATCTTTTTCCCTATTGGGTTTTATCTCAATGCCATGAAGTAAGTTCTCAATAAACTGACAGGATTTGTCTGGAATCATCTCTGTTGCCAGTTCCATTAAATGAAAAGTATTTATTGGTCGGTTCTAAATATGAGACAATAAAATAATAGGTTGTAATGGTGTCCAATTTCACAGAAATATATATTCATGTGGTGAAATTCTATGAAATAGCATGTAAACAGCATACTTTTAAACCAAATTTTTTTGTGGGGTTTGATTTTACTTGTTTTCCCCAAAAAATCACATTTTTGTGGAGATTTGATTTCGTGGATACATATTGCCAAATAAATGTCCTAAAACTCATCATATCAGTTTGTGGACATATGAATTTGGGGATTAAGATTGCCCATGGAATCACTGAAAATGAATCCCCCCAAAAAATTAATGATTTAACAGTAGCAACATTTTCTTAAGGTTTGTAAGGGAAGAAGGGGAGACAACACTGTGTAAAATGTCTAGAAACTGACAGACAGTCTGACAAAATCATACCAAAATTAGTACAATAAATTTTATCTTAGGGTATCTATTTTTATATCAGGCACAAAAAGTAACAATTTATAAGTAATTACCGTGAGAAGAATATTGGGTCATTCAGTGATTGATATGAGCACAAGTCTGCATAGTACTGCAAGGTATGTGGTAGTTTGGGGTTGTGGTGTGGTGGTGTTGGTAGGGGAAGTTTGAGAGGGGGGAAAGTCTTATGGTAACCTTGGAAGGAAGGGGGTCCAAAGGAAAGAGAAACAAAATAGATTGAAGAAAATGAGAGATATGGTATATGTGATAAGATATGTGACAGAAAAAAAGACAGAAAAAAGGAATGAGAGAAAGTGAAAATAAGTTTAATACTGTAAACAAAGTGTTTTTCATGGCTGCTGACTTTTGTGATTTTAGCTACAATAACAAGTTAATTCTATAAATCCAAAGCAATGAACATTCTTGAAGCAGACAATAGTACACTTATTGCTTGACATCTCTGTCTTGGTTCCAATCACAAATTCATGGATGTAAATAGCATGCAAAAGAAAATAGGTTTAAACATACGTTAAGAAATTACACTATACAGACCACCAAGTGGCAGGACTGCACAAAAAAAACCAACAGAAAGATGAATGGGAAAAGACAGTGAAATGATGGAGAGAAAGAACTGAAATATCTAGAAAGGAAAAGGGAGAGAAATGGTTGTTTTTATTACAATACCAGAGACTTTCTTGTTTCAGCTCTATCTCAAGTACCCAGCTCTTATACCACATATAATCTACACAACTTTTCAATTAGTAGGCCACATTCATACAATAGTATGTGTATCTACGTTTATAACCTTTCTGCCTGTACCTTCCTCACCTGTAGTCTGAAACGGCATTATCACCTTAATTAATGAATGAAACCTATATCCCTAACCAAGACAGACTCTCTCTCGATCCAACACAGACAAACAACAGGAATAACAGAAACCACCTAATTCATAGCCCAGTGTCTTCTCTTTTTTATTTCTTTACAAAATACAATGTGAATATTGCTGGCTGTGAAATTTCAGAACGATATTCTAACTTTGTGCTAGAAGTCATGGATCTGCTAGGAACTTGGCTCAGAGCTGTACTTCAGATTTAAGAGAACAGGTAAAAAGCTCCAGAGTTCACTTAAAAGTAATGGTATTGCTGACTGGTGTACCACGAAACAGACAAGTCACTTATTTCAGAACAATCCTGTGTCTTCATTGTAGTTGTTTATTTTAACCTGATCTTGTTTAGAATTGTGACCTTGACTGGTGCTTTTTTCTGACAAAACCATGTGTGCAAACAACAGAAGGCCTGCTGCCACGAATCATACATACTAGACCCACCTGTCCGTTAATGCCTTTAGGACCTACCATGATTATTCGACAATAAGCACAAATCTTGAAATCTTACGTAAAAAAAAAAAAGGGAACAACTTTATATCATAAGGATGTAGTGTGCCAAGTTTGAGAAACACTGCTTCAGTACTTTTTTAAATACACTTGACACAATATTCCGGACAGACGGACAGACAGACAGTCAGACGGTCATTCAAGGTGATTTCAATATAACCCCCGCCCCCCAACTTTGTTGTAGGGTGTATAATTATTAGCTGCAGCATTTGATTAAGTTTAAATAGAATAAACGAAAGGACTAAGAGTTATGGAATTTTATATGAAAACTTGTGTTTCGTGACTTGTTTACCATGGCCACCCAAATTTCTGCTAAAAAAAAAACCACCTGTATGCATATCTACACATGGTGGCAAACATTCCTGTGAAGTTTCATTGAAATTTCTCTATAAGTTAAGGAGACGTTGTCTAGACGTGTAGGCGGATAGACAGGGAGATGGACAGATGGGTAGACAGACAAGCTGATTCCAGTAAACCCCACCCCCTAACTTCCTTACAGGGTAGGGGTAGGTGGGTTATAATAAGCCCAAGTACTCTGGTTTTCTGTGTTGTGTTCAATTCGTCTCCAACACGAAGAGTGACTAATTCAAGTTGACAGCTTGTTTAGGAAATGTTTTAAAATAAATAAAGCTTATATTTTTTCTACAACAAATGTTATTCCTTTGTACTAAAATTAGTCCTGTCCCCCACTCTTTGTCAGCGATTAGCCCCTATACCTGTTGGTAAATTAGCAGTAGAATAGATGTTCAACACAATCAGTAGAAGATTAGAGTGTGATGTTTCGAAGACTACACAATCACCTTTATCAGACAAATGACCAGTGTGGAGAAGACTAGCACGGAGGTACACTGTGTACAAGATGGTAAGGAATCAACCAATTTTTTCGCCTGTACTGTAATCTTATGTACACTAATGGAAAATAGTGTCAAAATGGTACACAGATTATATACCAAAAAATACACCAGATGGTAACAAAGCACTGTAGTCCATTCGACTAAGCTTTGTTTAACATTAGGTCATAGATGTGGGAGTGTCTGTGGCCCCCCTCATCCCTATTCAGTAAAAAAAACCAAATATGTAAATTGACAAGCTTAAAGGTATACCTCTTCACTTGTAATAAACCAGATATATGCCAGTTAGACCAGTCTGTAGCAGTCTCTAGATGAGAATGATTTTGAGATAAAGCAGGTGATTTAAACATGGTATTGGCTTGAAGTATATCATAGTGGTAATCTTATTTTATTACTTTTCAAACTTAATATATTACATGAAATATAACTGTGTTAATTGCACTTTCTGTAAGTTGTTCATACAGAAATAATTGCCAATGCACAAATGCATCATGGCGCCATTTTTTCCTAAATTGACATTGCACGGTTTTTTTCAAAAGACTTGTAAGTATGTTTACATTACATCATTTAAGTGTTTGATTCAGAGGGTTGGTTGATATCAAAGGACAGAGAGAGGGTGCTTAAAGGCTACATAGTTAGAGGTAGACTGGATTAATAAAGTCGGTTATCAAACTCTTATATCTGCCAGCGAAGACACTTTGGGACACAAAAGGGACTTCAATGACAAAGGTTATACTGGTGAATTAATAGTGTAATACAGGTATGTAAAATGTTGTAAAGTTATAAACTTAGTGTTCAAGTGCAACTGAGAGGTGAACATTCTAGGAAGAGACACTGTGGGACCTTAAGCAGATGCTGTTTGAATTTATATTTGTTTGTTTCAGAGTTTATATTGAGTTAATGGCAGATATTTATCCTGTTCTTATAAATATCTATGTCTGCCTGTGACAATGTTCCCACACACTTCTTCTATCCCAAAGTATATGAACCACGTTTAAGCCAAACAACTCACTACATACCATAACAGTAGTTTTCCTGCTTGCTCTGCAAAATTCTGGATTTATGACAGCGTTCTGACAGTTGAATTACAGATCAGCTAGATCATATTTCTGCGCTACAATATAGAGCTCATGATCTGGTTACCAGCGAAAACAACTGTGTTGCCAATGGCTTTTCTTTCTTGCTATTAACAAGATAATTAACAAAATGCTAATTGGATGTTTCTGTATTCAGCTATAAAGACAACAACAGGGAACAGCCAAGAAATAAACGGCACAATATTTACACAACTTCATTAGTCTTGGAGGGTTACTACATACATAACTTTGAAGGTCATTAGCTCGACATTCCACCATCTGCTATACATAAAAAAAAAATAATCAAAAAACTTGGCATTAAAGTCTAATTTTGATTGTGTTAAGGTGAAAATAAAGAAAAAAATGGTAAACAATCAAAATTGTTTTTATAAGCAGGATATGTGCTCTGTGATGTTATCTATAATATCAGCCCATTGGCCAACATATAAGTTTTCTCACAAAGTGAAGAGGATAGGCTCAATATACAGGGTATTGAAATACAGCATTGGTTTATAATTTTAATGTATGGATGGGTTTATTACAAAGTAAGGGCTTATTTTGGGGAAAATTGAGCACAACTTTATTTTATATCCTCCTGTCTTTTGTGTATTGGTTTTGTTTGTTTGTATATGACTGTCGTTAAAAACAAAACTTATCTACCTTTTGGATCAACAAATATTTCCATATAGGATTTCGTCAAGGATGCAGAAGACACGTACCCTCCAAAAACACCTGGTCTTATCTCCTTGTGCTTTTTAGGGTATGTCTCTGTGTAAATCATTCTTTTGTTCACATTTTGTCCTTGTATCATCAAATTTCAGTTTAAGTTGAAGTTTACTGTTGTTATTACGTAACAGACATTGTATCTAGGCAATTTATTAAGCATCATGCAGATTCAGGAACGAAAGCACTAATGCTTAATTTGACGTGTTGTTTTAAGTTATTCTAATATATTTCACCGGACATTGAGAATTCAACTTTTATATTTGAATATATACATGTATATGCATCTATTAAATAAAACAATAAATTAATTCTCCTTCAATAGCTGGCCATAAGCTCCTGACCTAAAACAAGAAGTTATACATTGGCCTCTGGGCTTATTTCAGGGCATTTACATTAGTAAATTACTTCCTTATTTGAAGTATCAAACTGACTTTGTTTATCCTTCAATAAGCCCAAGTTACTTCTAAGAGTTAAGGGTGGGCTTATTACAGGGCAAGGGAATAGCTTTTATATATGAGTAGGAATCATATCAAATATACATATATATATATCTCATTGTCGAGTAACTATTTTAACAGTCAGTCAAGACTAAATGCCTGATAAAATATATAAGGGTCAAACAAGCAAAGTATCAATTCAATACTAATATCTTTTAAACTACCAATTAAATTTAGATCTCCTACCAATCTATGATAAAATGCTTGGATTTCCGTCGTACAAAGCTAAATCACTACTCATCACAGTAACCCAGACTTTGTCTTTTTCTCAGAAGATATGCCATCTACATTAAATTGAGCATACAAAAAGATTAAAGTGGTTCTTTTGATAAACCCTTCACCCAACTTTATACAATATTAACCCGAGAAACACTTCTAAATTAATTCCATTATCAGATCGCTATGTATACACCTCGTGTATCTATTTTAGGATTAAAAGTACACTCAAATTATTTTTGCTGAAACATTAGTAATGATTAATGTTTTGTTTATTTGATATCTGTTGGCATGGTAACTATCAAGGAGTCTTCGTCCTCCATTTCAAAATAAAATGAGAACTATTTCCTGAAATTGCTTTTTTATATGTAACAAAAGTTATGTGGCACTAAATAAGACTGTTAACTCATTCAATTTTATTTCTGGTGCAAATTTCTGATTAAAGATTACAGCAGTATATTTTAATTAAATCATGCACTTTACAGCCTGTAACAGGAAGTTGTTATCTTGTCCATTAAGACGCGAATTCCTTCTCAATTCATACATGTCTGCTTTGTGAAACAAACATCGGTCATTTTCAAAGCTTGTAATGTTTTGCAAGCTCCATAGCTATTCATAAACTTTTTTTTTTCACTATCAAGAAAAAAAAAATTACAAGGCAGGCAACCTTAATTCTAATCACACTGCTCTCAATTCTGAAATGAAATGATTCAATAGCTAAAAATATAAAACCATTGGAATGCTTCCACCACTGGATTCAATGTTACGACTGTATGAGGTCTTCAAGCCTGTTCTTCTGCTATCGTCATACTTTAAGCAACATTGATAGCAATTAAATTGTAAATAAATCATGCTTCAGTTGAAGGAGGAGAATTCCATAGGTCTAGAGGTAATGATACAGACAACTGAGGGACCAAGACAGGTGAGGAGGAGATAGAGAGGCATGCTGTAAAATATTGACCGTAGATATCAAAATACAACAGGTTGCATTGAATGTATGAAATCTATGTCATTCAGGTAGTCATTAATAAATTTTAGCAGTTTAGATAATACCACAACACTATGACCTCTCTCCCCATCTCTCTCCCATCTCTCTCTCTCTCCCATCTCTCTCTCTTCCATCTCTTTCTCTCTCTCTCTTTCTCTCCCATCTCTTTCCCATCTCTCTCTCTTCCATCTCTTTCTCTCTCTCTCTCCCATCTCTTTCCCATCTCTCTCTCTCCCATCTCTTTCTCTCTCTCTTTTTTTCTCTCTCTCTCCATCTCTCTCTCTCTCTCACCTCACCTGGCATGCACCCCCACAAAAATTTACAAGGTGACCATTAATTCCATGAATAATAATGTGAACTTCCATCACCACCTTTCAGTGATCTAATGTAATACACTATTTCCAATCACATACAAGTAACTCAACCGTGGACATTAACTATTTGTATTCACAAAAGATTTAGGGGCGACGCCCCAATTCAGACCTTGAAACATTGACTTTTATAATGGTAAGTATGGCTTTCATTGGCAAATTTACCATAACATTATTGTACTTTATATTTTACTTTGATTTTTTAAGGATTGGTCGGCTGTCCTACTTATAATGCAATTTGAATTTGTGATCATTTGTTGCACTCGAAGCTAAAATGTTCATAACATGCATAACACTATCATAAAAAATTTAAACATAACAAAGAAAATTTGGAAAATAAAGGACAAAATAAAGAAAAAAAAATCAGTTAAAAAAATGGTCCCCCCCTCCCCCCGCCTCCCCGACATAAATTCCAATTCAAAGTCAGAGTTATCCTCCCTATTGCTATTTCCAGAGTTATATCTTTATGTCAATATTTTCTCTCCTATTCAAATTTTCCATATTCTTCCTTATATTAGACAACTGTAATTGTATAAGGGCAATTGCATAGTGTAAAAACTCTTTCCGCCTACAACACTATCATAAATCTCGAAACAATGACCATTCTTCTTCATGCCAGCAGAATTTATTGAATATTTTCGTTGACCATGTAATGACTTTGATACATCAACAGCTTGCATGACAATGCCATATTTATTCTTCAGGAGATTTAGTATCCTTCAGGTTTGATAACCGACTTCCATCTTATTGATCTCTATTTTGATAAACATGCTGCTGTCGGAAATAAACACCAACGCAACACAAATAGGCCCGAGGTAAAAAACATCCACTCGGAGTTTAATTCATTGTGCCGACTTCATTGCCTCATGGATACAACGTACAGCAAATCCATTAATGAAAATGTTGTCAAACTCAAGATTTTTTTCCCCTACAAACATGATAAAGATCAGATGAAAGTGATATTTTGATTTCAGTTGACTTTTTCACCAATGTTTTGGTCAAGAAAGTCAGTTAATGACCAACAGAGCTTGAATCTATGAAATCCCTGAGAGATTTAGAATCCAGCTATGTACACTGATGCAGCCAGAATGAATGTTTGATCTCTTTTTCGAGGAACACTTCAAACAAAATATCCTACAGCCATCAAATTTTGATGTGTGTGTGTTCAATAGTATCTCACATAGGGAAATCAAAACAATCCAGCTTTCTACAAAATTCACCAAGCTTTTCATAAACTACATCAATATACACATTGAAAGTGATGTTTGTGAAATATATTGCCTATAACCATGCCATTTGTTATCGTGTTTTGTCCTCTGTTTACTGAATGGGTTGATATGAAATTAACATTTCACATCACATCAATGTGAACTACTAAATGAACAACAATATTTCCTACACTTCTGCAGTTTTACTTTCATATACTTTCATAATGCTAGTAAGATAGCTTTATTTGTACAATATAAACTTCTCAAGTTTCAGAATTCAAAACAAATATTTTTCTAGATTGATATTTCAACTTATATAAAATATGTATTCTGACATGGAACAGTTTTTTTTTTCTTCAAAATTCTGCATCATTAATCACAGAACTTTTGGGACCTTCTTTTCTCAGCAGCTTGCCAGTTTTCAGGAGATTTAATTTTATCGTTTAATCTGACATAAATTCCACTAAACAAGTCCTTATTCACAGAGTGCTAATTTTGAGCACACAGAAAGCATGGTGTTCCTATCTTTGCTGCCAGACCCAGGCCAGGTATCAGCTACAAGAATACACATGCACACAGAACTTTATTATATATCAAGTCTCCCCTTGAAACAGTTTCCATCAACCCCCCATTCAGCCTCACCTAAATTCTGATTTGGGACAAGCATTGTCTGTTTCTGGGATGTTTAACCCTGAAGTAAATCAAATTTCCACACAAACATAATTCTGCCATAAATATGCCATATTTTAGCGCTGAACCAGAAAGAAATTGTGTGACCAGCACAGTTGTCTAAGTCATCCTAAGCTGGTTTTATCTGTTCTTCTGTCTCTTTATCATCCGTTTTATACCAAACAGGAAACAATACCCAGGTAGTCTACATCAAAGAATTTATCCTTGTAACCCTATAGTACTAAACTTAGAACAGCCCAAATCAGTGCCGGAATAATCCACTATAGTAACTGGAGGGTGAGCAGGTCAATAAAATTTTATCATTATAGGATGTAAATTTCACAGATAACGAAGAAGTTATTAAGACAAGGTTTTAAATCATGGCCTACCTTTACAATAAGATCAGTATGTACGATACATCAATACAGCATGTGTACTTGTTTTGAGCTCTCCACAATTCTGACATGTATGCGATAGAAACACTAAAAAAATCCATAAAAATATCATGAATGCCGGTCTTTATTACAAGTAGCTCAATCATGTTGTTTTTTTTTTCCTCTCTGTTCACATTGCAGCAACCTGTCAATCTGTAAATTTCCGCATATCATGAAGTCACACAAGGAATATATACATACACTCTGTTAGTGACACAAGAGGCTCCATGGACCTGTACAACACTTGGTATTGAATATTGATAACGTTTGACTTTGCATGATGTTTAAGACACAATATCATTATACTACTGTATCAACCTAGTCTGTAATGAACCCAGGGTATAAACCCACTACCTCTGACATAAAGACAACATGTGGGCTTATTACTGGTCAATGAATAAAATTTGTCATTAATTTTCTTGATCACCAATAAATATTTGTTAGGCTTATTACCAGACGTTAGCTTATCTCTGGATATATACAGTATTCTACATACATCATAGATATATAAATGATTATTCAGCATTTCCACTATGCTTACATTTATCTATATTTTTCTTAAAGACATGTTACCCATTATCTTTAAACTCTTATTCTTTGTTCCGTATTTCAATAAAATGTCTCTTTTCTCCGATTGTTTTGTATGAATGACAGAAGACTAAAAGTATATCTAGAATGATAAAATGTCTGATTTATATATTATTTCAAATAAAAATTAAAAGAATGTCCTTGCACAAAATCAAAAGAAATAAACATTCCATTCCCCATCCATCCTACCCCTCACTCTCCCCTAAAGAATTTCATACATGTTTGTCTGAAGCCCAGTTGATAAGCTTGCACATTTTTGACTGGTGATATTGAACATCTTACTGATGACATCACAATGTAACAAAGAAAAAAAAAGGTGACGATCACTTAAGCCCTAATAATAATCTCATAACTGCATTCATAGCATTATGACTGCAATGAGAATTAAATACCCTCAAATACAAATAAAGTGCCTGACGAGAATACAAAAATATAATTTTAAATAAAAAAGAAAAAGAAAGTAATAATAATAACAAAATGAATCACTCAATTATTGGACAATTTCCCAACATAACTTAAATCAATGGCCGATAACAGCAATCCTCACATTTTATTAAGCTGACATCATCTTTGAAGAAATTTGGCTGTTCTACTCTCAAAAAATCAATGGACATACAATCCTTTATCATCTAAGGTGGTCTGACATTAGAGACCGGACGGACAATCTGTATTAAAAACCTCTTTCTAAGTGTGTTTGTTGCCACATATATAAACTCCATATAAAAGTGCTTTTTTTGTGCCACACAAGATCTCATTGTTTAACCAGTAAAATTATATGGATTTTTTTATGTGGCTACACAAAAGGGAAAGTGCACCAATGTACTTTTACAGAATCTAAGGTGGTCTGAACAGAGAGATCTCCGAGACAATCTGTATTAAAATCATCACTCTTTATAACTAATATTTGTTGAGATATATAAAGTCAGCCAATCAGATATTATGACTACAATTACAAAAGAGACATCTTCAGAAATTCTTTGTTGAGTTCCTCGGAGATTTAAAACCTTTCAACAGCTGATATGGTAACAGAAAAATGGTTTCTCTTACCTTACGCAGGTGCAACTACACTCTCACTACAATGAACTTTCTTTATCAAACCTTTTAGGGGACATGGGTGGATTCCCATGTCAGGACAATGGTATGATAAACCCTTCAGGGGACATGGGTGGATTCCCATGTCAGGACAATGGTATGATAAACCCTTCAGGGGACATGGGTGGATTCCCATGTAAAGACAATGGTATGATAAACCCTTCAGGGGACATGAGTGGATTCCCATGTAAGGACAATGGTATGATAAAGCCTTCAGGGGACATGAGTGGATTCCAATGTCAAGACAATGGTATGATAAATCCTTCAGGGGACGTGGGTGGATTCCCATGTCAGGACAATGGTATGATAAACCCTTCAGGGGACGTGGATGGATTCCCATGTCAGGACAATGGTATGTTGTAAAGTCAACAATTCATTGAAACCAAGACTACAAGTCAAAAAGGTCAAGTATTGAGTAAAACCTGAAGAGAACCTTTAGGCATCTAAACTATTAGTGATAGTAAAGATAATAGATGTGTGTGAGATAACATCAATTATATTTGTAAAGTAAATGTAGAAGATAGTTCCAGTGAATTACAGATATTTGATAAAAGATGCAGAGCTTCAATAAATGCAAAGATATTTGAAGGGAATCATAGAATTTCAGTAAATGAAAAGATATCTAAGGTAGAATTTCAGTAAATGAAAAGATGTCTTAAGGTAAAATTTCAGTAAATGAAAAGATATCTAAGATAGAATTTCAGTAAATGAAAAGATATCTTAAGGTAGAATTTCAGTAAATGAAAAGATATCTGAGATAGAATTTCAGTAAATGAAAAGATATCTTAAGGTAGAATTTCAGTAAATGAGGAGATATCTCAGGCAAAATTTCAGTAAATGAAAAGATATCTTAAGGGAGAGTTTCAATAAACAAAAAGTATCTTAAGATAGAATTTTAGTAAATGAAAATTATCTTAAGATAGAGTTTCAGAAAATGAAAGGTTACCTTAAGGGAGAGTTTCAATTAAGATATCTTAAGGTAGAGTTTCAGTAATTGAAAAGATTTCTTAAGGTAGAGTTTCAGTAATGTAAATGTAACAATATCCTGAGTAGAGTTTCAGCAAATGAAAAATTATCTTTAGGAAGAGTGTAAGTAAATAAAAATATATCTTAAGGCAGAATTTCATTAAAGTAGAGTTTCAGTAAATGAAAAGATATCTTGAGGTAGTTCATTGTCCTTGAAGAGGATTGCATATAGATTTGTAAGTCCTATAATCCTCATCATGGTAAAAAAAATTTTAATTTCATAAATATTTTATGTGTACTTTTTAAAGAAAAAATGAAAAATTTTCCCACCAAAATCAGTCAAATTTGAATCCTTGATTTATGCAATGAAATTTTCAAATACCTTTTCTTGTACAAGTTAATAAACCCGACTTGGGCTTCACTTACTGGTAGAGGACTTCTGTACTTTCCCTCACTGTACTTCTATAACAGTACATGTATACTAAAGGAAACGGTACTCCCCATCTGTGACAGTGTCCAAGGGACTGTATTTACTATCCGTGTCACAGTACAGTACAAATTTTACTGATATATCAGACCATTATATACCCTGTCAATGGAGAAAATTTCTAAATGGAAATATTCAATGTGCCTTCATCTGACATTTAAAATGTGTCTGCTTTGCGTTAAACTGACAAGACCTGTCTACATGAATAAGTATATTTAAAAAAATATTGGAAAAGGGACAAGGAACTTGTAGCTGATCATGAGAGCAATGGGCCATTTTCAGCAATATTTAGTCAATGTCTAAGATAAAATGGGCCGTTTTATATAATATTTTAAAAAAAAAAAAAAAAGGAAAAAGGGAGGGGTCAATTTAAGTTTCAATGCCCGAGAAGCCAAGTGCCCTCTCACAGATTGTGTCTCAGAGAGGTCAGAGTTGGATGGAAGTGGGGGTCTGGGACAGAATTTTGGGAAAATCTAGGAAATCTAGGCACTGGGGTAGGATAAAAGGTTGGATGTTAAGGTACGGGTGGAAGTAATAGAGTGATTAAAATTCTAAATAGAAATCTGGTTAAGGGCAAATGGGTGTTAGTGGCTGGGCTAGGAATGGATGTGACTTTGAGTGGACCATTGTCATTTTGTTTTGATAATGAGGACATATGTGCAAGCTATCATAATTCCAGCAACTTTATCACAGTGATGTGTGGGTGTTTACCTATAGTACACAGCTTTACAGATCATGACATGTATGGGGACATGACAGTTACAGCCCAATGAAATGCTGAATAGACACGTGTGTGTGGGCCTTTAGGTACAACCAATAAGGAATAAAGGCTCACAGAATACAGGCAACCAGCTCCATCATTATCACACATGGTAGGACAGATATCCTTAACACACCATCAGATTTCACTGAAAAGAACACTGGATTCCATTATCAGTGATTACCCGCATCCAATATCCCTTAATTCTAGTGATTGCTTCAATAAATATTCATTTGCATAAAAGTACTTTGCTCTTTCCTTCTAACAGGTATAAATGCATGTTTTTGTAGCAAAGTCATCAAGACTGGGGAACACCTTCATTTTTGAAAGTTTTAATCGTAAATCTGATGGTAAAAGAAATAATTCACCATTCAATAAAATCGGCTTATATCAATATTTCAAATTTCGCGAATGAAATATGTATTTTCAAGAGATATGCTGAAAATATAGATATTTCACACGGTATGAGAAATGGGAAGAATGATTACATTCAACACGTTAATCATGTTTTGAATATGATCAATATTGTGAATCATGGTGGAAAAAAAAAGAAATTTGCCTTTTTTTCCATTTTTTCTACAACAGAACTTAACCCAGTCTAACAGCAGCTGCAGACATTGTAGTGTCACGGGAAATCAGACAATAAAATTGTTTGTGTGTGTAGTTTTTCGAGTGTTTATTGCAGATCCTAATTTCATCACATGGAGAGCTGACCAGTCTCTGAGGCAATTTATATCAATACAAGCATCACAGCCTATCGTAACCAAATTGCAAAACAGTTGGAAATCAGAAGAAAAAAAAATCATTTCATTCCAACTGAAATCCATATCTGGAGGAATTATATTGTGATGTTTATGCAATGGTATCAGATATTTGCAGACAAAGAATCATCGATGGTTTCATTTCCGTGCTGTTTCGGATCGACATAGAGATTTCAGCGTCAATATCTCGGCTATGTATTATGCAGAAGGGTCTACTTCATACTGGGCACATGAACACATGTGATATAAAAAACAAGAAATCTATGAATTGATCTTGAATTTAAATAATATCAAAATGGCTGACATTTATCTTATTGTCATCTTGAACTCGTCACAGGATAAATGTTCTCATTTATTTAGTTTAATTTATTCAGAGAAATTTACGGGAATTTTGTCTTCATTCTCATTTAAAGAAGTTCAACAACAAAAAGTGATACATTTATTATGTATTAATGGTAATGTCACTTGCTGAATACAACAGATGCAGGTGATATTGATGTGTACACAGATGGGAATGAATCAGGGGATGCATATGTCCCCTGCTCAGGGTACAGGGGCAAGCCCCCAGCAGGGGGTATGGTGGCAAATCCCCCAGTTACGTGGGTTGAATAACAAACCCTCAAAAGCTAGACAAAAATGAGGATAATTTGGCAAAAACTTTATGTCATTTTGTGATGAACTGTATGCAGCTGCCTATTTGTGTAAAGGCAGCTACAAACATGTCATGTCATCTTTCTGTATAGGAACGCCATGTCTTATGACTATATAACCATATTACAATGAAAAATATATACAATGTATATAATGAATATTTGTGTGTCTTTAAAAATGGCATTAAAAGGAGATTTTGATGTAAAATTACAAGACAATTTAATCTGAAAATAAAAAGATCCTTAATTTGTCTTTATTTCAAACGTTATTTATGAAACAAACTTTTTATCTGAGAAACACTGTTAAAAGAGGTTTTGTTGAAATGGAAAATTCTTCAGATTTCATTTATCTCATGAAATGGAAATCAAAGGAAGTTAGACCTTACATATACATCCAAAGAAAAATGTTTCTGAGAAGTTCTTTCCAAATATTTCCAAAACTGCTCCTGCTAGGATCAATTTCAGATCTTCTGCTAACTAGACTTATGAACACTCAACTGATCTTATCCTTAGCTGAGCTATAAAATTGCGGTTTATATTTGCCCTGGTTACATATAATTCTGCGCTAGGAAAGCACTCTCCCTTAAGTTTCCAGGAATGACGGAGCTGCCTGGATACTTGCATAAGTGTCCTTGAAACTTATTTAGAGGTCATTGTAATATTTTAAATGCATGCGCTACCAATCAGTTTATTTGTGCCATGTGCACATGGAACTTGTGTGTGTCAGAATGCAAGACTGCGACATTGAAGGACATGGCATAATTACAGAAAAATACCACGTATCATCAAATTATTATGAACTGAAATAGCTGTCTATCAAACCAGAGGCAATAGCTAGTTCATTGTATGGAAGAATATCACACGAAACACTGTAGGAAAATTAATTCAACTTGAGTCTCGCTTTGGTAATAGAAGAGAAGATATTGATTGGAATATGACGATAGTAAAAACAAACACATATACATATAATGATAATAAATAAAGAAATAAAAATGATACCAAATGAAAACTGATTGCATGTTGCCTCCAATGAATGAATATTATCACATTCCATAGTAATATACATGGTATATCACTTTAAAAACCCCAATATCTGACTGCATGTTATAGCAGAATAGAAGTGGACAGACACATCCCATGACGATTTTATTTATTTATCATGATGAGATATGGCAGGAGCTAAATTAAATAAAAAGGCAACTGAACTTTAGAATTATTCATTCCAAGTGTAAGGAAATCAAAGAACATTAAATTCTGTCATAAAATGACTCAGCCAAACGATGAAATGAAAAGTGCATGTTCCCTTCAATACTAGATAAGCAGAGAATCTGGAATTATTTCCCTTAAGTAGAAACTTTTAACGCACGCCTGTAATTAACACATCATGTACATAGCCCATTATCAAACACCAAGCAGTAGTTAACATTTATAACACTCAAATTCATTTTTTTTTTTTGTAAAAATTTCTCCAGTACAAAAATCCTTGTATGCATTAAAAAAATTTTTTTATAGAGTTGATGTGTGTATATCGACTGGTTTTGGACAAAAAGATAATCTAAAGACTAGCATTACTCTTAAGTTAAGGCCGACATCTTACGAAATCAATGACAGCAGTACATTTAGCGATAAAAATCTTTTATATTGATTATTCAACAACATGAAAGACTCTCAAGCTACAAAACATTATCCAATTAGAAGCAGAGCTGAATCGTATTCAAAATGTGTTTCAATTTATTCCAAGACAGACATGTCGTCTAAGAATTTACTGATTAAAAACTCTAGCTAGGTCACGTATGTCAGCTGCAACAGTCGTTGCACTCAGCGAGAAAAGTACATTGCAGTGTCCACACATACATGAATTTTGTCTGCAGACATATTTACATAATAAATAAAGTCATTTACTGTCTTCTCTAGCAGGTATAAATATGAATACTTTCCTCAGAAATTTACATACTAAATCCTTGCTTTGTCTCCATGTTGTATGAGTTTCTATAATGTAAAGGAAAGATTCATTTTCATCACAATTATATGAAAACGGTTGAGAAATCATATCTTTCTACATTATAAATGTCCTTACTTGTTTGTAGGGATGTCTAAGAATTTCCGCATGTTTAGCAGGGTGGTGTTTGAATAGCAACATGATAGTCACATATTTGTTTTCACAAATTTTTTAAGATTTAACATTTGGGAGATAGTTAAAAATTCATCTGTTCTCTGTGGACGAAGTCAACTATCTTTGTAACTAACACATCTGAGCTTAACTTTGAATGTATAATTAGCATTATAAAATATAGCCAATCAGTGGAGGGTCTGATGTCACCACTTTTCAGTTTAGTTTCGCATTCTGTGTGCATGAAACAACCAAGATCAAAGTCGTACCTATTGTCATTAACTTTGGTCTTACAGCACTGTTAATAACTTTAATATGCATTTATTTAGGTCAATTCCTTGGAAAACTTATGGACTGTAATTATGTATCACAGACAATATAAATTTTGGATGGCATCTTCCTGTAGACATTTTACTGGATGCATCGACAATGAGTATTTTATGAACAGTGGTAACAACTTTAACACTTTACAAGAGAAAATCTTTTCTGGATTTTAATGAAAAGAAATGTTGAATGATCAATCATTTCAAAATTTGTTTAGTTTAATTTCATGTTATTTGAGGCCTTAAAGCTAGCATAGGGCATCATTGTACTGGATGTGGATTTAGCATTATTTTTGTATATACGCAAACAGTTCATGTTACAAAGTACTACGATGATTATTCTGTTGAAAAAGTCATGTATACTCTTTAACAATCAAAATTTCCCAGTTTTTGAAAATGCGAGGATATATTTATGCCTTTAAATGTATTCATTTCCTGTGAAACATTTTTTGCGTTATTTTCGTATTTTTAAAACTGAGTTCATAACCCAGACAATAAGTTCCAGAAATTTATCATATTTCTTACAACCAACCACGCGCTATGTTTTTTATGTGGAGAAAATCGAGCCATTGTAGGGATTTTTCTGTTCTATATTAATAAAACATGTGTGATGATTTCCTTGTGAAAGCCGTATACCATATGGAATTGACATGAAATTAAATACAGTGATATTTGAATATTCGAATACTTAATCAAAGGAATATTCCAATGATAACTTCTATCCAATTGACATCCCTACTAGCTGTTTGCTGGGATTACTGTTCGATGAACAGTCAGGGTCAATTACCTAACTAAGCACCATGCAGAAAGCCTGTCACATGCTATTCTGTGCAATTAAGGTAAAGTGTCTCGCCTTAACAAACAAAACAACACACACCAGCACAGGATGGTCTGTAATATCAGCTTTCTATAAAACACAAACTACCAAAGGAAGGGATCAAACCACACATCTTAAATATTAACCTGATCATGTGGTTGTATTTGTCCCACAGTAATTGATTGGATTTAGCACCAAAATGTACAAAAACTACAGTTATTGTCATTGTTGAGTTATTGTTATTGTCATTGTTGAGTTATTGTTATTGACATTGTTGAGTTACAGTTATTGTTGAGTTGTAGTTATTGACATTGTTGAGTTATAGCTATTGTCATTGTTGAGTTATAGCTATTGACATTGTTGAGTTATAGCTATTGGCATTATTGAGTTATAGTTATTGACATTGTTGAGTTATAGTTATTGTCATTGTTGAGTTATAGTTATTGTCATTGTTGAGTTATAGTTATTGACATTGTTGAGTTATAGTTATTGACATTGTTGAGTTATAGTTATTGTCATTGTTGAGTCATAGTTATTGACATTGTTGAGTTATAGCTATTGGCATTATTGAGTTATAGCTATTGGCATTGTTGAGTTATAGCTATTGACATTGTTGAGTTATAGCTATTGGCATTATTGAGTTATAGTTATTGACATTGTTGAGTTATAGTTATTGTCATTGTTGAGTTATAGTTATTGACATTGTTGAGTTATAGCTATTGACATTGTTGAGTTATAGTTATTGACATTGTTGAGTTGCAGTTATTGTTGAGTTACAGTTATTGAAATTGTTGAGTTATAGCTATTGACATTGTTGAGTTGTAGTTATTGACATTGTTGAGATGTAGTTATTGACATTGTTGAGTTATAGCTATTGACATTGTTGAGTTGTAGTTATTGTTGAGTTATAGTTATTGTCATTGTTGAGTTATAGTTATTGACATTGTTGAGTTATAGTTATTGTCATTGTTGAGTTATAGTTATTGACATTGTTGAGTTATAGCTATTGACATTGTTGAGTTATAGCTATTGACATTGTTGAGTTATAGTTAATGACATTGTTGAGTTATAGTTATTGTCATTGTTGAGTTGTAGTTATTGTCATTGTTGAGTTGTATTTATTATCATTGTTGAGTTATAGTTATTGTTGAGTTAAAATTATTGGCAATGTTGAGATTTCTAATCTCTGTAAAATACTGTATGACCCGAGTTTGAAATAAAGCAGAACAAATATGCAGTGATCAATCTCCTATTTATTTTCATGAGTCCCGTAATGTAAAATTTAATAATTTTCTGAAATTCCAATGGGTCGCATCAAAATTCTGTGAGTACAGGACATGGGACTCGTATGTAGATCTATCACTGAATCTATATATGTCTGAGAAAATGAACGTCTTTACGTACATCAAACATTAAACATCACACAAGAAATCAATAAAATACAAAGCTCAGAATAACACAAGCAACATTCTTTTTATAAATATGCAATTCTTTGTGATTTACTGGCTTAGCCTAGTTATCAGACAGTAGTATCTTTTTCCTCTTCTATGCATATTGCAGACGACCATATTAGCAAAGACTGACAGACCCGACATGGTGCCAACACAGACTCACTTCCCCAAGGATGCATCAAAATCACTTTACAAGTTTTGAACCAATAAACAATAGGCCATATTCTTCACTTACCATGCTCATAACAAATGTTGCCAAGGGCTCGACAAATCTGAGTGGCCAGGGTGATATCCTCCGTCGATTTCAACATGTTCAGTAACACAGGGACAAAGCCTTTATCAACGCATGCTTTTCTCACTGATTCTGAAAAATGTGAAAGGTTAACTATCATATAAAATCTGCCTCAAGGTTAAAAGAGTTGCATTGGCTTAAATATTAAACAAATTATAAGAAAAATGAATGACATTCATGGATGTTTCAAAAGAATTGAGAAAAATATTAGACGGGCTTATTATAAGACACTGGCATGTTGCCAGATAAAGACTGTAAGTGTTCTTGAGTCTGTAGCTAACTCAAAATTCTTCACACATTACTTCCATCGGTGCTTCTATTTCAAACAAAGGATTTTACACATGTAAAATTACATTTAGCAAAACTACTTGTCCAGCTTCAGAAGGTGCGATATGTACACTGGTACACATGTATTAACATCACACTGAATAATCTTTCTGTTCTGTATAAACCAGACTATAAAGGTCCCATGTGAAATCCAAAGATCTTTGTTCTGAAGAAGAAAGTACCTTAAATTCCAACAGTATTACGACAACATATATCTTTAAAAATTCTATGACAGTCAAAAATGGCTACTTTTTTAATTGTGTTCTGTAGACACATAGTTTAGTGCATCATTTATTCATAGGTATGAACATGAAAAGGAACACAAAAGATAAATGCAAAAAAAAAAAAAAAAAGCAAAAAAAAAAAAACCAGAGAAATGTCTACAAGATATGAATACCCTGGCTCCAAAGTAAACAAGGATTTTATCAGGTGCAGGACTTGATGTTACAATACTATATATAGAGTAGATATGAACCAAATCTGTTGACATGTTCTCAAGGTATAACATTGATTCTGAATGTGACAGTACCCAGCCTGATGCCCAGTTCTATGTCAGTGCGATCATGAACGTGGTGTAGACTGGATCTACGGTGGAAGCACTAATGACATCTTGTGTATATATGTTGACTGGTCACATCAGCAGTGGTTCAGGCAGGTCAATATCAAAGCACAGTCATAAACAAAACATGATGCTTCAATCCCAGCCTTAACTCTTACAATAGCTTCCCAAATTGCAATCGGTAACAATTGGTTTTCTTCCCAAAACAAGACAAAATTATCAAATTGAAGGTAATAGCCCTGCAGTATTGTGTAATGCAATGAAGGAGAAAAGAACTTATCATTGGGGAGCAGCCTGATTACAGGGAAATAAGTAGAATTCAGGGTAATTATATTGAACAGCAATAGATACAGTGGGCTTATTACCTGACAAGGGGTTGTTGCTGGTAACATAGTAACAGACCATGATGAAAATAGTACCTGTAGACTGACAAGCTGGTGAAATGTTATGCAGTTGTCATTTTCACCAGCCAAAAGTTCATCCGAGACAAATATATACACTGGTTTATGTATACAAGATGAACCCTTGACAAGTGAAGATGTGCAGTTGTACACTCATACTGCAATTAAAGGAGACTGAAAAAAAATGCCTTTCCTCAAGAGACTTCAAGACAAATTTATTCAGAAGCATACAATTTTCACTCATTATTAAAGTTTTGTTAGCATACTTACCACTTTTGGCTAATTCAGCAAGAACCATGACAACTTTGAGTTGAAGGTCTGCTGTCCCCTGTGTGAGATTTTTGTAGAGCTCTGTTAGAATACCACATTCCACAAATCCATGTGTATGGCTGTCGAGATCATCTGTTAAATAACATATAGAGTCAATGTAATTCATATTCTAGGCTTTAATAATACCATAATCTACTACACCTCTATCACCCTGCATCGCCCACACACACAACAACTTAAGAGACAAAAAGGGCAAGACAAAAGAAAACAAAAATGTAAATTTTTTTTAATCTGTAGCTTTGAAATTTTTAACGAAACATGCAATTGATGATAATAAAAACAGCACATGTATATGGAAAAAAACAGTATGTCTTTTTTTTTATTAGGATGTCAAACATGTAAGTTACTATTTACCTCCACTAAATTTCTGAAGAAAAGAGAGGACAGCATCCAGACTTGGAAGCAGATCCTCATGAGTTGTGGACAATTGTAAATTCTCTAATAGAGCTACTGCCTCAGAGTATCCTTCAGGTTCAGCTGTAATGAAGTAAAGATTAAGAGTGTTCAACCCTAGCATTGAATGTCCAATGCCGGTTTTCATAGAATTGGCTTCATACATCCCCCTACTTTCAAAACTAGCGAAAATTCTGAAATCTTCAATTATTTGTTTATTTTTGTACGCACACTCATAGCAACATAAATTGCTCAGAGGATTTTAACTTTGGGACTCATGCTTTTTCCGTGGGATTCGAAAATATTTTGAGAATCCCCTATATCTCTTTGTGACTGAACACATCCAAAGTTTGGAAATGATGTTCTGGACTCCCAGACAAAAAATTACTGAACAAAGTATTTCTAACATGCATTATCGAAAATCTTCATTAAATGTCATAAAATTCTACAGGCCATTGGTCATTGCACACTTTCTTTGTAGGCTGTTTGCTATCTGATCATCAGACAGGTATATGACCGATAAAAAAATCATGAGCAATCTATGCAATTTGAGATAAAATAGAACATATTTTTATAAATGTTATGAAATAACAATGTAACTGTGCCATGCAATTAAACACCATGACCATTCAGATTTCAGTCTTCATCTGACATTGTTAGTATCCAATATTTTTATCTCTTGTCCTTGTTTAAATTATTTACATATTAACATCATCCAACAACATTGTAATTTGTCCCTTTGAATACTTGTACATCTTTTTTTATTGCATTCAGTATTTGAAGTTAAAAATAAGATATAAAGATTACCAATATACATTTATGAACAATGAAAATCACCTGCAAATAAATTTGTTCTGATATGAACAATCTTCAAAATAAATCCAATTTTAATTTCAAATATTGTTTTTGAATATTACAGCTTATATTCACCTTCACATCTACATTTGACACTCAGATATTATGGCGAAAATTAACTGTAAATAATATAAGACAGACTCGTCTGAGTAAGCTATTATCATCACAGGTTGTAAACATTTTTTTTCAAATTGTTAGAAAGTGATGCTCCAATCACAATACCAGGGACATTTCACGTAAAACGAAATGAATTATGATTATATCATGATTGTTTACAATTTCTCCTTCTTTTGAATATGAATTTTTTAAATTTTGTTCACTCTCGAACTTCATCGTGCACCGCATCCTCACAGCATAATGAAATAACAACGGCCAGGTCAAGTGTAAAAATCAATTTCGTTTCTAATAACCCTGACTTTCAGTAAAGAAATCAAACACGCCCATGTTTTGTTCGACATCCTTACCCATTGTTGATATTGGTGTTGACGTCCTTTCCTCGCTTACTATAACAGAATACACAAAGTAAATTAGTCCGTAACAGTATCGTGGTCTATATCAACGCTGCCATGACACCGGATATCATAAAAGTACAACTTCCGCAACAAATTCACACCGTTATAATTCAGTCGTAATCTCGCGATAACACAAATGAAAGGAAGAGCAAAGCAAAATGTTTGTAGCGGTTTCTGTAAATCGCCGCTAACTTGAACTAGATTCGGTTTGTGAATTCTTCACTGTAGAAATGGAACAAGTCGGTATTGTCCTTAACCAGCACGTCTTGTGAACTCGCTTCACGAGAAAAGTACATGCACATTAATAATTAAAAAATGATAAAACATGCTAAACAAGTGATTTCCTGCTTCTATATTTAGGAAACCTATGGTCCCTAAATTTAGACATTTGAAACCCGACTGGGCCTTGGATCATTTCCGAAAATTTTTAATTTGACATTTATTATTTTCAAAAAGATTCTTGAATCGTCGTTCGTATATATACATGTGATTGTAAATGTTTATATTGATTCATGGTTTAAGTATAGACTTTTCCTCATAAACGCTGAGAGACTTCTATTTTTAGAACCGGGCACCCCCTACGGCAAAGTGATGTGTATTTCGTTTCCTGGCACGAATCGGGATTATCCCCGACGGGTTTGAAGCGTATATTTCATGGCGGTTTCGGTGAACTCGGGATGTCTTTCACTGTAGTTTTGAAGGGTGGGCCACCCTGGGGATTTAGAATCCAGGGTGGATTAGAGTATGAGGAACCCATAAAAATAGCGAAGGTAAGTAAAAATTAATTTTATGGTGAAAGATTGAACTTGTTGCAGTTAAAAAAAAGTTGGTGCCGTGTGTTCCTATACCAACCTCTTGAGACCTAGAGAGTTCCAACTTCAAAACCGGAATTCCAGAGGAACTTCGGTGAGCAATAATCATCAATGAAATATTTCATGACTACGGACAAAATTTATTATGTTTATGTGTTATGTAGATATCGAGGTTTTGCATTTATTAAGCATATTTTATCATGTGTTTTAAACTTTGTTGGGGGACGAACACAATTTGACGGTTCAGTAATCATGCTTGGATCAGCTTCCCTGTAACAGCTGTGGAGTTCTGAAGTCCGCAGCCAAACTCTATCCTCTTGTCTGTAGTTTTCTTCAGTCGACGGCCGACAGTTATCACAAGAATTCTAATAAACTTTGCATCTCACTATAATTATGTAAATTAAATAATGTTAAAGTTCAAAGTGATTTAAATTAATAAAAAAACCCCCATTTTTTTTTGTAAAATAGTAAAATCAAAATATGAAAGCAACTTCAGATCATTTGATGAATAGATTTATTATTAATTGATATATTTTATCCTTGTGACTCTGCAGTGATATTGATTGTAATCTTTTCATGAGCTGTACTATAACAGCTTGAGGGTAATCAACTGGGGAATATTTTAAATGTTGAAATGTTTTGGACACTTACATGGTATTTAGGGAGCAAATTAGTAATTAACTATCTAAGACTGTTATCAAATTTAACCATCAGGTTGTGTATAGTGGGGAATTGAACTGTACACATCAAGTATAAAGGAGATAGCAGATGGTTATCTCCTCGACTTTTGTAGATAAATTGTGGTTCATACGTCCTAAATTGAAAAATAAAAAGATCAACGTATCAGCATACGTGAAAATGATGTTATCATAAAATTGGTTCATGATTAAATTAGATTATTAGTTATTTCAGTTTGCATCTTACAACTGAATTTAAAATTCTGTCTGGACAAGTTTTGTACTTGTAAAAAATTACTGCTATAGATTCTCTCTTCAATATCATTGAAATATGATGATTTTTGATATGAATTTATATCCTGTAAATACTTTCGAATTTTTACCTTTTGATGTTTAAAACATGCAAGGATTACAATGACGCCAAATAGTTACAGAAATAAAAAAGTCCTGAGGTGTTAGCAATTGTAGTGCAGTTAACATGTACTTTGAGAACACCCTAACTGACTTTACTATTCATGAAATATTCTTTAAATGTTTGAAATTAAGAACTAGCTCAAGTGATATAGTTTAACCTGAAAGTTTAAATACCTATTTGATGGCATTTATATATACAGCCTATGTGGTAAAGATGGATAGGAAGCCCTTATTTAAAGGCCTTCTTGAAGACTGCTTTTAGCTAAATACCTCTGCGAAGACCTTTCCTACAGGAATGATTTCGTAGAAGATTCTGTATATTATATATCAAAAGTTAAGCAGTGACCTATATAATTAAGTTCGACCACTTTGATTTTAAGATACTCGACCCATATGGTAAATGATCCTAATTTTCTGTTTAGTTATAGGGTAATTGCCAGAAACAGGCACATGTATATGGTGTTTGGGGTGCCTACGGCAGTCATTATACATCTATATTGATTATACAGACAGGTGCTTAGGGTAGTCATACATCTGTAATGATTATACAGACAGGTGCCAAGGACAGTCATACATCTGTAATGATTATACAGACAGGTGCCAAGGACAGCCATACACATGTAATGATTATACAGATAGGTGCCTACAACAGTCATACAACTGCAGTGATTATACCCAGAAGATACTTGTGAAAAGCCTCTCATTCTGACCAAAAGTATTGAAAGTGCTTGATACAGTAACTGTTATCAAATTTAAGTTATTGTATTTGAGAGCCCACACAAATGAAGTTCTAACTTGTTGCCACTAGCCTAAGTGCTGGTAACACTGTATAGTTTAGATTTATCATGGAATGCACCAGTTTCTGGGATAGACAGACAGCTATTAGTACAGATGAATGTGATCTGGTGGAACATTCTGTACATGTAGCCTGGATAATGACGTTCATTCTTGATATCTGATGAAAGGATTCAAGTTGTTCCTAACCGTCGCTGACAGCCCAAACATTCCTGGGTGTATGTAGGGCGTTTGGTGTATATAGGTACAATGTGTTTACTACTTAATCAGGAAAGACCAACTGATTTACTTATACAATGAAATTAGTAAAAAAAAGTCTTTCAGTGAAGTAAAATATCAAGGTCTTAATTGCATCTTATTTTGGTTCAGTTGACTTTGGTATATCCGATGTCAATGAAAATGGGATAATCAAATTAAGAGATGTTATTCTTTTGGAAAGAAGTTGATGAAAAAGATATTAAGATTACAAAACTCACTGTATGATCTTAAGAATGTTGGGGGTATGGTTATTTCAGGACAATAATATTCAATAGTAATTCTGCTAAACATTTAAAACTAGTATAAGTTTGAGCGGGCTTATTACTGAGCATAGTCTTATTATGGGATAAATGCTGTCACACCTGTTATCAGACATTTAAATTCAATCTTACGGGTAAGGCAATATTTCATTAAAAGAGAAAACATAGAAATAGTGTGTGAGAATGATATAAGATTTTGTATGTACTGTCATGACAAGCAACCATTATTTATGTATTGTTATCACAATGAAGTTCTTCAGGAAATTAATTAAATACCCAGGGTGCTAAGTATGGGCAATACGGTATGGGCTTACACCAAATCTACATAGATCTATAAATTTCATTGTGTCTTATAGGAACTTTCAAATCCCATATGTAAATTCCTACTGGTAAACATGGTCTTTAATTTCATGTCTATCAATGAAGGAAAATATGTTTACAGGGGTGTTTCATTTGCATAGTATATAGAATTGCATATACCATAGCACATTATTTCATCATTGTGTCTCTATGCATACACTTATTCTACTATTAAGTCAATCCAGCTGTGAAATGTCATTTTAAATTGAGATTGGTGAGGATTTCACAATTTAGATATAATTGTGGAGTTGGCAGCGGATACATATTTAGATACTGCATGCGGATTCTGTCTTCAGTATTACCAACAACATATTTGACATCTGTGAACTACAGAACGTTATATTCAGTAGTTACACATACCTTCCAAGTCACTGCACGGAATTGTGACTTTCAGCTTCGGACTGGAGATAACAATTACAATTATCAGGAGGGTTTTAGCTCATGCTTATGGCATTCAGCTATGTCTGTTGTCCATCATTTTGTTTGTGATCTTTTTTCTAATTTTATAAATCACAGCTGGTTGTGAACAACTGAGCAGAAGTTGACAAAATTTGGTCAGAAGCATTCAATGGGGAAGGGAACTCAAATTCGTTCGAGTGATAAGGTCAGAGGGGCAGAGCTCTATGGGAAATTTGGCAAACTCTAAAATCCTTCTTTTTTAATTTGGTCTGAAGCATCCTTCGGTTAAGGATTTTAAAAATTTTATTTCAACAGTGGATCTTGGCCCCCTAGGGTGAGAGGAGTGGGTCCAATAGGGAAATAATAACAGATTATACTTCTTCTGTAGAAATGCCTAGATGCTGTCCCAGTTTGTTAGAAAGCATCCTTTAGGTTGGGTGAAGGTGAATCAATTGTTTGAATTGTGTAACTGGTGGGTCTTGTTCACTTTCGACAGTAGGGGCATGGCCCATTTTGGAAATACAGCAAATTCTTTATAATCTTTCTTCTGGAGCATTGTCTGGATTCTGTTCTAGTTTGGTCTAAAGCATTTTATGGTGAAGGGGAATCAATTTTATGTAAATGATAGTGTCTTATTTCTCTAGGGCAGGAGGGACAGAACAAAATAGGGGAAATAAACAAAATTCTTTAGAATCCCTCTTCTTCTGTACTTCTGCATGGATTATGTTCAAATCTGGTTTGAAACATTGTTTGGTAAAGGGGAGATCTATCATGTATACATAATGGGCCTCAGGCCCTGGTTCTAGAGCATTCTGAGTGAAGAGGAATCCATTGTATATCAATGGTGGGTCTCAGCCTCCTGGGGCTGGTCATAATGTAGGAAATAATGCAAGTTCTTTTAACTCCTTCTTTCATAGAAATACCTTGATTCTGTCCCCATTTGGTCTGAAGTATCCTAGCTAGGGTAAATGAAAACCAATTCTTTTCAAATAATTGGTCTTGACCACTGATCTCGACTCGACTCAAAAGGGGCAATGTAGCAATTAACACCTTCTTATACTGTAGGAAGGATTTTTTTATTATTAGTATTTTTTTTTAGGTCTGAAGCATCCTTTGGCAAAGTAAACTCAGTTTTGTATAGATAGTGCATTTGATCCCCTAAAGGACAGAGGGGCAATCTTTAAAATGCTTTTCATTTAGTTTAGATGAAGCAAATTTATTGAACTTAACCAGGTGAGCAATACAAAACCTATGGGCCTCTTGTTTAATTATTAAATATTTTGATGCAAGTTCATTTGATTGATAAACTCAAAATAATACTATGGTAGTGAATTTTGTAGAATATCTGTGATGTATAATTTAATTTGTATCTATTAAGAACAACCAACAATTTTCACATCTGGTAACTTCTGGTTTAGCTTTATGATGAATTTGAAAGTTTTGATCAGGAATAATATGCCATAAAACAAAGGTCAAAATGTATTCAGTTTCCGCTTGCGACTTTTCTGTTGTTTAGCCATTCAGAACTCCGACCTACTGAGGATGATGATAGAAACAGTTACTGGACGGAACAAGCTATAGATTTGTTTTCTGTCTTGTACGCTGTCGGTCACAATTGGATGTGCCATAATAAGCTCGGGGAGGCAACGTTAAATTACTCATAACCTTGAGCTCTGACACAATGTCAGACGATGGGCTTAAAACTGATTTTCAATCGTACTTTTATACAGCTGGCCCAAACTATTCAGAATAACTATCGGGCATTAGAAATGTTAAGTAGATTTATAGTGAAGCTTATTGAGGAAGGAAGTGAGTGAAGTGGAATGAAGTGGGTGAGCTGCTATGATACAGTGTAGTATTCAACAATCACTTCTTAACTTTGACCTATGACCTCTTTGTATCAATTCATATTTTCCTGTAATATATTGTGGTTGTCTTTGAATGTTTCATCTAAATACTGTATGTAATAAACCCAAGCCTGACATTGGTATTTAAGCGTTTAACTTTTTCCTGTACTGAGTTTTGATTTTAACATTGGTACTTCATATTACAAAGGGCCATAACTCTATTAATATTGAAGTTTTTGATGAAATATCCTTAAATGGCATTCGAAGAGGTATTAATCACACAACAAATGCACCTATTTTGTTGTGATCCTTGCTTGGTAATAAGTCCAGCCATATCTATAGATCATGAAGTAAATAGATGTGTATCGCTGTATAATTATGTAAGTTAGCATTACTATTATGACATAACACGAAATACATGCAAATTAAAATTTTTTAAATATTAGGGAAACTGAATTTCAATATGAAAAATATAAACAAAAGAATGAAACGAAAGAAATAGTGAACTGTGTGAAAATTTACAACCGACCAATAAATTTGATCTCCGGGAAATGAAACCACATGCAAAAGCCCACCCACACGCCTCTCAGGAGAGACTGCAATTACTGTTTGTGTAAATATCATTAATTATTGCACAATATAATTACTTGATGGGTAATTATAACACATCTGGTAACAGTCTAGAGAAAGCCTCCAACAGAATTACATGCAGGGTACAAACATTTAATTCTGATAACTGCAGCTACCTGATACATCTGTATATAGTTGTTATTCCTTGGTGTGGCTTCGTGTGTTGTGATAGACCTAGATTGCTCTAATTAATTGTTAATGAAACATAAGATTATTTAACACTTTAAAACAACTTTGGATATCTTTTCATCAAATCAAGACCTTTCTTTTTAATCATATTTCTTGGGCCGGAAATTGAGTCAGCTGTATCTGACGTCATGGTATATGACAGTCCAATATATGTATATTTTGCAAAGAATTTTCTTTTTTTTGAAGATTTCAAAGTTCTTTAAGGACAGCATCAACATATTGCATGAATCAAAATTGAAGCCTTTATATGTTTGAAAATGAATGGACCTACAACTTTCTTCTTTTTTTTCCCTCAATATTTGTACAACTTAGAATACCAATATTGTGGACAATTTTAAACGAAGGAGTATTTTGATTTAGAGAAAGGAAGAGAAAGAAAGAGAAAGAGAGTTGTGACACAATAACACTTGTCATGATGAATCATAGGCTAGTTGTACAGCTACATTTTAATGTTTCTGTCTAAAAAAATTAATGAAAATTCAGATTTTGAGATATAAAAAACTTATCTGTACTTTTCATGATGTTATGCACCTTGGTATTTGTACATCTTTATCATGTTGTCAGATCAAAATATGGATGGTCATGACTTTTAAGTACTGCTTATTGGCTAATGTGTTTCAAAATGGTCAGTATTTAACATTGTACGTTTGAAAATTGAAATCATTTGGTGTGTTGATTTTAATGAAAGTTAACACCTGTATTTTAAATTTGATAAATGGTACTTGGTTCAGAGAAGTGCCATACATATATACTGCTTTCATTCAGATGGAGGTAGGAGAGCTTTGTTTATTTGTTTGTTGTTTATTGTTTATTATCTAAGACTTCAGGTAATTGATGTAGAGAATAGTCTACTGATGGAACCTACCTATTGATCGGTTTTATAATTATTACGTACAGAATTTATGTTTGCGATATTGGCGAAAGACATACAGAATTTACATTGCAAGACTTCCTAACCAGATTTCCAAATTCCTGCATGTACTTGTATACACAGAAAGGGAATCGTGGCTGTGCCAAACATGTGTCTTGTTTTGGCTTGTTGTAGTGAAGTATATGTACATCAGTTCTCGTGTACACAGATAGGTTACTGAAATGAAGAGGCTAACATGCTTTTGAGTTGACCTTCAAGGTCAGGAGCAGTTTTCTTTTCGTCTTTGATCCAATTCTTGATCCTGTATTCAAATCTGTTGACAAGATAACCCTATTTAGATACATATGGCTGTTATAAGCCAGATCAGCCTCAGTGACACCGACCAGGGTTCATTAGCTCCATCAACTGCTCAATTTAAACTGTAATTTTATGTAAAATAAATAGGCATTTTGATTAAAGTATGTATGCATGCATTTTATTCCAAGGTAACAAGTTACGGTGCTTGGTCATATTTACACTGTACGTGTATAGCGTCAATTTTACACTTACAATCTTCTATATTACAATTGATTCAATGGTGCAAAGTGAAAGAAGTCAATTTTCCAATGATCTTCAGTGTATCTCGTAACTTGGGAATTTGTAAAGATTTTTCAGTTTCTTTGTTCTTTTTTCAGATATCAAAACTCCAAGGGGAGGGAGGGGAAGAGTTTTTTTGTCTAGGTTTACATTTTCAATTTGTTAATTTACTCATAAGAAAATGACTTCCTTTGGCAGACATTCTGACTGTTTTAGTTAACATTTGCTTGTCAATTGTCTGCCCAGATTTGTATTTTCAACTATACTTCCTTTCGCTCAACATTTCAGATCATGCCAGACAAAATTCTGATATATTAACAAGGTTTGTCTTCCACCCAACTGTCTGCTCAGATGTGTTTTTTAATCTTTTTTAAATTTACTTCCTTTTGTCTGACTGCTCCAAGTACAAATGTCGTTTTTAGATTGCATGAATTTATCTCCTGCCGTTGACAGGAAACTGTGAGTTCTGGCATCTCCTATCAAATGCCAGTCCAAATTCTTCAGGGCAGCTCCTAACCTCAGTGACATCAAGATCAGACCGTGTCATATTGCTATAACCACTTGTCAGTCGCATTGTCTCATGAGTTTTGTTTTAACCCTGACATTTCTATTACCAGAGATGATTTTTCTGAAAAGCAGCAATTGCACTTTTTCCAAATTGATTGCTTTAGGAGATTTTTTTTCCAGGGAAAGGTCAAAGGTCGTACATATTTATGATTAAAAAAAGTCATGTTTTCTTTACCATTGGTCAGTCAGTCTCTAACATAAATGTCATCTGCAAAACACTCATGTTGACTGGAATTTATTCTTTTCTGAAAAGCCATCGCCATTGACTATTATATCTTAATTGTCATTAAGTCCATGACCAGTAATAAGCCCACCCACGTCTATCGTGGTGAAATGTACAGAAATTCTATGTTATTGTCCCGTTCTATGCAAAATGGACACATACCAGAGAAACATTTGTCTGTCAATTTTTCCTAAAACTTTTCATTTGAAAGTTGTTTTTTTGTGAAAGTGGTTGGAGGTTTGATTCAAATTTTATATTTATTGATCGAGAGTAATTCAATGTATAGATATTTACACAGCACAACGTAAACACTACTTTAGATTTTTAACAACTTTATGGTAACTACTAGTTAATCGTACTTCATTACCAATATCTATATAAGACGTTGAAGAATTCTCAACAGCCAGGAACAGTTATTTGCTTTATTGTGGTTTAGACTCCTTAACATGTTTCAGCTACTAGGTTTAGTTTCTCATTTTGTATATCGTGTAAAAATAATCATCTTAAACATTCTGACATTTTCCATTTACTTCGATTAAAATGTAAAAATAGAATAGTAATGGTGTAACTTGTTGATACAGTGATTCTTAATCAATATTTTACATTAAATATTGTGATTTAGACATTCTCTAATAACTGTGATCTAACGACACCCAGATATTGTGAGATATTTGATTGTATCTGAAAATGAGATAACGGTTGTGTACTTTGAGTCAATATGGAGATCACTGACAATTTTAAAAGATTTGACTGATAATAATCTCTGGTGTGTTTACTAGTGCTTGTTGGTGTATAATACATGATGTATTAGTATTTGTTGATTTTAAATGATCGTATCAAATTATCATTGATCAGCAATTAATTTTTGTCCGTAAATATTTTGTATATTGTTTTTTCAAATTGAACACTTTGTCTGTGTGAAACACTGTAGCCATTCATTGAAATATATATACCTACCATTAACATACAATACACTTAATTTTAATTACGTTGCATGATCTTATCATCATGTTGTGTATTGTTTAAAATTTCAGTTAAGTTTTAAAGAAAAAGGTTCCTGTCTTTTTTTGCATTGTGTGTACAATTGTAATGTAACTGATCCATAGAGATATTTTTTTGTAAGGGCACAAGTGACATAGTTACATGCACACCCTTGTTTGAATTGAATCATGTATCGTAAATTTATTATGCAGAGTCAGGGTTGGAATTTTGCGAACTTGATCATATATTGTACCATGTACATGTAACCTACTGTACATTTAAAACACGCTCCTGGTTTTACAACTCTAACTCTTGATCGATATCCACATTTCAAATTTCAATGTTTGTTAAACCTGAATTAAAGGGCCTTGTCATTTTAAATGTATCCCGACGATAAGGGTTCTCATAGGGTTTGTGTTTCATGCTGAATGCATTTGTTGCTATCAGCTTTTGCAGGTAGATTGATTACTGTGATTACAATAAATTGTATACCTTTTGTAAATTTTTATAAGTAGGCTACAAATGGCCTGGCCAGGCCTACTGAAAAGTGGACAGTGCGAATGTAAAAATTTTGTTACCGACTTAGAAATTTGTCCTTGTGAGTGAGAAATTCCAATTCCAAACTTGTGTTTGTTGTTGAGAAAATTTGATTTCAATTCTGTAAATCTTTTTTTTTTTTTTTTTGTTGTTGTTGAAAAAAAGAAAAATAGTGTCATATATGATGTAGAAGAATTCAAATTCATAACCAACCAAATGTTAATAGTGTTTACTGGGTCAAGGAGAGGGATGGAGTTCTATTTCAAAACTAGGAGAAATGTAGATAAAGAATATATCTGAACAATTAATTCTTTATGAAAAAACTAAAAGCCTGTCCAGGTGTTCAGGTGTCTATTTCCATCCCCCACCCTGGTGTATTTTGTCTAGATTAAGGCATGTGTTGAGAGGGGACACACTAGTTTATTGTGTCTAAGCTAAGGCATGTGGTGAGAGTGGGGGACACAGTAGTTTATTGTGTCTAGGCTGCGATGTGAGGTGAGAGGGGACACACTAGTTTATTGTGTCTTAGCTAAGGTGTGAGGTGAGAGGGGACACACTAGATTATTATGTCTAAGCTAAGGTGTGAGGTGAGAGGGGACACACTAGTTTATTATGTCTAAGCTAAGGTGTGAGGTGAGAGGGGACACACTAGTTTATTGTGTCTAGGCTAATGTGTGAGGTGAGAGGGGACACACTAGTTTATTGTGTCTTGGCTAATGTGTGAGGTGAGAAGGGACACACTAGTTAATTGTGTCTAGGTTAATGTGTGAGGTGAGAGGGGACACACTTGTTTATTGTGTCTAAGCTAAGGTGTGAGGCGAGAAGGGACACACTAGTTAATTGTGTCTAAGCTAATGTGTGAGGTGAGAGGGGACACACTAGTTTATTGTGCCTAAGCTAATGTGTGAGGTGAGAGGGGACACACTAGTTTATTGTGTGAGAGGGGACACACTAGTTTATCGTGTCTAGGCTAATGTGTGAGGTGAGAGGGGACACACTAGTTTATTGTGCCTAAGCTAATGTGTGAGGTGAGAGGGGACACACTAGTTAATTGTCTAGGCTAATGTGTGAGGTGAGAGGGGACACACTAGTTAATTGTGTCTAGGCTAATGTGTGAGGTGAGAGGGGACACACTAGTTAATTGTGTCTAGGCTAATGTGTGAGGTGAGAGGGGACACACTAGTTTATTGTGTCTAGGCTAATGTGTGAGGTGAGAGGGGACACACTAGTTAATTGTGTCTAGGCTAATGTGTGAGGTGAGAGGGAACACACTAGTTTATTGTGTCTAGGCTAATGTGTGAGGTGAGAGGGGACACACTAGTTTATTGTGTCTAGGCTAATGTGTGAGGTGAGAGGGGACACACTAGTTTATTGTGTCTAAGCTAATGTGTGAGGTGAGAGGGGACACACTAGTTAATTGTGTTTAGGCTAATGTGTGAGGTGAGAGGGGACACACTAGTTTATTGTGTCTAAGCTAATGTGTGAGTTGAGAAGGGACACACTAGTTTATTACTGATATTTTGTTTATATATCAGGTTGTGCCAAAGCATACATGTGGGAATGCATGCCCGTTTGCGTTGTCTGACTCATGGTCATGTAATGCATGTGCGTATATACAGAGTCAGCTGGTGAAGTCTGACAGGGCCTCCAGCCTCCGCAGCCAAAATCATACTTTTATATATATATAGTGCTGACAAAACCATACACACACACATCCCATACAGTCTCCAGCCGTGCCAGTGCTTTGTATATAACCCCCAGTTACAAACTATTAGCCAAAACTATTCATAACCGAAACGGTTGCTGCCAGGTATAGTATCACCTGTACTCTCCCATCTCCATGATTTGGTGCCTGTGGTGGGATTGGTGGTAGTGAAGGGGAGGGGGTGGGATTGGTGGTAGCGAAGGGGGAGGCACTTGGTTGGTGGTAGATGCATCATTCAACTCATGATCCACAATCATGCCAGAAGTCTTCACACTGTAGAGCTCACGTGTGTCTGGTTACTGTTTATAAAAGTTTGTTTTAAAATTCTTGTTGATGATAAGGTCATAGCTGATTGAATTTAAGTTTGATATCAGAAGCAACTAGCTTCCAGAGTTGATATCAATATCACCCATTAGGAGACAAAGAAAAATGATGAAATATCATTTTAATTAAAAAGAGCATAAGAATGAATAAATAAGAACATTGAATTTAGTTTTATCAAGCTAACAGATTGCGAGGAATGGTTCTGTGAGGTTATGTACAGCTCGATGGGAATCACAAATAATTATCCCCATACACATAAAGTTTGTTATCAGATAAATGTTCTGGTAAAGTAATTAGTAGTATCATGTTAATCCACTTGATGTACCTAAGCTGTGACATACGGTTGTAGATGTAATAACATCTATACGTAGATATACCCTAACATTACATATCCTGCTTTGTCCCTATATTGAAAGATTTTTCAGGTAATCAAGTTGTTGCCTTTCCCTACAGAAAGTAAATTTATCGAGATTTTTCTTATTTTCTGTTTTTTAATCATTAAAAATGTAAATTTAGAATCTGCATAAACATATACATTTCCAACTGTGTGAAATTAATTACAAATGGGAACTCAAAGTTTTTTATCAATTAATGAAGGCAATGAGAATATTAGAGTTTGCTCTGCGTGTGATCCTTTGAACTTTCCGCATGGTCCTTGAAACCCAATGGATTATGTTCTGTATTTGAAATTAAGTAAGGGCGTCTTTTTATAGATATTTTTAAGGCAAGCACAACTGACGTAGTGTTTGACTGGAATTATGTGTCAGACACCTGTGAATGAGTTTTATCATCTGTTTAGCCACATGATTTATGGATATTGAAGGAACTAGTACTGAATAGAGGCCTTAAGATTGACTCAGAAACAAAATTTTTAATATTCTTTCCATGACCCCTTTCTAGTGTGTTTCTGACTATCGTCAAACAGAGGCTCGTGGTAAAATCAATTCACGGTAGCTATATGTTTGGCAGATCATCTCTGGAATGTTTAAATTTTAGTGGTGAAATTGACAACTTGATCAATATTTGGTCCTTAACTGTTGTAAACAATGTACACATTGTTAGCTACACAGAAGTAAAGACAGAAGGAAAAGTATTGACTTAAAATTAAGTTAAGGTAAATTAACTCTCCATAACCTTGAGTAAATTGTATACATCATCCCAGGGATGTCTGGTTTTGTTATAATTACACATTTTGAATTGGATTTCGATTCATTTATCTCCAAATTCCCTGTATCATTTTAAGCTCTACACAGAGTAGAAACTGATCTGATAAAGGCTGAATATATTCACAGGAGAAAATAAGTGATAGCTATGTCAGTCAATGACTTTATCATCTTTATCAGAGATAAATATTACAAATGCACCAAAGATCCATGCAAGCATCCTTTTGACATGGGCAGCATCTGCCAAGGGAGGTAACTACAGCTTGTCTTGTAGCAAAGACAGAAATTGGGCAGCATCCGTTTACCAAAATACATGTATCAGCATTATGGAAATTGTTTAAGCTATGTCTTCAGACGGAATGTTTGGTTCTGTATTTAAGATTTTTAAAAAATGTTTGTTATAAAATCTTTTTAATCGGGATTTAAAATTGATATTGAATTAGGGCTGTTTCTATAAGTACAGTTTTCTGTTTCTAATGTTGATTGTAATATGTTATCTTTGAAAGTCATTTCCTGTAGTACAGTAAAAATTCACATTTGAGGAATGAATATTTTATTATTTTTCATGTAAGAAGTACAATGATATACAATGAAAACTTCACGACCTCTTGCCATAAATCTACTAACTCACCTTGATATCATTTTTAATATTGATCTCTTTTATTTTTCCTTTCAAAGTTAAGTTCACTATTCATTAAAAAGCTAAAAAATAATAGAGCACCAACTCCTGAAGCCATTACACTATTGGCCTTTCTGGCTTTAAATGGTGGTACTCGCCTGACAATTTTAAGCTATTTACTACTTTTAAGAGACCTCAGTATACCACTAGGTAGTTTACTGCAGCCTACAAGAGGAAGCTACACATACTGATGAAATAGCAGGATGTTGGTTCTGTAGAAATTTCTCCAACTGTCTATTTAATCTATACAAAATTAACTGAAACTGTTTTAAAACTCTTGTTTTACTACAGCCTTTTAAATAACTAACACCAGTTTAATGCTTGAATTTGAATATGTATTAAAGTATTTACAATCAGGATAAAAAAAAAACATATAAATACGCAGACAGTTACTAAATAGCCATGATAAAATGACTTTGGATCTTTAAAACAATATTTTAGGTAATTTGTATAACTCTGGGATGTTAAAGGTTTTAAATTGCCTGAACTTGTACCCTGTGTTAACGTAAATCCTGATCATTGTCGTGTTTAGGATCATAATATAAATAAACTGCTGGTAGCACTTAAACAAATTTACATGTTGTTCCGCATTTAAATTGGGTAATAATCTTTTGAGAGCAATTTAAAGACGACACGTTTTCTTTATGACTTAATCTTTGTTGACTCTTCCAAAGGTCGCTGACAGATCTCTTTAGTGTTTCTGGTCTTAGACATAAAGAACAGTGGTAATGAGATTAATTTTCAGCTTTTACGCCTTCAGTATTTTCGAGGACGGGTCTCCACTGTATTTCACATTGATATGATTTGAGACTTTACGGGCACATGTCTCCGTTGAAGTGTATCTTCATGTCAAATCTAAGAATAAGTGTTTTGTTGTATACTAATTTAAGTTCTACAAATATTTTAGTAAATGCCTGTTAACTGTTAGATCGGGATGATTTTGTTCTTAGCGTACCATTTTAGTTACCGTAAATGTCCTTTAATAAGCCCAGGTAGTCAATATATTTACTGTGCCGACTCAAAGTCAGTTTGGGTTATAAATGGACAGTAACAAATTCACATATACTGAAATCATGGGCTTATTACCAGGCACGGGCTTAATGCCAATTAAATATACTTTTACTGCTTTCAGAAGCATCATATTTGGAAATACATATCATTTCCAACAACTAAACAGATAATTGTAAATCTTAATATCTGTTAAATTGTGTTAATTCAATGAGGACTTAGAATTTCTGATGTTATGCAGAATTCACGTTACCTATAAATTCCAGCTTGATACTGACTTGATAAAAAAAAATGTTTTGAAAAATTGTTATAGTATAGTAAATCAGGCACATTATCAACTTAAACTTAAATTAAAGGATTGATTAAAAATATGTTAATAGATTCATTTTCACTTTGTGACAAATGTCACGACGTGAAAGGTATCATGGCTAGTCAAATAAATGTTGCCACATTTCTTCACATTGTTACTGTTACAAATGGCAGTTACTTCATTGGTTCCAAATGAAGGGTTTTTTTTAACCTTTCAGTGAAATATGTAAATGATTTAAACAATACGTCGAAAAAGATACAGTTTATTGATAAATAGTGGTACATTTATAACTGTATATAATAATTAATAAAGAAAGGTACATCAATCAAATCTCGCACTTGCATAACGTAATGGCTTTAAAGTTAGGTGTTGCTCCTTTGTAATCTGCAAATGGGACATATCACCTTGTGACTGGTCAGGGTTTTTTTCCCTGGAACCGATGAAATTACTTTGCTTATGCCTTCAATTTGACATGTGACATGTTCCAGGGGTGCAGGGAGCAAAAGTTGTTGTAACCCCTAGAGTATCGAGGATAATAAAGAGTTTATTGTCTCTTTTCATGAAAGTTGAAAGGGTGCTGATTAGATGAAATATTGAATTTTTTGCTCAAAAGTCATTAAAACTATTATATGGAAAGTTAACATATCCTTTCTTCACAGATTTGTCTTTAATTGTGGCACTGGATACATAACTGGATGTCAGCTGTCAAATTTGACAACAAAATTTTATAGTTTTCTTCCCACTGAGAGGTAAACTCATCACTTTTTTTTTTGTACTATCAGTCAATGACATTTCTTATATGTAATATGGGATGTCTTTATTTTGGCCTTTTGTTTTTTATTTTGTTGGAATTATTTTTTATAACAAAAGTTTTGAAATTCAGGTTTTCTAGATTATTTTACGTGATTAAAGTATCGATTGTAATGTTACACATCTTAAATTTAGGAGACAGCAGTTTAACACATTTGGCCAAATATAGATGACACAAAAGCTGAAGGTTCCCTCCTGTAAATCTGTACACTGTATGTTACCAGCTTAAAATTGAACATTTTACATATTCAGGTACCATGAAAAGACGTAACAGATCTAAAAAGCCATGAAATTGGAAACACACATGAAAAAATGTAACTCTTGAACTTTTGGAAACCATATATCTGATAGTTGTGAGTCATTAAGGCTTTAACAATTAATTTTAACCTTACTTTGCTAGTATGTGTTCAAATTTGAATTTACATACAGATATTTTGAAGATAACATGAAAGATTGAAGTTTTGGAACTTATGCAAGAAGCGATACTACAGAATGTCTAAAAATATATATCCTTCCTCCATCACTAAATTCATCTGGCGTGCGAGCAAACATTTCTTTTGAATAGCTTGTGTCTTCGCTGCTTCTTTTTCAATAAAATATCTTCTGTAGTCTGCAGCAGAGCGGCAGTTTGTTTCGGTACAAACAAACACTACAGTTATAGACACATTTCAAACATGAATGGTATAATTTCTTGACTTCTAAAGCCGAGGAAGATTATATCAGTAAATATATGCCAGTTTCTATCTAAGTAGCAATGCAGGAGAGATGTTGGTACTTTTTTCCCCTCCAGCTATAAGCTGTCAAATATGCATCCTGCTGATTTTTTTACAGTCTATAAATAGCCGGTTCTGAGGATGGGTTTCAGGGTCCTATTTTTGAAGGCGAGCTGTAATTTGACTACTGTTTTGTATCAACAGTTGCAGATGAAGAAAATGGCAGAGGCCCATTTGGTATCTGTTGCAGTCAGTGACCTGTGTAATTGGGTAGTGGAAACATTATCATTACTTCCCCGTCCCTCCTCCTTGTACTACCTCCTCCCCACTATCTCATCCTCCTCTACCTCTCACTGCTAGACCTTTCTCCTTTCCATTCTTTACTCTATCATCGAAGTTCTACTTGATTATGTATTTGAAACACAGAGCGGATATGAGCATATAGTCCCTGCCTGGTCTGTCCGTCCATCTTTCTGTGTGTCCTTTCCTGTTCGAAGCATAACTTTGTCCACAGCTAAGCAAGGATAATGAAACTTGGTGTATACATTGATCATACTAAGAGGATGTGCAGTTTACCAAATTCAGGGCTAACAACCCCTTAATTATAGTCATTGCCCTTTGTTAAAATTTTATGTCTGGAGCACAACTTTAAATTGCAGGGTGTCTCAATAAGGAAAGGAATAAATCGAGGAAATGGTGGGTCACTGGGATGGTACGTTTGCTTCTGTTGAAGCCATAAAAGGCAAAACTTTTGTTGACAATATGTTACTCAATAAAACTCAAAACCTGCCATCCTTGCTTGTTGTGACCCATCAACTCCTTGAATTAGCACTTGTTACAATTCTACTCAGTTGGAATAGGTATAAACAAACCTATTGCGAGACTTGCACCTAAAAAAAGGGAGATAATAAGGTAAATTCTGTTTCATTTCATTTAAAAGCAACATATCTCAGTACCATCATTCAGTTTTCATTGACAGTTTATGATAGTTACTTTCTCCTCACTTTGCCACCAAACAGGGCCTACATTACGTACATACTGAAAATGATTACATTTCAGAGGCAATCTCATTTTAAAAGATATAAAGTCAGGTATTGCACTAAAATTTGTACACTAACTACAGTTTATAGAGGAATTATCATAGATGGGCAAACTGATCATTGTGCTAGATTGATAATGCATGAATATTTGATTGTAGAAAAATTAGTACATTTTTCTTCAAAATGTTTTTATAAACAAGTCTATATCCGATAAGTGTGGGTGTTGAATCATCAAACTTCAAAGTAGGTCTATTTTTAGAACTAGCATATGGCAGTGTGTACTTTAATCAGAATGGCTGATGAAGTTATCACTAGGAGGTGAATGACCAAAGCCTCAATTATGTAGTGGTTTTTTGGCACACTTGTACAAAAGTTGATTGGCTCTTTCAAAAAGACTAGGCTTGATTTAAATGTTTGGGGATTTATTTTCAATTTTGAGATCATTTGATATGTCCAGAAGGAAAAAGCCATTTGTTACTGTTTTAGGTTTTTACTGTGAAAATACTTCATAAAATCAAAACCATTGATGACATCATCATACGTATCATATATGTATAGATATACCTACTGATCCCATTTAAAGCATAGGTGTCTTAGATGTTACATGGAATTGAAGTGTTTAAAAATCAAAAGTTAGAAGTTTTGTGTAGAAGTGTTCGTACATTAAAAGTTTTGTGTAGAAGTGTTCATACATTAAAAGTTTTGTGTAGAAGTGTTCGTACATTAAAAGTTTTGTGTAGAAGTGTTCGTACATTAAAAGTTTTGTGTAGAAGTGTTCATACATTAAAAGTTTTGTGTAGAAGTGTTCATACATTAAAGTTTTGTGTAGAAATGTTCATACATTAAAAGTTTTGTGTAGAAGTATTCATACATTAAAAGTTTTGTGTAGAAGTGTTCATACATTAAAGTTTTGTGTAGAAGTGTTCATACATTAAAGTTTTGTTTAGAAGTGTTCATACATTAAAGTTTTGTGTAGAAGTGTTCATACATTAAAAGTTTTGTGTAGAAGTGTTCATACATTAAAGTTTTGTGTAGAAGTGTTCATACATTAAAGTTTTGTGTAGAAGTGTTCATACATTAAAAGTTTTGTGTAGAAGTGTTCATACATTAAAAGTTTTGTGTAGAAGTGTTCATACATTAAAAGTTTTGTGTAGAAGTGTTCAAGTATTAAAAGTTTTGTGTAGAAATGTTCATACATTAAAAGTTTTGTTTAGAAGTGTTCATACATTAAAAGTTTTGTTTAGAAGTATTCATACATTAAAAGTTTTGTGTAGAAGTGTTCATACATTAAAGTTTTGTGTAGAAGTGTTCATACATTAAAGTTTTGTGTAGAAGTGTTCATACATTTAGAGTTTTGTGTAGAAGTGTTCATACATTAAAAGTTTTGTGTAGAAGTGTTCATACATTAAAAGTTTTGTGTAGAAGTGTTCAAGTATTAAAAGTTTTGTGTAGAAATGTTCATACATTAAAAGTTTTGTTTAGAAGTGTTCATACATTAAAAGTTTTGTTTAGAAGTATTCATACATTAAAAGTTTTGTGTAGAAATGTTCATACATTAAAAGTTTTGTTTAGAAGTGTTCATACATTAAAAGTTTTGTTTAGAAGTATTCATACATTAAAAGTTTTGTGTAGAAGTGTTCATACATTAAAGTTTTGTGTAGAAGTGTTCATACATTAAAGTTTTGTGTAGAAGTGTTCATACATTAAAGTTTTGTGTAGAAGTGTTCATACATTAAAGTTTTGTGTAGAAGTGTTCATACATTAAAAGTTTTGTGTAGAAATGTTCAAGCATTAAAAGTTTTGTGTAAAAGTGTTCAAGTATTAAAAGTTTTGTGTAGAAATGTTCAAGCATTAAAAGTTTTGTGTAAAAGTGTTAAAGTATTAAAAGTTTTGTGTAGAAATGTTCAAGCATTAAAAGTTTTGTGTAAAAGTGTTAAAGTATTAAAAGTTTTGTGTAGAAATGTTCAAGCATTAACAGTTTTGTGTAAAAGTGTTCAAGTATTAAAAGTTTTGTATGGAAGTGTTCAAGCATTTAAAATTTTGTATGAATCTAAGTTTTTATGCATCAAAGTTTTGTATGAAAGTGTTACAAAAGTATTTAAGTATTTAACGCTATGAAAAAGCTGCCTGATTTTAAATGAAATTTTGGTTTCAATTTTAAATCTAAAAATAAATATGGATTCTTTCCTGGATAACTGAATTGAACGTCTGTTTTTGAATTGAAGAAACTGTTGCTATGATAGCATAAGGCTGGTGACCCCAGGTCAAGCGGCTGTATCTTCCTTCTACAACCACATGTCAGCGCTGAGCTGGTAGACAATTTGTACAGCTGTGTGTGTCTTGTTCTCACACAAAACTTTCTTTCTCCTCTCTCTTTCTCCCCCCATGTCAGTGGTGATGTACCAGAGAACAATATTATAAACACAGCAGTGCCCATTCCGTAGGTAGGTGTAAACACCCTGACAGAACTACACTCTTCGGCTAGTGGAAGCCATCTCATCACCACATCCCTAAAACGATTGAGGCCACATTTTTTGTGCATAGAGATCTATAATTATTGGTGTAGATTTTTTTCGGCTTTGGACAAGCATACTGACCGCTTGAATCATTGACCACGGTAAGACTTTAATGTTTAGATGTTGTGTAATTTTTCTGCCTGGCTGAGATAACCCTTCAGCACACAGATTCATTGTTTAAATTGGCCTTGCTAATTGGCTACAGTGCAGAAGTTGTTGCCATGTTGGATTTTGTGTTGGTTGGCCAGCAAGGTGATGTGAGGTTTCGGTGTTGTCAGGATGTTAAATCTGGAGAGAGGTGTGATGGAGAAAGAGATTGAGGATCTTGTAAACTGCCAAAAATTCAAATTACATTAATTAAGATGTTAAGAGTCTGGGATCTTACAGAAACAGAGAAGTGCCATGTATCTTTGTTAAACTGACATTATTTGTAGAAGTGATAGGGAACAAGGAGGTAGCATATATATATTATTCTGTCTGTAGTTGAATTGTTATTATAAAGAGGTGATGGAGTCAATGATTGGGCACAAAAAGGAGGCATATATCTTTATTCTGCCTGTAGTTGAATTGTCATTATATAGAGGTGATGGAGTCAGTAATGGGGCACAGAGAGGAGGCATATATCTTTATTCTGCCTGTAGTTGAATTGTCATTATATAGAGGTGATGGAGTCAGTAATGGGGCACAGAGAGAAGGCACATATCTTTATTCTGCCTGTAGTTGAACTGTCATTATATAGAGGTGATGGAGTCAGTAATGGGGCACAGAGAGAAGGCACATATCTTTATTCTGCCTGTAGTTGAATTGTCATTATATAGAGGTAATGGAGTCAGTAATGGGGCACAGAGAGAAGGCATATATCTTTATACTGCCTGTAGTTGAACTGTCACTATGAACTAATTGATGAGATTGGATGGTGAGATGGTTATATGGTTATACTGCCTGGATACTAACCTATATTATGAAGAAGTGATAGATTATGTTTGGGTTTGACAAGATAGTTTAAGTATTTCTACACTCTGCTGAGAGATGAATTATAATGATGGGGTGGGGTTGTAACACAGTACAGTATCCTTGTACTTTTCATCACATTCAAGTGACAGTATAAAGAGGTGATGGATTGATCTGGTGGCTGTCAGATTAAAGAAGACATTTTATCTTTAATCAGAGTAGATCTCTAGCTATCTTTAGGTCATCTTAAACATGTGTCTAGTTTAAGCACCTTAGTCCCTGCTGACACACTGTGTAACAGAAACCTTTACAGGGGGGGTACTTGGACATACAGAGGGATGAAGGGTACATATGTTTTGTTGTATAGATAACCTATATCCAGTATATGGAAATACATCTTTTCTTCGTCCCGATTTATCAGACGTGTACATCGATAGAGAACCAGACATACAGAGAAATCTGTGAAGTGTAAATTTGTTTGTAGTATAACCTTTATTCCGCCTAAATAACAGGTTTGCCCCACCTATAGGTGTGGGATATCTATCCATAGAACATACTGAGAGATATATGTACAGTGGTGAAGAGAGAGATACCTGTGTTTTATGGAAATAGAATTCTAGTTTTTACCTGTAGCTCAAGTCTTAAATGATACAAGGAGTTGCCCTGACATCTTAAGACTGTATCTATGTATATGTTTTGTTTTGTGCTTGTTTGTTTTTAAATACACACGTTGATCTAAACATATTGTTTAGACACAGATCTATGCATTCTTATTTTAAATACATTTCTTGTAGTTTTGTAAAATCGTTGATAATCCTCAGAAAAAATCAGAATATTATAAATATCAGCAGACGATGTGATTTTTTAAAAAAATTATTCGATTATAACTGATCCATGATCTGAAGTAAAATGATCATACGATCTTTTATTGTCTGTCGTTGCTGTAAAAAGGGGACTTACCACCAGCCAGGAGATCTATTAACTATATGTCAGTACATGTGTACATGTCTGTAATAAGTAATTGGATACATGTGTTTACATGGAGGACTTTTAGAAAATATAAAACAACGTAGTATGTGGATACATTTCATTGTCATCAACCACTCCTAAACACATGTTGCTCACTGCTGGTTTGGTAGATTGGAACAAAACACTGATGAAAGGATCGTACAGCCTGGGACTAAATTAGTATCTATTTGTGCATGAATAATTAACCCATGTCTGGTAATTATGTAATAAGCCCACACATATGTCTAGCTCTTCAGTAGAACAACAAAAGATAACTTATTATAAGTCACAATAAGCATGTGTAAAATCCATGGATTTGAAATAAGAACATTTCTGGTAATAAGCCCACACATATGTCTAGCTCTTCAGTAGAACAACAAAAGATAACTTATTATAAGTCACAATAAGCATATAAAAACCCATGGTTTTGAAATAATAACATTTCTGGTAATAAGCCCACACATGTCTTTAGTTTTTCTCTAGAATTACTTACAAAATACAGCTTATTATACCCCATGGATTTTTGAAATAAGCCCATTTCTGGTAATAAGCCCATGCATATCTATAACTCTTCATCAGAATAACCAACAAGTGATATACTCATTATAAGTCACAGTAAGCATGTGGAAAATCCATGGATTTGAAGTAAGTCAGTTTCTGGTAATAAGCCCACACATATCTATAGCTCTTCAGTAGAATGTACAACAGATGATAAATCAGTATAAATGTATAATAGATACAACTTATTGCAGGTTGTAATTACTGTAAACAACAATAGAAATGTGTTCGGATGCCTATTCCCATTTCAGTTTGACTCAAGTATAAGGAAATTTACTCAGAAAACTGATTTTTCAAGTTTTGAAGTTAGAGAGGTTCTACTAGCCATGTTTTACAATGGGCTTAATAGCAGACAAAGCCTTATAATTGGATAGCTACATAGTCTACAGTTTTGTCTAGACGAGTTGTCCATTATTAGGAGAACTTATTGAGGTGTGTATGAATCGGTTTATTTGTGGGGAGGATGAGCAGGAGAAGAGCACATGAGATACACATGTATATGTATGTAGCTAATTATATCTCCTATCTACACTGAGCTTTGCCAAGTAGGGTAGAAAATGCGTTAATGATCTGGTGTGATCCAGGTCTGATAGAGTAGTAGTATATGGTAGGTGAAGGGGAGGAGGAGAGCTGGAAGGGACGGGGGTGTGTTGGGAGGGTAGATTTCTATTGGTTACCTGGTAGTTGTCATAGCATTGATAATTTATCTCGACCCGATATGTCCAAGGTTCAACTTTTTTTTAGTTTTGAATGACATAAGACTTAATATTTTGTTAATTCATTCATATATCTAGTTGTTGATAAACCTTAATGAGTGTCCAGAGAGTGTACAGGTGGTCGTTATCATGCTTCAGACTACTTTAAACTGATCATAATAAACAGGGGGTCGTTATACACAAGTTTGACTATAAATGTATATTGATGGGGAAACATCACTTATCAACAATTACTTTGATATACTGTTGATATTTTCTGTCAGAAGTTGATTCATGTTATGAAATAGAGATTGGTTCAATTACCTTCAAAATGAATCATTCATAATGATGTAATATTTTCTAGAATTATACCAGATTTGATAGCTCCTTTAATTCTAATCCTCTGGTCATTCAAGTTATATGTAAGAGACTTGGAAACTTGAGATCTATTCAAATATATTGTTTATCTCTTCACGTTTCTCCACTGATGGATGACAACATTCCATTACATAGGATGTTGATAGAAGGATTGGAAATGGATTAAACTTCCTCAAAAGTTTTAATCATAAGTGCAGAGAAAAGTGAAACGTTTGAGGAGAACAGAGTCTGTTGCTTCCAGAGTTATTGGGAATAGAGTGGTGGGGGAAAAGAGGAAAGACAGGAAAGATTAAAACAGGAAGACAGATGGGGAGAAGGATAAATAAGCTATACTTATGAGGAGACCTTCCCTTTTTAAATATTGTAACAGATTCAGGTCTGGTCCGAGGTTTAGGGAAGGGAAAAGGATTGTTACATAGAGGTCTGGAGTGTTATTGGACTCTGTAGAGAAGGATTCTGCTAAAAAGCAATTAAAAATTATGTCAGGAGCTTTGTAATTAAGTATATAAGAGGTGTTTTAGAAATGGCTGCAGAGGTAAAATACGGGTAAATGTAGCTTAATTACAGAGAGAAATAGCACTGATATCATAGAGCTGGCAGAGGGAGCTCTGATTTAAAGACCTGGCCCCCTTAAAATCTTCAAATGTAAGGAAATCTCACTACTTCGGTAGTTTTTTTACAAGTGGGGCCAGGACTTCTAAATGAAATTTAATTTTGAGATTTTAAGTTTTTAATTCGACCATGGATGAGTGCTGAGGTCTGGGGTTGTTGGAGAAAGAGACAATACAAGTGTGAACGTGTTTCCCTTCTCATCCCCACTCAGATCTGGGAGGAAGTGATTTTAAGGGTCACTACTGCTCAAACACATCTCACTCACAGGTGATATTGGATTAAATAGACAATCTAATCAGACTGTAGGCCTGGTTGTTTCTCCTTACACAGCTGTAGTTACTGTTATGTCTGGCAGATGTACTGGAGCAATGGACTGTGTAATAGTGTTAGGGCATAAAAACAAAGGGAGGTAACTGATACCTCATCCAGGTATTTAGGGGAGACAATTGGTCCTAATATACGTTATACTATCACTGAATAAAGTGGGGCATACACATATACCAATATGTCAAACAGGACAACTGCTTCTGTTTTCAAAAGATTTCACACTACCACTGTATCAAGGGGAGGCAACTGATAAGAAAATTAATATTTTTCATTTTTTTTTGATTAACTGAATTCAAGACAATTAAATAGTAGCCATTTGCATGTAATTGACTTTCGATACGGTTTGAAAAAATTGAATCGTTGTGAAATAAGGGAATAAATAATCATACTATCACAGTATTATGATATTGTTCTTTTGCAATGTTAATTTGATCCTCACAAACTTCACAAATATCAGGATAGTAAACATGCTGTAAATTGTGAACAGAAAAAAAAAATGTTTTTATATCTTTTCTTTACAGACCTGTATAGAGTTGCACTAAAATCTGAAGCAGAGGCATAAGAAAATTCTTGACTTTTGTTTTATTTCTTGAACTTTATCAGATTCCAATCTACCACACCCTATAAAAATACAAAGACCTATGAAATGTACTCGAGTATTTTAGGTAACTGTTCTTGAAGAATCTAAGTGAGATTTATTGTTATGGCTGGTGTTATTGGGCCAGATACGGAGGCTGGGGATGTCCATCACTCGGTGTTTATCACTGATCTACCTTCTATCTCTACCTCTCGGTGGCAAGTGATTCATAAACTCTGTCTGTTATTCGCCCTTATCTCGCCCCGATCGGATGTATTATTCTTCACCTCTCTCTCCCACTACAGGTGGTAAGAACGGCTTCTGATCCCTGTGTTAGTGTCATTTCTTCTATCAATCAAGTACAGATATTTCCCTATGTGTAGCCACACCCATTTCTTAAAATATTATTTTTTAGCAATATTGTTGAACGTTCAAATGTTTTTTATTCTGTGTGAAACTTTCTGAATTTTAAAATATGTTGAAAAACGATATTCGAACACGTGGCTGCATTGCTATTACCAAGTAGATAATGATAATTAAGAGTGTCAGTTTTGCTGCATTATGCGAAAATTGATCGCAGGAAATGAGCTTTTTTGGAAAAACTTAGCAGATATGTTTTCATTTAATTTTTTCAAAAAAAATTGTGAAAAGTGTTGCCACTCATTAACTCATTTTCAGTTGTCAGGTAAATGTACCTGAAGTGGATGCATTGCAGACACATGTTTAAGTCCGTTAAATTGAACAGTTATCAGCAGGCCAGCTATTTCACAACTAAATGATCATCAGGTTTTGATATTGGTTTGTTATAGGTTTCCAATAAAGGAGTGTTTTCAAATTGTTCCTGTTTCCATTTCATGAAGACGTAAAAGGTTATGCTCACTTTTTAAGACTGCTCGTAATCATGGTCACCAAAATGATTGATACAAAGCTAAAATATGTATCACTTTAGCAACCCTGCAAAGCATTATTGTAACATAAGTCAACGTGACGTTGAAATGACATGATATATTGTCATGGGATTTAGAATGTATCTTGTCATGTAGATGTGGATGCAGTCATACGGATTATTGCAACTTAATCGTTTTCCTGTTTAGGTCTGTATACTGTTTAAGAGTTTTCATGTTTTATGAAATCTAAATTATGGTTTCTATTGTTTGTTGTCTAGTGAAAGTGTTAACCATTTCAGAGGAGAAGTTTTTTCTCAGATGAATCATAAAGAATCACAACAAAAAAAGACATACATTCTTTATCTCTTGCTTTTTTTGAACATGTTAGAAATACACCTAAGCTTATGTAGTTTTCATATAGCTTCCTCTATAGCACTTAGGCTACAATACCTCTGACTCAAAATAGGCTGTGGGCTTAATACAGGACAATAAATTTCAATTTTTTTTTTGTCTAACTCTACTGAACAGTAGTAGCCGTAGATTGACTTATTACCAAGCATGGATGTATTTCTAGAAGACTTGAGGAACTTGAGCAAGTCCGGGCATTGACTTCCAATCACATAGTTAATTTGAATTTATGGCAGATCTACCGCAGCCAGACTGGTTCTGTAAATTTTGAAATTAAGTCGAAAGATCAATGCTGGCCTGATGAAGGAAGTGTTGCAGCTGGCGTGATTCTGTTTCGGAGACAGGATGTCAAAACTTGTCAGATGCTGATAACATGGGCGATGAAATGATACCTTCAATGAATATATGTTTGAAAATAAATGAAGAGATAAGTTTTGCATACATACTGTTTTCTTAAAAAACTAATTGATAGATAAGAGGGCTTAAGATGATAGACAGCAGGATATATACCTGTACTTTAGACTGTATTTCAATATTTGTTACCAGAAAGGGGAATTTTGAAATGCTATGAAGAAGAATGGGATGGTTTTAACTCACAGGTGATACAAATTTTTCTTCATTTTTTTGGTAAGTGGTAGTGGAACACTCAGTCCCAAAGAGGAAGTGGTTGTCGGATTGGTATAAAAAAAAAAAACCTGTGTAATTTAATTTGAGTAATTCAAGGTTTTTTTTTAGTTGAATGATATATATAGCTGATAGGATGAGTGTGTTTAACATATAGAGGTAGACGGATGTCTTATCTGTGTGAGCAGGGTACGGAGGCTGGCTGCAGGGGGCTGAGGAGGGCCCTATCTGTTGGACCAAGGGGGGAAGCCCACACAGTACTTATCCACTGTAACTAACATGGCTCTGGGAGTGACATGGGGTACTAGCGGTTTACAGTAAGGAAATGATTCATATTCAGGATTATAACTGAAGTTTTAGAGATGATATCGAAAAAAATGTGTTTCTGTGAAGTAAATCTGTGAACTACAAGCAATTCAATCGTGCTCTGTTGGACTGGTAAACACTGAGCGTGCTGTATCTCCCTCCAAAATGAAGGAGCTCCAGGATGTACTAGATAATTTGTTAAATCATCTGAATTCACAGCTTACTGCAATCGACCAAGACGTAAGTTCCAAGGCTTCCTTGTAAATTTTTCTATGACTAGAAATGCTGACTTTAAACTTTTGCAATGGAATTTGGTTATAAACTACGCCATTTTGGTTCTTTAATGACCACTTGAATTGTCTGATCCTGCGACTTGGTGTAATTTGGTTTCAGACGTCTGTATCTTGTGTATTGTAATGTAGGTCCTTGTTAATATATGGTTGATGTGGAAAATGTCTTTCATTGCAATTGTTCCAAGTAGATTGTAGTTCCTCTTGTCTTTGGGCTTTTGATTTAGGAAGGAGAAAGAGAAGAAAAAAGAAAAAAAAGAGAAATAATGCACTTGTATGTGAATATATCTAGTTATCTACAGCTTAAAATCATCTGATCCTGTAAATTACCAAATGTCTTATTATCTTTTGATGAACATCAAAGTTTCAAGTTCTCTTACAAAATACATTGATAAAAACTAAATTTCTCAACATATACCCACATTTTTTTTTTTTTTTTTCATGAAATAAGATATTCAACCTTTCTCAATCATATTAAGTAATTAAGTAAAATGCATCGGACACTGATTCACAGGTAGTGCAAGAACAGTATATAAATGCAGCACTGACTTTAGGTACAGTTCAAGGTTTAACCGGGGCATCTGTAGACTAATATACTTACAAAGAGGTACCAGTGTACCAAAGTCCACGCTGATGATGATATGTGGTAGTGTAGATTCTCACATGTGTTTGGGAACTGAACTCGATGACCTAGCACCAGTCTGTGATGAGGAATGCATGCATTAGACCCAAAGAAAGTGATAAAATTCTGTTCATACATTCTTATTTATGATATCGATGCATTTCCGGTTGATTTTGACATTTTTATGATAGGAAAAAGTTATGTTCCTGCTTATATATCTTAATTAGATTCATGTTGTACCCATCCTCGGCATTCCATGAAGGACCCCTCAGTCCAATCCCCAACCTGTCTCAGCTATTTTTATACCAATTAAGGTCTACAATAAGTTATATAGTTGATGCTAATTGAAAATGCACATATGTGTAGAGATATTTATATAGGAACAAAGATATTTATATATATGTGTAGAGATATTTATATATATGTGTAGAGATATTTATATAGGAACAAAGATATCTATATATATGTGTAGAGATATTTATATAGGAACAAAGATATTTATATATATGTGTAGAGATATTTATATATATGTAGTCTATCGCTGTACTAATAGTATACATGGATACCTTGACTTTAATTGAATTCTGCATGTTGCAAATGGTCTCCTGCAGCTAAAAGTGTCTCGATGATGGGATGCTTAGATAACGAGGATTTTGTAAAAGGAAATTAGACATGTCTCGATAATGGGATGCGTAGATTATGAGGATTTTGTAAAAGGAAATAAGACATGTCTTGATGATGGGATGCCTAGATAACAAGGGTTTTGTAACAGGAAATAAGACATGTCTTGATAGTGGGATGCCTAAATTATGACGATTTTGTAACAGGAAATTAGACATGTCCTCCAAAACAATGGTTGGAGGAAAGAAGTAAATACATTTAGTGGTACTTGGCTAGAATGCTTTTTAATAAAATGTCATGGTATTTCACGCTGGGAAGTCTTAATAGGGACTGTCAGAAACAGTAAGTTTCTGATCAAGGTTGTATAAGGTATAAGCTTTAAGATGATTTTCAATTCCATTATATTTGATAATCTCGTTATAACAACAGTTAACTACTCAAACTGTATATGTTGACTATAGATTTGTGGGCAAGCTTACTAAGCAAGCTGTATTCAATGCAAGGCAACCATGATGCCTGATAGCAGACGGCATTTGAGTGTGCAGTCCTTCCTGTCTTGTTGATAAAAAAAGGACATTTTTTAAAAAAGTATTCTTTGCATGCTGTGATCTAGCTGGGTTTTTTTTAAGTTAACATTTTGATGTTTTTAAAAAAGAAATCAGGCGATTGGATTTTAAAGAGTAACACCACATGTTCTTTTATCCTGATTGAGTAAACTTTAACCCATGTCTATTGCAGTTTTAGTTGTAAATACCAGCAGGTCGTGTAAAAAGCTCACCAACCAACTCTGTGTCAGTAATCATGTTTTGGCTGCTTGCATTGACATATTCTAGGATTAAAAGATGGCTATATTTAGACCTGTAGCAACATGGTTGACTGCAAAGATGTACACAGTAGGATTTGTCTATCTTTCATCAAAGCATCAAAGTTCATTTTTATCTGTAGAGTACTAAATGAAGGTTAAGATGTTGACTCGGCTCATTGTTACACGGTGATTGTTGTGGTAAATACCAATTTCCTGGAACAATTGAAATGGATGAAAATTAGGTTAACTATCATGAATATTTTGTCTTAATTTGGAAAGAAAATGACCAATATGAAGACTTTGTCAAGAGAGTGTGATGTATTTATTACACTTTTCATCAGTTAACATAAATTTTTGACAATTTTCAGGTATGAACAATGTTATGCGTAGAACTAGAAGAGAATTCCAGGTGAAAATTGACTCAGGTCAATATTGGCCCCAAAAAACAGAGCAAAAACCTGGACATTCAGTTTATAACGCTTTGATAATCAACAGATAAACAAAGATTATAAGACCGGTCATTTATAGGACAACTGCACTAGAATTATCTCAACTAAAGAAGAGCATTCCTTGTGCACAAATTAAATAGTAAAAATATGGTGAGAAGATCAGGCATATATATATAGTGTTTATATTAGTCAGAAACATGCATAGCACGCTGCATGTAATTGTTAACATATGTGCTGTTCATATTTACAAAGCTGCAACAGTTCCGGGTAATGAGATGAGTGGGTGTAGTCAGACATTTTATGGAGCTACAAAAGATTTTTTTCATATTTCTAATGTCCATTATATATAAACACAGAAATAGCTAAAAATTGTTGGTGATTACAATTTCTTCACAGTGCCATCATAATACATGCGTGGCCTTTTGTGGCTCAACAGATGCCCAATGCACAATTTAACACGCAAATTGACGGAAAACTGTAAGTTGAGTCGACAAACAAGCTATTTTGAGGGCATGTCCTATAAAACAGAATTGCCAAAAATAGACCTTAGCTTGTGATACTTGTTTCTTGTGTAATGTAATCCTTTTGAACGTTGATCTCCATCTGAATAAAACTGTGCAGAATTTATGAGTTTGATAACTCCAAAGTGAATATAAGATAAGGTTTTTATTTAATTAAAATTTAAGTAATGTAAATTGGGAGGGATGAAAACGTCATGACAGGTATATTTAAGTGTTTTACATCAGAATGTTCATATGAACAGGTTTACATGATATACCATACTTTTTTCCCCTGTTGCATTGATGTACTTGGGTTATGGCCTAATTGTACCAGCTACAGGTATATAATCCACAGCCTAATTATACCAGCTACAGGTATATAATCCACAGCCTAATTATACCAGCTACAGGTATATAATCCACAGCCTAATTATACCAGCTACAGGTATATAATCCACAGCCTAATTATACCAGCTACAGGTATATAATCCACAGCCTAATATATATACCAGCTACAGGTATATAATCCACAGCCTAATTATACCAACTACAGGTATATAATCCACAGCCTAATTATACCAGCTACAGGTATATAATCCACAGCCTAATTATACCAGCTACAGGTATATAATCCACAGCCTAATTATACCAGCTACAGGTATATAATCCACAGCCTAATTATACCAGCTACAGGTATATAATCCACAGCCTAATTATACCAGCTACAGGTATATAATCCACAGCCTAATTATACCAGCTACAGGTATATAATCCACAGCCTAATTATACCAGCTACTGATATATAATCCACAGCCTAATTATACCAGCTACAGGTATATAATCCACAGCCTAATTATACCAGCTACAGGTATATAATCCACAGCCTAATTATACCAGCTACAGGTATATAATCCACAGCCTAATTATACCAGCTACTACAGGTATATAATCCACAGCCTAATTATACCAGCTACAGGTATATAATCCACAGCCTAATTATACCAGCTACAGGTATATAATCCACAGCCTAATTATACCAGCTACAGGTATATAATCCACAGCCTAATTATACCAGCTACAGGTATATAATCCACAGCCTAATTATACCAGCTACAGGTATATAATCCACAGCCTAATTATACCAGCTACAGGTATATAATCCACAGCCTAATTATACCAGCTACAGGTATATAATCCACAGCCTAATTATACCAGCTACAGGTATATAATCCACAGCCTAATTATACCAGCTACAGGTATATAATCCACAGCCTAATTATACCAGCTACAGGTATATAATCCACAGCCTAATTATACCAGCTACAGGTATATAATCCACAGCCTTATTATACCAGCTACAGGTATATAATCCACAGCCTAATTATACCAGCTACAGGTATATAATCCACACTAATTATACCAGCTACAGGTATATAATCCACAGCCTAATTATACCAGCTACAGGTATATAATCCACAGCCTAATTATACCAGCTACAGGTATATAATCCACAGCCTAATTATACCAGCTACAGGTATATAATCCACAGCCTAATTATACCAGCTACAGGTATATAATCCACAGCCTACCAGCTACAGGTATATATACCTAATTATACCAGCTACAGGTATATAATCCACAGCCTAATTATACCAGCTACAGGTATATAATCCACAGCCTAATTATACCAGCTACAGGTATATAATCCACAGCCTAATTATACCAGCTACAGGTATATAATCCACAGCCTAATTATACCAGCTACAGGTATATAATCCACAGCCTAATTATACCAGCTACTACAGGTATATAATCCACAGCCTAATTATACCAGCTACAGGTATATAATCCACAGCCTAATTATACCAGCTACAGGTATATAATCCACAGCCTAATTATACCAGCTACAGGTATATAATCCACAGCCTAATTATACCAGCTACAGGTATATAATCCACAGCTACTCCACAATTATACCAGCTACAGGTATATAATCCACAGCCTACAGGTATATAATACCAGCTACAGGTATATAATCCACAGCCTAATTATACCAGCTACAGGTATATAATCCACAGCCTAATTATACCCTACATATATAATCCACAGCTACAGGTATATAATCCACAGCCTAATTATACCAACTACAGGTATATAATCCACAGCCTAATTATACCAGCTACAGGTATATAATCCACAGCCTAATTATACCAGCTACAGGTATATAATCCACAGCCTAATTATACCAGCTACAGGTATATAATCCACAGCCTATTATTATACTACAGGTATATAATTACCAACTACAGGTATATAATCCACAGCCTAATTATACCAGCTACAGGTATATAATCCACAGCCTAATTATACCAGCTACAGGTATATAATCCACAGCCTGATTATACCAGCTACAGGTATATAATCCACAGCCTAATTATACCAGCTACAGGTATATAATCCACAGCCTAATTATACCAGCTACAGGTATATAATCCACAGCCTAATTATACCAACTACAGGTATATAATCCACAGCCTGATTATACCAGCTACAGGTATATAATCCACAGCCTAATTATACCAGCTACAGGTATATAATCCACAGCCTAATTATACCAGCTACAGGTATATAATCCACAGCCTAATTATACCAGCTACAGGTATATAATCCACAGCCTAATTATACCAGCTACAGGTATATAATCCACAGCCTAATTATACCAGCTACAGGTATATAATCCACAGCCTAATTATACCAGCTACAGGTATATAATCCACAGCCTAATTATACAGCCTACAGGTATATAATCCACACCTAATTATACCAGCTACAGGTATATAATCCACAGCCTAATTATACCAGCTACAGGTATATAATCCACAGCCTAATTATACCAGCTACAGGTATATAATCCACAGCCTAATTATACCAGCTACAGGTATATAATCCACAGCCTAATTATACCAGCTACAGGTATATAATCCACAGCCTAATTATACCAGCTACAGGTATATAATCCACAGCCTACCATCCACAGGTATATAATAGCTACAGGTATATAATCCACAGCCTAATTATACCAGCTACAGGTATATAATCCACAGCCTACCAGCTACAGGTATTATACCAACTACCTAATTATACCATCTACAGGTATATAATCCACAGCCTAATTATACCAGCTACAGGTATATAATCCACAGCCTAATTATACCAGCTACAGGTATATAATCCACAGCCTAATTATACCAGCTACAGGTATATAATCCACAGCCTAATTATACCAGCTACAGGTATATAATCCACAGCCTAATTATACCAGCTACAGGTATATAATCCACAGCCTAATTATACCAGCTACAGGTATATAATCCACAGCCTAATTATACCAGCTACAGGTATATAATCCACAGCCTAATTATACCAGCTACAGGTATATAATCCACAGCCTAATTATACCAGCTACAGGTATATAATCCACAGCCTAATTATACCAGCTACAGGTATATAATCCACAGCCTAATTATACCAGCTACAGGTATATAATCCACAGCCTAATTATACCAGCTACAGGTATATAATCCACAGCCTAATTATACCAACTACAGGTATATAATCCACAGCCTAATTATACCAGCTACAGGTATATAATCCACAGCCTGATTATACCAGCTACAGGTATATAATCCACAGCCTAATTATACCAGCTACATGTATATAATCCACTGCCTAATTATACCAGATACTGATATATAATCCACAGCCTAATTATACCAGCTACAGGTATATAATCCACAGCCTAATTATACAGGTATATAATCCACAGCCTAATTATACCAGCTACAGGTATATAATCCACAGTCTGATTATACCAGCTACAGGTATATAATCCACAGCCTAATTATACCAGCTACAGGTATATAATCCACAGCCTAATTATACCAGCTACAGGTATATAATCCACAGCCTAATTATACCAGCTACTGATATATAATCCACAGCCTAATTATACCAGCTACTGATATATAATCCACAGCCTAATTATACCAACTATAGGTATGTAAGCCAAAACACATGCATTTTTTTTCAATCTTTTGGTTTTTTTCATCTTGAAGATAATTGAAATTTGACACACATTTGAAATAATAGGTATAATATGATGTCATGCTGGAATCATACATGTTTCTAGTGACACCAGTAAGCTTTGATCTTCTCAGTACTATTGTTAATGTTTGATTTTTTTTATACATTTCATTTCCATTCTTTATGGGTGACCTTTGTATTTAGAGCTATGTTTGACCTGTGACGTTTGTATCTGGTTTCATCAATGACCTATGACCTTCGCATCTCATTTTATTAGATTAATGACCTATGACTTTTGCCCATACACTAGGTAACATTGGATATGACCACCCAAAAAACTGTGTCCCTTTGATTATCCATCTGATGACCCTATGACCTTTGGTTTTTTATAGATAAATCCAAACAGCAAAGCCTATAATGAGGGCGTAATTGTGGGCGACTATGTTGAAGCCATTAATGGGCAGAAGGCGGAAGGATTGCAGCATGGAGATGCCCAGCAACTCATTAAAACAGCCAATCAGGAGCTTAAACTGCAACTTCATAGGTAAGCACTACAGCAGTAAGCTTGGTAGGTAATATAGTTAGCCAATCAGAATCATTTGATGAATTTTTTTTTAAGTCCTGTGTTTTAGAGATGAAAGCCAAAATCATGAGGATATACATTGCAAGGACATCTAATATTATTGAAAAAACAACAGAACAGCATAAATGACTTAGTCATTATGTAGTGAACTAAAATGGTATTCAATATGTCATAAATGAAGGATTTGTCAGTACATTATTAATCGTTTCTTGTTTCAGATCCGGCCCCACAATAAATGGTCATGGTCAAGTGAACGGAGGTCTGCCACACAAGGATAAACACAGCATATCAGGTATACTGTCACTTTCTGTCTAGAAAATAGGGTCACTTCCTGTCAGGATAGTAGGATCACTTCCTGTCAGAATTTTAGGATCACTTCCTGTCAGGACTGTAAAGTCACTTCCTCTCTGGACAATAGAATCACATCCTGTCACAGCAACATAGTCATTTCCTGTCTGGGCAGTATGGTCAGTTGGAAGTAGGTTCACTTCATGTCAACACAGAGGGGTCATTTACTGACAGGACTGTAAACAGTCACTTCCTGTATAGCTAGTATGCATGGTCACTTCCTTTGTTGGCATTATGATCACTCAATGTCCCGGCATGCAGTATGGACACTTCAAGTCATTTTTGACAGAGCAGTTTGACCATTTCTTGACAAGTCCAGTAGGTTCCTGTCAGGTTAGTGTTGTAACTTCTTGTTCAGGCTGTGCAGTCACTTCCTCTTAGCCCATTATGATCACTTCCTGTCAGGGCAATATTTTTCACTTCCTGTTAGGACAGTATTGTCACTTCATATAAACATGTATTGCCTAAAATTGCCTGAAAAACTAAGGCAATTTTTGTTTTGAAATAGTGATAAAACCTTGATTTAGGCCAATGGAACTGTGAGTAGAGAATATACAGGTAAGAAAAAGGTATGAGGTGGCATTGTCAGCATTGTCAGCAGGACAAAAAGTATTGTAGACTGTCTTTTTTATGTCCCTCGATCAAAAAATTGGGGTCATTTTGTTTTTGTGTCATTGTCAACTTTAACCTTGCCCATAACTATTGCATCGTAAGATGTAGGGCTCTCGTATTTGGCATGTGTATTCCTTGTGTCAAAATCTTTTCGGTGGTACCAAAATATCCGTTGGAAAAAATTAACATTGACCATAATTATTGCACCATAAGAGGTAGGGCTTTCTGAATTGATCAAATAACATTTATCACATACTAAAATGAAAAACGGAATTTTACTTACTGTGTCACTACTGTTCACCATCATATTTACAAAATGAATTGCCTTGTTTTCAAAACTGTTACATAACATTTATAACTAGTGTTAAATTTGAGAGGAGTTTTTCGAACCAAAGAAATGGTCAAGATAGACATTCAAAATCACCCATGGATATCGGGATAGCATAGAGACGTTGCTGAAAGTGTATAAAATATGTATATAGTCAACAACATGATAAATGTTTTTGATGTCCCTTTAAAATCCAGATTCAGAGAAATTTATGTTAATGAAGAAAAGATTATGTAAAGCTGTAAAAATCAACACTACAGGCAGCCTCCAATCTTGTCTACAGTAAAGGCTTTACCAGTTCATGGTAAACTTTTTCAGGCATTGGGACATCAAAGATACAGAGTTTGTAAACATAAATAATGGCAATTTGTGTTATTTAGTAAACATTTTACTTGATGTGTAAACTGTACAGAATCCTGTGGATGATCTGTTCCCCAGTAAAATCTCTTCAGCATAATTCAGAGTTAAATCGACTTTCTGAAAGTAGGTTAGTGGAAGGTGTATTGGAGTCAGCCATCAGTCAGTATGCATTCTATCGATATGTTTGTCATGTTGTTATTTTGAGGTGGGGTCTCCTTGTATTAGCTGGCAGCAACCTCATTAAACAACATACAGGAGGTTTGTCACATACTATCCCCACCAACTAGGGTAAGGTAACGTGCCAAAATACGACCAGGAAAGTCTGCTGTAACACCTTATTTTCCTGTTAAGCAATATATCTCGTCTTTATCCCTTTCCCTTCCAATCCTAAGTTAACTATTGCAGTCAGACTTGTATCTGAGGATATTCTGTGATGTCTGTAGCCTAACATATTGTCCTGTATTTTCGATCGCTCACTATTGATTTTTGCATGTGATTTCTTTTCTTTTTTTTTATATGCAATATTTAATTTAAGATAATAGATTTGATTGTGCATGAATTAGTTAAGATACATGTTGCTAATCACTTAAATATTACTTGTTGTATATTCTTACCATTTTGATACATTTTCTACAGGAATATTTCCCAGCATGCCTACCAAGATTGACCAATCAGATAACACTTTGCAAAATAAAGCCTTTGTCAGGGATCCAATTTTGAATTTGCCCCACCCATCAGATCACATGACTAAGCTATATCCTGCCTCTCATTATTCTGTGAACTATTCCCCGGGACTGTACAGTTCCATGCCACTTCATATTAGCCAATCAGCTGCCATGTACAATGCCCAACCATTTTGTGTTGACCAATCAGCGGGAATGTTTCATGCCTCGTTGAAGATGATCGACCAACCACAAGGCTTGTTCAGGGCCACACTTCAGTTAGTTGACCCACCTCCCTCGGAACTTTTCCGAGCCGTACCATTTGTGATTGGTCAGTCTAAAGAAGGGGGCTGGGCGACGAAGGATGACAGAACACACGAGATGCCATGTAAGGTCATAGGTGTGAGGCATGGCTTGTTTGCTTTAACACTGATGGGTGACATGCAGTTTCCCTCACGCTTTTGTGAAGATTTCCTGTCTGATGTGCTTTTGTTTTCTTCTTTACGAGTGTGGTAGCTGTTTTTGTTTTATTTTCAGATGAAGAGTCTAGGTTTTTCATTGTGATTCTATATATAAAGAGCTTGCTGTTCAGTACAAATGTTTTCACACATGTCCAGAACACACAACACAAATATATTATTCATGATTGAAAAAATTAATGTGTATTAAAAAAGAACAGAACACTCTAAAATCATATCGTAAACATTCCTCATATTTCTGCTCGAAATCGGCTTCAGGTCCTTAAATTTGTTAATTGGACAACATTCCAGAAGCTAAGACAACCAGACCAAAATTTTATACCTTCACCTGAAAAAGAGGTTGGGGGGAAAAAACATGCATTGTCATATTGGTGTGTTTGATTATAAAATACGTAAGACTGTCCAAGAAAGAAATGATGCTGTTGTAGAGAGGTGACCTGTATAGACAAATTAACAGTAATTCAAAAAAGTTGATCACTGTTGGGATTTACTAACAGAAGTTGGTGTAGACAAATGCTTTCACTTTCAGTTTTCAAAGATTCTGTTTCAGAAGTAGCTATTACATTACCTAAGCATTAATTGATTTGTGCTTTTAGTAAAGGCAGTAGGGTTTTAGTATAGGCAGTAGGGTTTTAGTATAGGCAGTAGGGTTTTAGTATAGGCAGTAGGGTTTTAGTATAGACAGTAGGGTTTTAGTATAGGCAATAGGGTTTTAGTATAGACAGTAGGGTTTTAGTATAGGCAGTAGGGTTTTAGTATGGACAGTAAGGTTTTAGTATAGGCAGTAGGGTTTTAGTATAGGCAGTAGGGTTTTAGTATAGGCAGTAGGCAGTAGGGTTTTAGTATAGACAGTAGGGTTTTAGTATAGGCAGTAGGTTTTTAGTATAGACAGTAGGGTTTTAGTATAGGCAGTAGGTTTTTAGTATAGACAGTAGGGTTTTAGTATAGACAGTAGGATTTTAGTATGGACAGTAGGGTTTTAGTATAGGCAGTAGGGTTTTAGTATAGGCAGTAGGGTTTTAGTATGGACAGTAGGGTTTTAGTATGGGCAGTAGGGTTTTAGTATAGGCAGTAGGGTTTTAGTATAGACAGTAGGGTTTTAGTATGGACAGTAGGGTTTTAGTATGGACAGTAGGGTTTTAGTATAGACAGTAGGGTTTTAGTATGGACAGTAGGGTTTTAGTATAGGCAGTAGGGTTTTAGTATGGACAGTAGGGTTTTAGTATAGGCAGTAGGGTTTTAGTATGGACAGTAGGGTTTTAGTATGGACAGTAGGGTTTTAGTATGGACAGTAGGGTTTTAGTATAGGCAGTAGGGTTTTAGTATGGACAGTAGGGTTTTAGTATAGGCAGTAGGTTTTTAGTATAGACAGTAGGGTTTTAGTATAGGCAGTAGGGTTTTAGTATAGACAGTAGGGTTTTAGTATAGCCTGTAGTTTTTTAGTCGCTATGTCAAGAGTGTGGCTTTTCCTTGCATAGAGTGTATGTAGATGAAAGTGTATCTACATGTACAATGTGTATGTCAAAAGACATGTGTCTATCAAACAAGACATGTCTTTCACACAAGATGTGCCTATAACACAAGAAATGTATCTATCACACAATATGTATCCATCACATATGTCTATCATACACGATGTATAGATCACACATGACATATGTCTATCACACAAGGCATGTGTCAATAGTAATAGACACATGTCAATCACACAAGATGTGTCTATCACAAAAGACATCTGTATATCACACAAGACATCTGTCCATCACACAAGATGTGTCCATCAAACAAGATGTGTCTATCACACAAGACATCTGTCTATCACAAAAGACATCTGTATATCACACAAGACATCTGTCCATCACACAAGATGTGTCTATCACACAAGACATCTATATATCACACAAGACATCTGTGTGGACACAAGACATCTGTATATCACACAAGACATCTGTCTATCACACAAGACATCTGTATATCACACAAGACATCAGTCTATCACACAAGACATCTGTACATCACACAAGATGTGTCTATCACACAAAACATCTGTCTATCACACAAGACATCTGTATATCACACAAGACATCTGTATATCACACAAGACATCTGTCTATCACAAGACATCTGTATATCACACAAGACATCTGTATATCACACAAGACATCAGTCTATCACACAAGACACCTGTACATCACACAAGATGTGTCTATCACACAAAACATCTTTCTATCACACAAGTTAGTTTGATCTAGATATATCGGTCTCTAGATATTAACATTAAGGTCCCTCTGGCATTTGTTTCTAAGCAGAGACATTTTAGAGGTATAAAGAGTATGTAGAATCAATAAAACTAATTATGCGGGATGCCAGCTTCAATTATTTTCATTTTGAGTGACACAATCTCAATTCTTGGTATTCTGTAAAGTTAGCAATAGTAAATATATAGGTTGTGTGACAATGGAAGGGTCTATTTACAAATCCAAAATTTTTGATGTTTTACCTTGTCTCACAATTGCTATATCCAAAACTGTACCTTTATCTTTTGAAAATGATAATCAAGAAGTATTTGACAGAATGGTATTTGGTCACTTACATAGTTGATATTCAGATTGAAATGTTTTCATACAGTCAGTGGTTCTTGACTTAAATCAATGTTCAAAATAATAAGTGAATTTAGACCTTTAACTTAAAGAAAATTTTTTTATATTTCAATAAATCTTTATTTTGATTTAGAAAACTTAGAAAGACAATTACTATTACAGTTGAATGATGAATTAAAGATGGGATATTAATTCAAAATTCTTATATTATAACTTCCTACATACCGTTAAATAGATTATAAGGGAGCAGATTTTGCCTTTGTTTTAGATGGTTGATTTGTGAATGTTAATTCAGGTTTATGTTGCATTGGATGGGTTTAGTGTGCTGCCTGCTGTTTAGTTGAAACTTACAGATTTGTGATTTGAGGAATTTAAAAAAGATGTTGAAGAATGTATGATGGGATCAGGAAACTGAACTAGTTAAACATTACTGATAGAACTAACAACAAATATTAAAACCTATAGATTGCATGCTTAAACAGCAGAAATGTAAACTTGATGTCTCATGGCAGACTACTTAGTACCATGTTTTACTTAGAGAGCTAAGAGTGACATTTTCTGTTGGCATACTGTTTCAGGGGAGACAACTACGAAACAGTACAAACCAGTGTCTTTCGGCAGCAGCTCATCCTTGAACATAGAGAACAGAGTTAGCCCTGCCCAAATGTCCTCCGCTGCCAGTACCACCTCTGCACAGTCCCTCCCCTCACCGCCCCTCCTCGTCACGTCCAAAGGTATGTATCAAAACCATGTCTCTGTTTATAAGTTCTATCACTCTAACGAACGGATTGACATATAAACCCATTAGTCAGTGAAAATGTCATTATATGATATAGGATAACATTTTTTAGCAGCTGGTCAGCTGATTGTGTTTGAATGCTTCTCTGAGGAAATAATTTCCAAATTTTTTGACAATTTTTGTCAGAATGTAAAATAAGGGATAGATTTTCCTATCAAACAAGATTTTAATTTGAAGATAAAAAAGATTTACAGTATGAAATTTCCTATTTGATTCAATGATTTTTTTGTTGTCATACTTCATTGGAAACTGGTTTAATATATTTGAAAATTATAGCTTTTGAGATTTCTGTAAAAGTCCAGAGTTGTAATGTGAAAATGATACTGTCATTCATCGTTGATTTTACCTCTAATTTAATGTAAGTGTTTTAAATCTTTTGTGTTGGAATCAGTAAAGACAGATGCCTTGAGTGGGGTTGAAGAGTTATCTCCCCTATACTGTTACCATTTTGTATTTTCATGATAACCTTTTGCTACTCTTTGATTTCCGCTCGCACCTTTTCATAGTTATAGTGACCTACTGTTTTGACCCTCTCACTGTAATAACTTTTAGAAGTGATTTTTACCCACACACATTTTCTTATGTTTAAGGAAGTATACAAGCATTAATCTGCTTTCGTGTTCTGATTTTGTGACAAACATAAAGTATGAATGACTTGACAGATATCTTTGAAATCAGTTAAGTCAGGAATATATGAAAAACAAAAATTGAAAAAAGGAAAAAAAAAAAAAACCAAAAAAAATTGGAACGAAAAATATATTAGTAATCACCAAATTAAAAAGTCATAGATCTACTTTTTACTCATTTCAAAATTTGTATGGTCAGATTTTGCAACACACATGCTTGTATGTTACCTGTAGAAAATAGAGCTTATGTTGTGTTTATTTTTAGCATCAGGCTCCGACTCTGTCACCTCAAGTCCGAGGTTTAAATCCAAGATTATCATTCCACTCTCTCCGAAGCCTTTACAGAAAATAAGGGGTAATAAAGGGATTATCCCAGTTTAACTTAAAAAGAGTTGTTTTTTTTTTTTTTTTTTTGCTGTGTGTAGTTATTTGCATTTAGAGTTATCCCCCTCTAATAGCTCTCTAATGTTTAACAAAACCCTTCATTCAGACATGCAGACACTATATGAGCGAAATTTAGGAGAGTTCAGGTTTGTCTTATTTTTATGATTACACGTAATGTTGCTTTGCACCTTAAGCTTTTCAATTCAAATCTTTTTTTCAGAATAACTTTCTGATCCTCATTAGTTTTTTTTTCTTATCAACTTTTTTTGTTCAAAATAATTGACTGCATCATTGGTTTTTATTTCCAAACTATTTGCAAATTTCCCTTCCTTGTAGGTCTGTTTTCTAAATGTATGGAGTAGGGGGGGCATTTTTAAAACTGTAATAACATAATAAAGAATTAAATGTCTTTTTCGTGCGGTTGTTTTTGTCCTGAACAGACTGAGGTTAACATTTGACAAATTTCAAAGGAATTTGTCGAACTTAAGTTTAAGGTATTAAGTGTGAAGGAGGATTCATGATTACGCATGTTGATATTTTGTCTGAATAACTCTTAACAATGGACATTAATGGATTACTGTTGTTTCAATAAAAGAAAGAAAATGATAGAATGTGTCGGTAAGATTGATTGAGATTGAAAACTGGTACATGTATAGATTTTGTAAAATTCAAAATTATTGATGCAAAATCAAATGTGCATTTATGTGTTTTAGTGAAAAGGGCTCATGTCATTTTTAGAGGGGAAAGAAAATAGATATTCTTAAGATGTTTTCATCTTCTTTCAATTACTTGATCTTATCGAAATCTAATATCTTCACTTAAGTACTTTTCCCTTCTGCAATATGTTTCTTGTTTTTTTGTTTTTTGTTTTTTTTTTTGTGGGAGGGGGGGGGATTGGGGATCAAAATTTAGTGTTAAATGAAAATAATCCTGCTCATTATCAGAAGTGCTACATCATCTCTGTACATTCATGTGTTTGATAGATGCTTTGTTTGGAATTAGGTTCCTTTTGTTGTGGGATATGAAATGGTAAGGACATTTTCTCCTCAACTATTATATATATCATGCATACACAGGTACAAATGTCTTACACTTGGTGTGGAGGCGCTGTAACAATTGCTTGTATGGAGAGGCTCATTGATAGAAAAGGGTTATGGTCATCCTATCGGTTCCAAAGCTAAACATCAATTTACTAAAAACTGGTTGGGGACAGTATTATTTAAAAGAAGTGGGATGGATAGTTGACCCCTGCATGAAACACTGACCCTGGCTTTCATGACCTTTGCCCTTTGACATTTTTTCAAGGTCATTCCCATATTTGGCTTCACATGCATGCCAGCATACCTGTAGCTAATAAGGCATGGTATAGATTTAGCTTTAATGTTTCATATTGTTTGGCAAATTGTTTCCGCTTCAGCAGATTGGGTAATTGGGGAAAAGTAATTTGCTGTCACAATAATGTATTTGACATAACGTCTGTAGAAGTCACTTTCATACATGACATTGAAGTGACCTTCATACGTACATCAAGTCAAATCACTCTAATATTCTGGTTGTTAAACACTGAGTGAAATGCCTTCAGATCTTATTCATTCATGAATAAGCACACCATATCTATTGCTGGGCAGAGAAGAATTCTTTGTCTTATTATAAGCCCACCCCTTAACCTCAAAGCTAGAAAAGAATAGAAGTTCTTATAACACAACCACAGTAGAAGATTAGAGTGTGATATTTTGATGGCAACATGGTCACCTTCATCAGACAAATGACCAAGCGTAATAGCACAGACATACATCATGTATGGGACTATGGGAAATCAACCAATTTCTTTGACTGTACCATAATCCTATGTATACTAAGGTCAAAAATAGTGTGACGAGATGGTAAACAGATAATAGACTGAAAAATACCGTATATCAAATGGTAACTATGTTCCTAATATTAGAACTAGAAGCAATGTCTTTGTCCCCTAGGCGTATCACATGATCAATAGAAATGAAAGTCATTTTTTTCAATTTTGATAAAAAATTTTCTATAGTTATTTGGACATTTTGAAATTTCCCAAACATTTATTTTGTTGGAGTAAGCTTACATATTCAAAATGTCTGCATATATATATAAGTTACAATATCTGGATAGCTTCAAATGTTGTATTTCTATACAACATTTATATCTAGCTGTGAGGAAAATTATGAACGTTTTCATGCAATGTTTGCACATGAAGAAATAATTGAAAAAAATGATGATAACAAACATGTATTAAGCATTGCGTCCTAGGCAGTGCCTGCATGTACACAAATACTGCCTACGTTTGTTTTGGATGATATATTGATATTGTAGCATGCTATATTATGTAGGTATGATAAATAGAACTAGACAATCTTAGATACGGAGGCTGCATGACGTGAGTCTCTCTGGGGAAAAAACTTCTGAGAAATATTGTAGATAAAAACAGTCTGCAGCAACTGTTGAATTAATGCATTCCTGACTAAATATAAACTGTTTTAGCAGTGTATAAATATACATTGTATGTCTCGGGATCATTTTCCAGTTCTGATTTTATAAGATGCAACGAAAATTGGAATTTTTCATTAAAAGAAAATTTGTTTTAATGACCATGAAAACATGTTTTCAATGTTTTTATCATGGTTTTGCATGTTATATGTAATCTTTGTGTAACAGTAATAAAATTTACAACTAAAATTTTGAAAACACAGGTTCAATATATACTTGTAGAGAATGTCATGTGATTTAGATAAAAACTACTACTTATGATATCTACCAAATTGTTTTAAATTTTCTTTTAGAAATGATTTTTAGATATCTGCAGTTTTTTCTTAAATTTCTTTGTATGATATACATGACTCTCTTATTCTGTTTGACGTCTAACATTTAGATTTATGTGTAATATAGATATTGTATGCATTCTACAATAGAATTTGTTTCACTGTTGTGTCAAATTAGTGTCAAATTAGCAAAAATTCTCACGTTAACCCTTACAATGAATATCCTTGACCTCTGACCTCTTGAAAAATTGTAAAATCATTGTAATGTTTATGATGAAATTTTGTTTGGGTATTTTGGTCAAATTTTGAGGCAGGTGTTTTAGATTCTGTTAAATTAAAGACAATTGTTGTTGATAAAACAGGTTAGATAATCTAGCCATCAGGAAAAATTACACAGACATGATAAAAAAAATGAGGGTGAGTGGTGGGGGGGGGGGATAAACAGAAATATGATTAGATAAGGAACACAATCAGAATGAGGTCAGGGTTAAATAACTGAGACATGATCAGACAGTGTGAGGGGGGCTACTGGAATGTGTGATCAGAAGGATGAGGGTGGGTGGGTAACTGGGATGTGATCAGAAGGATGGGGGTGGATGGGTGGGTAACTGGGATGTGATCAGAAGAACTCCGTTCGAGGGTTGGAAACTGGGATGTGATCAGAAGGACGGGGGTGGGTGGGTGGGTAACTGGGATCTGATCATAAGGACGGGGGTGGGAGGGAGGGTAACTGGGATGTGATCAGAAGGATGAGGGTGGGTGGATGGGTAACTGGGATGTGATCATAAGGACGGGGGTGGGTGGATGGGTAACTGGGATGTGATCAAAAGGATGGGGGTAGGTGGGTAGGTAACTGGGATGCGATCAGAAGGACGGGGGTGGGTGGGTGGGTAACTGGGATGTGATCAGAAAAACAAGGGTGGGTAAGTGGGTAATCAGATGCGATCAGAAGGACGGGGGTGGGTAAGGACGGGGGTGGGTGGGTGAGTGGGTAACTGGGATGCGATCAGAATGATGGAGGAGGGTGGATGGGTAACTGGGATGTGATCAGAAGGATTGGGGTGGGTAACTGGAATATGATCAGAAGGATGAAGGGGGTATAAGTAGGATGTGATCAGAAGGATGGGGATGGGTGGGTAACTGGGATGTGATCAGAAGGATGGAGGAGGGTGGGTAATTGGGATGTTATCATAAGAATGGAGGTTGGTGGGTAACTGGGATGTGATCAGAAGGATGGAGGAGGGTGGGTAATTGGGATGTTATCATAAGAATGGAGGTTGGTGGGTAACTGGGATGTGATCAGGAGGATGGGGTTGGGTGGGTGGGTAACTGGGATGTGATCAGAAGGATGGAGGGGGCATGTAAGTGGGATGTGATCAGAAGGTGTGAGAGGGGTGGGGGGAACTAGAAGGTTGGGGCAGGGGGTTGGGGTAGTAGTGGGATGAAATACCGTACAATACAACCAGAAAAGGTGGATGAGAAATTGTCAAAATATGGGATGGTATTACTGAAGATTGATCAGAAAGAAGGATTAAATGAAATGTGATCAGAAAAGGGGAATAATTGAGAAAGGGGCAGATAACTTAAACACAATAAGAAAATGGAGGATAACTGAGTAAGTTGTTTTTGCATCACAAGCTGCGCTCAGTACGACAACTGTAACTAAGGTGGCTAGATATATCTCTCTTGTGTGTGAAGATAAAGAACAAGATAAAAAAACTTTTTTTCAAGTTCTTTGAGCAAGGGTTGACTTTAACTGTAAGACACCATAATGTATGTATTTGATATGTATGCATTATTTTGTTGTCTATATATATGTATTATAGATAAAATCATTATGAAACATGCACAAACGAAACATCTCATTTACATATATCACACTAATGCTCAGACCTGTATCAAACAGAATTCTTGAAATCCTTTTATTAATTTTCCCATATTTAGGAAATGTATTCCTAAATGAAAAGTGTCTAATAGCTTGAAAAATTGAATTGATCTTTATATATACAGGTTTGATCACTTTCATTTCATTCTTTTGTCTGAAAATTATGTACTGGATGCCATTAGCCTAGTAGGGCAGGCAAGGGAGACAACTTTCTGTGAAATATATTTCAAAGATTATGAACAGTTTGGTGTAAAATTTGTCCATCATTTAATGTATACATTATTTACGGTAAATTTCCTTTGGTTTGATTGACAACTTTGTGTAGAAATTGATCATAACATATAAAAAATACAGCTTTATATTGACTGAAATGCTAATAAACCAATTGCTGCACAGTTAAGGTCCTTCATTGTCTGAAAAAAAAAAATGTAAAAAATTGGAGTTACGTCCCTTTCCTAATAAGAGTTCTGTCCCTTTTACACCTGAATGATATTCCCTGCTATAGTTATTATGTAAGAAAGAGCCCCTTGTTCAGTTAAATTGGTCATAAATTGACTATATCTTGTTGATAATTGTTGTCAGGTAATTAGTTACGTCCAATATCTATGTATATAAAGCGTGTTGAACAGAGTTATCTCCCTTGCACTGATAGCTGAATGGTTACATTTGATACTCTGACATTGAAAGCTGTAGAGTTGTTTCCCTTGCCTGAAATGCTAGTTATTTAATATACAATCTCCTACCCTAGATACAGCATGGGACTGCTCCTCGCCGAGCCTGTGGTCCACTTCCTACTACACCAGTGACTCAAACCTGTCAACGCCCCAAACCTCACCAGGCTCGCAGCGTCGTTACTTGGCAAGACATGCACCCAAACCTGTGTCCGTAACTGCACGCCCTAGTCAAAAAATGGCCCAAAACAGGGGCCCTGGCTCTGAACACAGAGACGCCAAGTCTCGAGGCATGGAGATGTTTTTGAAGCAGATGGAAAAATTAGCAAAGATAGGCGATGATGATGATGATGATACAGACACAGGTAGAGATGGAAAGCATGGCCGTGGGATTCCAGCATGATGTTTGACATCTCCCAAACCGGCATGACCGACATCTGACCATCCATCACCATTTTGGCATGTCTTCTCAACCATTGAAACATCTGGCATGATGTTGACCTAACATTAAGGCATGATAACCTTATTATCCTTTGAACTGCATGCTTCTTGTTCCTGGTTTTTTGGTACACACACTGCACGTAAAATGGGATCGTTAAAAGTTCTTGTTTTACCCTTTCATTTGTCCCTCCCCCTCCCCTTTGGTTCCATGGATATAATTACTTTCCGTGATTTTCTCTCTTGATGTTGTGCCGATTTGTGTGGATGTTTGTTTAAGTCACATGGCTCTTTTTTTAGCCTCTACGTATCCACTGTTTTCTCTTTATTCATGTTTCTATTATGGATATTTTTTTTCTTTTCTTCAATATTTTTTTTTTTTTTTCTTCAAATTAACATTCTGCTCCTAATGCCAGTCACAAAATCTGATCCAGTTGGACATTGCTTGAGCACCAATGTTTTTTCTTTGTTGTTGCTAAAAGAAATTAATATTTGTCTTCCCGGTTACCTAATTTGTATGATTTTATTATTTCTTGTCATTTTTGTTTTCTCTAAATCTTTTTTATTTTACCCCCTAAGAATTTCTGTTGTGGTTTGATATCTGATAACATCTTCTGTAAGAACTTAAAATAAAGATGTTCAAATATAAAAAAAAAAATAATTGTGAGTTGATCATTTCATTTTGCTAGTTCTCTTTGACAAAGATGATACAGTTCGGAACATCTTTATTGTTTTTTTTATCTTTGATAAGAGCCAGTGAAAGTTGTTGCTGCATGTGGGATTTTATGCCAGAATGGAATACCGTTAAAAAAAATCATGTCCTTCATTTCATTTCATTTTTGAGGTACATATATGTGTATGTTTCTTAATTCTTAATATCTTTATTGTCTATAGTGACAGGAAGTGATGTCATTTGACCTCATTTTATTTACGTTGTTGACCTTTCTGTTTCTTCACTAGATGACACTGTTTATAGTGTCGAACCCACCCCCACAAAAAGTGCACAAGTACCACCCCAGAACCACCAGGGATCTAGTCACCATGGCAACACTCAGACATCGTTTCACATGCCAACTCCTAAACAGGACCAGCATGTAAGCGTCAGGAGTCCAAAAACAGAGACGCGTCATCAAGTCTATAATATACCTATCAAATATGAGTCACAGGCGTCACATCATCCCCAGAGTCACCAACAAGGTCAACAAGGTCAGCAAGGTCATCAAGGGTCATGGGATCAACACCAGATGCATCGACAACAAATTCAACAGGATCAGCAACCTAGACAGGATCACCTTCATCAGCACCATTTTAGCCATGGTCATCGCCTCCCCGATCAACACCACCCAAGTTTCCAGGATCAGCAACGACAGACAGGCCTGGATCAACACCATCCAGGTTACCAGGATTACCAGCATCAGACAGGCCTGGATCAACACCACCCAGGTTACCAGGATCACCAACATCAGGCAGGCCTGGATCAACACCACCCAAGTTTCCAGGATCACCAACATCAGGCAGGCCTGGATCAACACCATCCAAGTTACCAGGATCACCAGCATCAGACAGGCCTGGATCAACACCACCCAAGTTACCAGGATTACCAACATCAGGCAGGCCTGGATCAACACCATCCAAGTCACCAGGATCATCAACATCAGGCAGGCCTGGATCAGCATCAATCCCATTATTACCCGTCACAAGATCAACGTCAAATACATGAACACCACAAGCAATTTGATCATCATAAACAAGATCACAGACAAGATCACAGACAAGATCATCAGTTTGATCAGTGGCAATCACAAGATCATACCCAAAAACAGGATCAACAGGCGAGGAGTGGTCATCAGTTCCCAGACAATGAGTGGCTGCCTGATGACGGTCATCACGATCATCACTATAAAGAACGCCAACAGATCCCTATCATCAGTGCTGATCAAACAAACATACGGGACACCCCACATGTGGCACGTCAAGAAATACCTATCCTCATTGGTAAACAGGAGGACACAGGTCACAAGGACAAAGGTCACGAGAGTCGGAGTAAAGGTCGTGAGGTGCCCATACACCTGTCGCATGCAAAAATCCAGCCAAGTATCCACAAAATCCCAGTAACAGTCCAAACAACCAGCAAACCTGACCCGCCTGTGAGTCTGGAACCTCTTGAGCTCTACAACCGGCCTCCTTCCCCACCCTTTCCCGCCCCTCCATCCCCTTTCAAATCACATGTCCCCATCACCATCCAATCCACTAAACAGGAAGAGGATGTTTCATTTCCTGTTAATACATTTGATCATGTGGATAAACATCAGCCGATCGCGGAACAGGAATATCCTGCCCCGCCTCCCTTGTCTAAAGTGGATTCATCTTCTACACAACCTGAAGAGACTGTCATTCCTGTTTGTGTGAAGAGAGTACAAGGAAAGGACATAGTCAAAAACCAGAAACAAGGAGAACAAGCAATGAACATCCCTATCACTATCCAGACTTCTGATGTGGATTCCAAGGTAGAAAAGTCGGCACCAAAGGTGAAGGAGAATGTCCATATGATACCACTGACGGTACAGACCCGCGATTCAAAAGAAGACCAAAGCTTTACTGGAGAGGAAACAAAGTCACATGACTCTGGCATCACCAGTCGTGGGTCGTCTTGGCAGAGCGGAAGCTTCAGGGAACACATCAGTAGTTTTAGTCCTGGATCTTACAGTAGTACGCTTCCCCTGAAAAAGGGGGCCTCCCCAACAGGGGAGAAATTTTATGAAGAAGAGGAAGGTGACAACAGTTTTGCGACCCTGCCTGCTATAAAACCTCTCAAAACAACCAAAAATTATGACAATGACTTTCCTGTCAAGACCCACAGGGGCTATGAAAGTGATTTTGAATATGCTCCAAAGCGTAGTGGTAAAAATGGCTCCAAATCTAAGTGGAGTTCAGAAGGTACCAGTGCTGGGTCTGGTTACCAAACCGATGTGGAATTTTTTGTGAGAGACAACAGAAATCTAGCTAAGAATAAAAATAAACAGTCTTCAAAACCCTCAGACAGAGATTATATGAGCGACGCTGAGTCTGTGTCGTCAGATTTTCACTCCCGAAGAGACAACTTCTTCGGATCATCGCCGAGTAAATTCTCTTCTGGTCTCATTAGTCAGGTAACCAAGGTCAATGCTCCTCAACTCCCGCAGAAAACCAAAGTCCCACAGCATCCGAAGTTTAACCCAGACATGGAAGAGCAGGAGTTCAAATATCCAACAAGTGACAATTTCGATAACAACCAGGAGCACTATTTTTCGGACAATGATTCGTCCTTGATAGATCAGGCCTTGGACGCAGGACCCGGAGAGGATTTCTCAATTTGGTCGAGACAGTTATCAGAACAGGAGCCAGAATCCCAAGGTCAAGGCCGAGTAAGGGATTCACCAAGGGCCAGGAATTTCTGGTCAACGCAAGAGTCTCCCAAACATACGAAACAGTCTCCAGCATCTACGAGGGAAACAACAGGGAAGGAGATTTCTGTCCCTGTCAAAGTGTTGCACGGTGATTCCAGGAAGGCAGGTTATAGAGGTACAGTATATCTTTAAGCCTGCTGCCCGACGTCATCACCTCGTAGTGCATGGTCACCAGTGGTGCCCTCTAGTGAGACCTCAGTGGTACTAATGAACTAGATCACTTTGTTGCAGGGAGTACGTACTAACTCTGATATGTTGTTTAGTATTCTAGTTTGAAGCAGCTGATTGTGTTAATAGTTCCAGTCAATTCATTCACATACTCTTTTAAATCACACTAACATTTGTTTTGCCTCCATAGACACAATTATTTCTCCAAGCACAGAATTCTAATTTTAGTCAACAGCCAATCATGATGCTTCATCATTAACAACCAGCCAATCAAAGAGCTTCTTTTTTAATCTTCAGCCAATCACAGAACTTTCACTTTTGTTATCCGGCTTAACACAGAACTTGTTTTTATCCTTGAATCACAGAACTGCTTTTAACATCCCACCAAACAGCCTTCACTTTTAACCTGTAGAAAATTTCAGAACATCGCTTTTGATATATGGCCAATCAAAGAACTTCATTTTTAACATCACCCAACCAATCACAGAGCTTCCTTTGTAACAGTTAATCAGTAATAGGGCTTCAATTTAACCTCAATCCACAGCGTTTGAATGATTCATAAAACTCCTCATAAAACTTTCATTTAAGACAAGCTTCTATAGGACACCATCCACCTTACTAACTACGGTATGGAATTGTGCAAGAAGCCTGCCGAAGCCAATTGGATATGTTTTGCATGTATAAAATCAATCAATATTTGTGGTGATGATTGATATGTTCATTTCTTATTTATAGCGAAAGATGAAAAGAACAATGTTGAACATTACCTGAACAGTCAGTGAAATATATGTTACAAACATTTTTTTTAACAATTGGAAATTTATTTGTCTCTAACCGGTTCATGACTGTGGCCAGTATAATTTATCTAGTGTACTTATGTACTGTTAGTAAAGTTGATTTCGTATTTCTGTTCATTGTGAGATGGCAAATGTGTTGAATACTAAATTGGGTCATCTTCTGCATATGCGGAGTTATTGCCCTTTGTTGATATTATAGAACCGAGGTCTGACCCAAGGAGGCAGATTAATGAATTCTTGATGTACTTTACCAGACAAATTTTGTTTGGGTTTTAATTTGCATGAATGTGAGTCACTTTTGTCAGAAATGTTTTTTTACTTCTTGCAAAATTGAAGGATATGTTTCTATAAATACATAGATGTGAATGAGTTTTGTCTGTGAAATTGGAAACATAGATGCTACATTCACTGTATCTACAGAGTCCGAACTGGCAGTCAGCTGTATCAGTCATTCTTGTTGTGCCTATTTGTCTGACTTGTGGAAAGTAACATATATTTTCTAATTAAGTTGATGTCACAAGGCCATGTCTAATATAATGAGTCACTGTTCCTGATGGGGTTCGGTAGACTGATAATCAAGTTGGAATTCTTTATGGGGAGCCAAACATCCTTTTAAGTCCTGTTTACTGACACTGCCATACACTTATATAATTAAATAGAGTCTGATTCTGTATTTGAAATTAAGTTTGGTTGTGAACAGACAGAATACTAGAGGTTTTTGGTACAACGGCTACTGTTTACTACAAATAAGTTGAAGACGTGTTTGTTCAGCAATATCCAAAAAGGCATGCACCAAAAACTAGAGACAAAAGATTTACATACATGTGTCATTGTTAGGAGTCACTTAATATGTATGTTTGACAGGTGTCATTTTGAAATACTTGACACGTAATGTAAGTATTTTAAAAATAGATTTGGTGAAATGCTTGGTCACAAAAATAATGTAATACAAATCAACATCTTCAAATGTGATTTAAGACTTTACGACTTTTGTTAGATTTTTTTGTAAGACAGGTGTTTATTGTTTGTGGTGTTTACAGACAGGTGGCCTTTATTAAAAGGTGAAGATAATATAAGTAGTATTATACGTCGAAAACATCGGTGGCTTTTATAGACAAGTAGTTTATATAAACAGATGGCCTTTATAGGCAGGTATTTTATATATACATGTGGCCTTTATAGGCAGGTTTTTTGCATATACAGGTGGCCTTTATAGGCAGGTATTATTATATACATGTGGCTTTTATTAACAGGTTTTTGTTATAACAGTATCCTCTAAAGGTATTTTGTATATAAAGGCCAACTATATAAACAGATATTTAATGTTTAATCGTATAAAATATTTGGTAGTCTTTCCACTGAGACCTGGTACAGGTAAATTTGGTATTCTTACACCAAGAGTACCTACTTAGATTTGAGTTTACACTGCAAGCAAGCAACAAGTTTTCAATTTCATTTAACATATCTTTGTATTGTTTGAAATTGTGATTAAAGTTTGTAACAAATGGTGTTGGTGATTTTGATTGTGTTTTGCTGATAGTTATTACTAATCACCTTAATGTTGAAAAGTTATGTTTCAGGAACCAAATTTTTTTTTAAGTTTGTGAAATTTATGAAAAAAATGTAAAAATTCATAATTATTATTTTCATTCCATGTGTTTGGTTTGTAATTGTGCCCAAGTTTAATAGATTAAGCCTGTTGGGCTTCTTGTCTGGTAATAAGCCCATCACCTGACCTTAGTTTAGACATTATGTGCACCCCTTCACCCCTATCCTATTATCCTATAAGAAGTCCATGCTTTGATTTTAAGATAGACAATATACATTGTCCCCTTCCAAGACTTATTTTCATGTAATAAGTGAAAACCCCTGACTTTCGGTTAGATATTATGTGTTGCCCGAACTGCCCGGGCTTATTAAGGATAGGAGTAGTAACTATTTTCACTTTGTTTAATATCGACTGTCATATTTATGCTGGCTGAGGTGTGTAACATCATAAACATGGTGCCTTTTAAGTCACTGCGTGTGTTTATTATTGTAAATACCTTACCCCTGATTGCCAAGTAGAACACGACAAAGTCCAGACTCCATTGTTGTTCTGAGCAATGGCACCGTTAGATGACCCTTCCTTGATAAAAATCCTAACTCATAGATACACATGTACCAAAAATCTCTGGAATTTGTACATTTATGAGAGTTTTTTTCTGGGGGTCAGATGGAAGCAATATCAAAAGAGGGTCATATTTAGTAAGGCAGTATCTTTGGTCCTTCATTTGAAATACTGTCATGTTTCTCACCGAAAACTAGAATAAGACAAAATCTCGCAGATGTTTCTTGAGGTTTTATATATTATGTATGTGTTATGTGATAGGGATGTATTTTGAGTGCTGATAAGAAACGGTGTCATTTTAGGACTTGTGATAATAGAATTCTGTCTGGAGAAGTGATAAAATTGCCGATCGGTCATCTAAATGCCTGATCGGGTCATCTCTTAGTCCATAAATGGTTATCTTTATGTCACGTCTACTTTCTCTGTTGCAGAAGAGGATTTCAGATCCAATCATGTGCCGACATCTCACAACACCAGCCAAGGTAAGTTCAATCTAGTCATGTCACCAGAATTTTTTTTTTTTTTTCTAATGAATCTGTAGGCAAATGTTTTCAGGTCTACTGGCGTAGTCTGTCAAAATTGAAAACCTTAAAAACATGTATGTTTTTGGAGATAATGATAACTGATGTGCAGACTGTCTGGTAGATGTACATGTGATAGGTATATAATGATGAAAAAATGCTCGTAAATATGTAAGGAATAAAGATGGGAGAGATAGAAAGTCTAGGTGCATGTGTTCGATCACAAATTAAGATTGAAGAAAGTAAATCTGATCGGAAAGATCATTCATATGATACGATATAACATTGTTGTGGAGTCATCTGATTGGTAGGTTTATTGATTGATGAATTAATTTGTTTGTTCGTTCATTCATTCATTCGTTTGTTCCTTCGTTTGTTCTTTCTTTCTTTCTTTGGCAAGTCAAATACCAGGAGGTCAAAAGGTTAGAGATATTATAGTCTATTCTATTTGTTTAGGAAAATTCTACATAAAGTATTGAAAGAAAAATAAAAGTATTGTTTTAGTGTCCAAAAATATAACTTTCTCTTCTTCTTTTAAGAAAATTGTTTTAACCAGTTACACAAAAAATGTATTCTTTCTGATTAAAGGAAAAATAAAGTTCAAATAAAAAGAAAAAATGACTGATCAGTAATTATTTGAAAATTACTTAAATATAATTCATACCCAGTAAGTTCAAACTCATGTACAGAGATGAAATACCTGCCTGATCAGGAACAGTGTCTGCTATATATATGTACCTTACCAAAGAAAAAGAAAACTCACTGGCATATTGGGATGATATTGATTTGACTGTACCTTAGGGTCAGTGGAGAATTCCATTGCTGGTTTATATATGGACATTAAAATTCAATTTACTGGCAGTTTGTGGGAATGAGATACACTAGAAGTAGCCATCTATTACCACGACTGGTGTAATTTAGTCACTAATTAGTTACTATAGGTGTTACTGGTAATTAATTCTCAGCATTAATGAAGGGAACTGTAATGATATTAACTCTGTAGTACTGAGATTTTGTATTCAGAACTGTCAGATTATATGTGTGGTGTGAAATTCCTCCTCTGAAGTCTTTATTCTGTAGATTTATATTGTGCTGTTTTCACTGTTTCAAGATTCCACATCACAGCCGAATCACTTGGATCATCTTCAGCAGCCTATCAATGGAACTGGTGAGTACTCACATTGTAATTCTCCTTCCTCAGTATCCTACCCCCATCTCCACCCCTCAGTATCCTACCCCCACCCCCACCCCTCAGTATCCTACCCTCACCCCTCTGTATCCTACCCCCACCCCCACCCCTCAGTATTATATCCCCACCCCCACCCCTCAGTATCCTACCCCAATCCCCCAGTATCCTACCCCCATCTCCACCCCTCAGTATCCTACCCCCATCTCCACCCCTCAGTATCCTACCCCCACCCCCATTCCTCAGTATCCTACCCTCACCCCTCTGTATCCTACCCCCACCCCCACCCCTCAGTATTATATCCCCACCCCCACCCCTCAGTATCCTACCCCCATCCCCCAGTATCCTACCCTCACCCCCACCCCTCAGTATCCTACCCCCCACCCCCCAGTATCCTACCCCATCCCCATTCTCCCTAATTTTTTTTCTATCCTATTTCTGTTATTCGTCAGTAACCCCTTCCTACCTCCTCTTCTCCTCATCTGTGTTCTCATCTGCGGTGTTGAAATTTCTTTCTCTTTCCATTTTCCATGTATTTGTGTCTTGATCGTGGCCTCCTTTTTACAAATCTTCAACTTTTTTCACATGATATATGTTCATATGTGTGTTCTGTCTGTCTGACTTTCTCTCTGTTGTTTCACCTTGCCCCTTTCTCTCTCATTCCTTGTCTTATGACTTTTCTCCTTTATTTTTTGTTATGTCACTCTCATATTCCTCCTCTCTCAACCCTTCCCCCTTCTCTCTGTCCTTATCCATTTTCCTGTCCTCCTGTACTCTCACCTGGCCTTTAATTAAGTTTGGTTAATTAGAGAGTGTGAGCTAATGAATACCATTGTAGGTATAATACCTATAAGTATATAGCTATTTCATGGTCCAGTGCACACAGGCTAGCAGGTTTGATGGAGATATAAACACAGCTCTGTATCAAGTTTAGGATGTAAACAAAAGTGGTCAGTTATATACCCTGATCCTAGCTGAGTGGCCTGGAGTTAACTGTCCTCATCAGTTCTCATCAATACTAATGGTCAAACGTAACTGAATGGTCAAACAATCTGGATTAATACATCCTCCGGCCAACTAGTACATTTCCTATCTGTTATATGGACTGGCCGATGGATGCTATGTCAATTATAAGTTAGCCAATGTTGTGTGACCAGTAAAGAGTGGTCAGCCAGAATCTTCACAGCTGTGTCCATTAGTCATAGCACTGTGGTCAAGAAACCCAGACAAATGTGGTGGCCATTTTCTCCAGAGTTGATTTGGAATCAATAATGAGAAATATCTGTGTGTGTGAAGTTAATTTATCTGAAAGCAGCCGACATTATTCAAACTTCACCAGGAAAGTACATGGATGTTAGTGGACTGGGCAGACATAGCCTGGAAATGGGAATACCCAACAAAGCTTTGTTAGCTTCACATGTTTAATTATCAAAATGGTTTTCATCTCTTGATATTTTAAAACGGGTAAGTATTAAATGTTTCTTAGGCAGGGTACTCATTAAGGGCATGCTTTTGATCTGTTACATATCAGTAAAAAACACACAAAATCAAGCAGAGGGTTCAATTTCAGTTTTTAATCCATCTCTGAAAATTTCATTTAAATTCTCAGAATGTAGCTATTATACATGAAAATCCCATCAGCTTTTACTAAAACCCTGAAATTCTCCTGTATCATTAATGACCAAGAATTATCCGTGGTTTCAATGTTAAACTTTGCACAGATTTCATCTTTGATATTGTTGGTGAAATATATCCGCAGACAATACGGCTTTTTTAGGTAGGAGTTGCCAGGTGAGACAAGTTTCGATTACAAGTTTAAAGTGAAAAACTTGTAAATCTATAACATAAAAAATTCAAATTTACAATTGAAAATTATGTAAGTTAACTATAAAGTACACAGAATCAAATTGAAAACAAAAGATATTTGTTTTTGGAAACCAATTTGTTAAGTAATGTAAGAACTCAAAGAAAATTGAATACAATTTTAAGTGAACACAAGGTTAGTGCTCCAGACTTAACATGTTAAAGCTTTTCAGTAAGATTGGTATTATGTTCTGACCTTTCAGTAACAGGGAAATTGTATCCTAGACTCTACATGTTATTGATATGTTGAAAGACTGTTATTATGACCTAACCTTTCAGTAATACCATAAATCATATTATTTGTCTTCACATACATTTAGATATAGAAAAGAAAAGACGAAAGGAAATATTATTAAAAAGATAAAACTTTCCTACTTTATTGATCAGTTTTGTAGTAGGTTTTTTTTTATCATTTTTTGAAACAGGGAAAAATAATTTCAGAATCTTTGATCATCAAGTTGCCCATGCTTGATGTAACGATGTCTGTGGTCAGTAGTTATAATTGCAATATGTAAATGGCAATTTTGCCTGATACACAACATCAAGAAATGGGTCCATTCTCGAGGGTGAAAAATATCATGTCTTCTCACTTCTTATAGTCTTCTCACAGTCCTTTTTATCATTATTTTACTGGAGCTGAAAATAATGACTTTGTGAAATGTTGGTGTGTCAGTATTTTCTTTTTTTTTGACTTTCATTTTTATCATATATATTGATTTTATGATCATACATTTAAACTTGTATAATATATAACTTATTATGATGTCATGATATAATTATGAAATGAGGTCACATACGCTAACAGATTGTTTATGTCACAACAGACATGATAGATTAAGAGGTAAGATGTTTTTCATGGCATTACGCGGGAATTATACTCACAGGAGTTACACAGGCATAACATGCACACACAGGAATTACACACACACACCCTCACACACACAGAGAGGAATTACACAGAAATTACACACATAGGAATTACACAGAAATTACACATAGAGAAATTACAGTTATTACACACATGAATTACAGTTATAACACGCACAGGAATTGAATTACAGTTGTTACACACACAGTTATTACACACACAGGAATTACAGTTATAATACACACACAGGAATTACAGTTATGACATACACAGAAATTACACACACAGGAATTACAGTTATTACACACACAGGAATTACAGTTATTACATGCACAGGAATTGAATTACAGTTATTACACACACAGTTATTACACACACACAGGAATTACAGTTATTACACACACAGTTATTACACACACACAGGAATTACAGTTATTACACACACACAGGAATTACAGTTATTACACACACACAGGAATACAGTTATTACATACACAGGAATAACACACACACACAGGAATTACACACATAGGAATACAGTTATTGCACACACAGGAATAACACAGAAATTACACACACAGGAATTACACAGCAATTAAAGAGCTTTGTCTGTTGTAGAAATGATAACTTGTTGGTACTCTTATCAATCTATTCTACATGCTTATTACTGTTGGATGTATAGTGCCATCAAGCCAGGGTCATTTTGACGTGTGATCTTCTTGTAATAAATGGTAACTACTTCCCTGAACAACATGGGGAAGGTCCATCTCGTGCTATCCAATAAAGGGTAAAGAAACTTGCCTTAGAACACATTCTTCCGTAACATTACAGGACAGTTTGTGATATCAGTTTCCTGTAAAACAAAAACCAGCCTTGGTGAAAAACACATACCTCAAGCCTTCACCGGAGGCTTAAATACTGACCAAGCTACTCTGGCTCAAATTCAATGGAAATCTTTGTCAATTGTCTTTAAGGCTGACACTGACCATACACATGGTGAACACCATTGTGACCTATATTTATAGATATTGATTGTTTATACAAGACATCATGTTTATTCTGACCTCTCCAGGTCACATCCATAAATAAAGGATCCTACTTGAGTATTTCATGAATCTTGTACGGAAAAGAATAAAAGATTCTATTTATCACCACATATCGTTTAAAATTTTTGCAAATATTTGTGAAAGCAGTATTTCGTTCGGCTGATGTGAAATTTCAAATGGTAATTCTTCCCCCATTTCTCTTTCTTTTATCATGTCACAAAAAATATTTCACAAAGAAGTTCGGATTTCACAATTGAAAAAAACGTGAACCGTCAGTCAATCAGAGTTCCTCAAGATGTTTCTCACAGCATAACTTAAGTTAAGGTAATGGGTTTTACTACACAAGTTGTATGGTAATTGTTAATGATCAGTTTAAATTGATTGTCAGACTTTGACCTGTTTTGTCCAAAACAAATATTATTCTAAAGCTTTTCCTAACAAACGATTCCACAAGCTTCAACAAACTGTTTAATGAGTACAGAAATACACGTGAATTGTTAAAAAAAAAATAGATGAATCCATTTTTGTTATTATTTTGACCATTGTCCAGTTTTGTCCTTGAAGTTGACAGGTCAGTGAATTATACTATTGACTGTGCTACCAGATGCTATGGATTATCAATACATGGCCTGTAGGGGACTTAGAGGCGAATGTGTTGACACAGAGGTATACTTTGTCTTGGTCGAGGAGGGCTGCAATAATCCTGAACTGGAAAAAGTCGGCTCTACAAAACCTGAAGCCCTATTGATTTTGTGAATTTGACTTCCATCTGCCCGGAAGTATGAGCTTCTCATTGGAATGGTGTGTGCCTATATAGAAATCCTAGAGACACAGTGTTGGAATTTCTCCAAGCATGGACAGCTTATAACCTACATTGTTTACTGTATACACGTACTGATGCCAGAATCCGCCTCATACTTGTATCAATCTGGATAGGTTTCTGATAGTCAATGCTTAACAGATCTGGAGTTGTCTGTCAGCATGTGGAATAGATATAAAGGAATCAAGTTGGTTCGATAAAGACAAGAATTTTGTGTTTCCATGGAAAAGATTTATTCTAACACGTGGAAGTAATGGCTGAGATATCCTGAAGTGTGATACACATTTAAACAGAAAGAGATTTCTACATGTGGAGTTGATACCTTAGGTGTAAACAAGCAGTGTTGACAGGTGGTAATGAATAGGATGGAGTCTTAACTGTGACAAGCTTTTAACACATACAGGATGCGCACTTCCTAACCATCTTCTTGACAATCTAATAAAATATGGTCGCAATCATGCAGTTTTACTCGGAAGTTTGAAAGAAACTGTTTTGGTACTGATTTTTGTAAAGCTTCAATTCTCCAAGATTTGATGAAGATAAAGTCATTTCAGCATTATGTAGATAAAGCTTCTTCAGCATTATCTGGTTAAAGTTATTTCAGTATTATCTAGATAAATCTATTTCAGCGCTATCTGGATAAAGCTATTTTTAGGTAGTGATTTGAGTTAAAATACGTGGAGAACTGATCTGCATGGATATAGCTTTTTTTAGTACGAAAACTTTTCCAGGATTGTCTTGATAAAGTTATTTCAGTATTGAGTTTTGAAACTGCTGATCTAAATACTTTAAAAGTATATCTCTATGATTCTCTTATGAAAGCAGCTGTTTCTACACTGATTCTATACTGATTCTTTATCTATCTATGATAGATAGCTGTTTCTTTACTGATTATATATCTATACTGAATATATACTGATTTTTATCAATTTGGTGAGATAGCTGTTTCTATACTGATTCTATAGATTGTCGTTACTGATTCTTCATCTATGAAAGGCAGCTGTTTCTACACTGATTCTATACTGATTCTTTATCTATCTATGATAGATAGCTGTTTTTATACTGATTCTCTATATTCCCTACACTGATTCTTTATCTATTTATGATAGACAGCTATTTCTATGCTGTTTTGAAGTAATGTACTGTACTTAATGCTGATTTAGAAGAATTTGGGAGGATTCACTCATTAGGTCTACAAACACTGAACAAGAGTCACAGGACCAGTCATGTTTTATAAGTTCTTATTAATGTACAACATGATAAAACAAAAGCACTCTTTTTACAATGCTTTAATGAGACAGTGACAGGGTTATGGAGTGTTTTTGTGCTGGGAACAGAGACTTTGAGATCTGTCTAATGAATATGTCGTTTGGTGGGCCATTCACAGATAAAACAAGCGGGTTATGAATGATATCTCTGACTTGGGATACTTAATACATATGTAGCATACATCCTAGTTCCATCAGAGAGAGTGATGTTATATCTAATTGAACATTAGATTTACAAAGCTCTGTCAGCTTGCCCACTTCAGATATCAAACAAATATTCACAAAAAGCTGTTAGTTATTTTCAGATTTTTTTTTTTTTTCTTTTGGTGAATAATTTTTTTTTTTTTCCCCAAATTTTCAAACAAAATTTCATTTCATAGAGATATAATTGGTAGGTTATTTAAGACTCATTCCCCCGAGAAGTCATACTTGTTAGTTATAAAGGGTTCCCATATATAGAGATATCAGCTTCGGTACTCCCAAACCATCCATCGGGGTATGGATTTTTCCAGCTGACATTATCGCCAAGATCAGTGGTAGAACACTAATAATATTGATTTAGACAGAACAATAACACTCTTATTCGCCTTCACAACAAACTCGTCTGTATTCCGATCTGATTGGCTGGGAGGACAGTTTACTAATATGTTCATATTTATCATTAATCACAAAATCAATTCCTTCTGCAAATGTAATTTGTTACGGTGTAAAGTTCACATTTTATGGCTTTTTAAGACAGTATTTTTTAACTGCTTTCAGTAATTAATTTATTTTTCGTTTTTGTACCATTGGGTTAAAAAAGGGTTTTTATACAAACGCTGAAACAAGAAGTCAAACTAGACTTTGTTCTTTCGTAAATTTGTCGCTGAAAGAAGAAACCAAAAAAATTGAACTTCCATGAGCTTAAGATAGATTTTTGGCCTGTATTCTGTATAGATTTGGTTTAAGTGTAGGCACAACTAATGACTTTTCCATCAGCATGGTTTCCGGACCCGGATTTGGGTTTTAGACAGAATTAAGATAGAAATATTAATTTCAAAATAGCTGAATGCTTTTGATGCAATTCTCTGGTAGAAAAATGAGAAAATTAACTGAGTTTTATGAATCGGCAAGAACTTGAAATATTATCAAATGGACTTGAAATTTCGAACAACCCTTCCATAAACGATGTTTTTTTCATAGATTAGTCCAATCTATATGCATTTAACAAGATAGTAATTTTAGAAGGAAAGGGGGAGGGAGGGTTTGAGAGCAGGAGTGATTTTTGCACTTTCAAACTTTTTTCATTGATGTTGTGTTTAACAAAAGCTTTTGTGAAACAATAAGTACTGGTAGTACAATGACTGATCTGATGTGAAGGTAGATCATGAGGTGAGCAGCTTAAACCAGGACAAAATTAGAGATTTTGACTGCAATCCTTCAAGTTTTCAAATTTATTCTCTTTCTAGATTTTATGTCTTCGTAGTTATCTTATCTTGTTTTTCATTATTTCACAGATTACCCCGCCCACCTGTACAAAGAGTTACTAGACAGTCTAGTCACCGACGAATCTCACACACCTTCACAGAAGGATGATCGTGCAATTTCTCATGATTCCCCAGTCAGTCATGATAGTCCAAACGTGTCACTAGACCAATTCTCAACTTCCAAAAATGTGGCCTCAATCTGGAAACCAGGGGGCGGGCCAGCAGTCGTGAAGAAGGAGTATAAACCTATCCGAGTGACGTCGGATAAGTCTCCTTCTGACAAATCATCTGTAGGGATCAACGAAAGGTCTCCGATTGGACAGACAGATGTTTCTGATAGTTCTAGGTCTCAGCCTATTAGACAGGTAACATATCATCAAATATAACATTACTGATGATTCTCCTGTTTCAAAGAGTGCTTTAAATCTCACATTTGTTATCAGTAATTATACAATATTTAAAGTACTTTTTATATAAAAGGTCATTAGAGGTCATTTATATGTATTTGAAATTAGAAGATTTACTTGTACATTTTTTAAATTTCTTTTTTTTTCAGCAAAAGGATATTGGTGCATTAATTTCAAAGGAGGTGAAAAATTGGAAACCTCCACAAGAAGAAAGAGTTCCTAACTCTGGGGCTGCCGACGAGAGAGTCCCACAAACACAAGCTTGGGCTGAAAACAATTATTTCACCCATCCTGAACCTTATACAGAACCTTACACGGAACCATATTCGGACCCCTTCCCGGAAAAAATACCAGATCCCGTGTCAGAACAGGACACAAAGCCAGTGCGGATCGACAAGCCCCGGGAACATTCAGCCAGTAGTGCATTTGGACGTGAGGGTGAGGAGGAGGAAGACATGAATCACCTACCCCCAACACAAAGCCCCTTCATCACCCTTCTTCAAAAAAGCAGACGTAAGCATTGTCCGTGTTTATTGGAAGGAAAATCTTTGTAAGAGATTATAAAGCAGTCGTCTTTTCTCTCTCCCCAGAGCTGTCTTCCACATCAAAAAATTTGTCTCACTGGTCTCGCGATTGTAAAAAAGTACAAATTTGATACCAGTACATACCCCTAACCAATCATCATTTGTACCAGAATATTTTTGTTTCTGTGTTATATTTTGTTTTTGAGCGGAAAAGTATAGAATTGACACCAAATACAAGAAAACCGTATTTGTCATTAAATAAGCCCAACAGGATGGAGGGGCAATTCTTAGAATAAAGTGGGCTTTTATTGTGTGATACAGCATTTATACTGATATAGTAGTTGTGGGAGGAGTTATATGACGGATAAATACGGTACCTTGGAGAAGACACCTATATATTATTTGTCCATACCTTGATTTATCGGAATGATTGAATCACAGCTGTTACACATAAACCACATCTGAATTTCCACTTGTAAAGAGTATGTGGACTGTGACTTCAGTCTCTGGGTTAGCTGTTTCTATTAATACTCTCGATATATCAGTTTTGTAACAAAATGTTAACAGACATTGAACTCAAAGTATCCAGGGATTGAAGTCTGGTGGTTCATATTATAGATATAAAGAAGTTTGTTCTATATATGTACCGCAGTAGCTGTATGATCGTAATTCAGTTGTCTTTGTCCTCAAATTGTTAAATATCAAACACCTGCATCAAACAAAAACTCTAAATCTCAAAGGGTTAACCAACAAAATGTCCTTCTACTGAGGAATAGAAAGAAGATAGAAGAGAAGATCGTTGTTGAGTAGAAGTAATCGTTAATATAGATTGTTCACTTTAATCAAAATGTTGGCTTTTCAAAAATGAAATGTTAATGGAAACTATTTTTAAAAAGCCTTGAATAGAGAAGATAAAAGTGAATAGCTTGTCAGACAAGTGTTTTGTACTGCATAATCCACTTTGTCAAATAGAACACTAAACATGATAAAATACAAATATTGACATTTATTTTACAACAAATTTTCCACTGTCGCTTACTGCCTGCCAATGTAGTGGCTAGTGGGAATTACAACTAGCCCAAGGGGAATAACCCAAGCCAGACAGACATTGATTTCATCGCTGGACGCACGCACATAGCTTCAGGGACCTAATTACAGTGCAGGCCCTAATATTGTGTATTGAACTCAAAGGCATATGTATAACTATGTCTGGGACCTTCTCTATTGATTTTCCGTCCATAATATAGAACATTTAAAGTCATTTGGTCTTAATATGTTTGGAGACTTTCAATCAGTTTAAAGGCTTTAGATCCTAGGATATCAATCCAAAGTAATTCATTGTTGTCTGTTTATAGACAGAGATTTTAAAGCACAGAGCCACATATGACAAGTTTTTTTTATGTTTCATTTAATTTTTTTTTCAATTTTGTCTTTTTTTGTTTCTATAAGCAATTATTTTAATGATCTTTAAACAGATAACGGTAGTCAGAATCTGCAATAGTTACATTTAAACATTCTTGTTGTTGTAACAATCAGAAACGTGAAACAGATTCCCTTCCTTATTTAGTGTGCGTCATCATCATTGCTTCAAAGTTATGCTAAAGGAAATTTTCTATGGCAGCTGTTTATCAATAAATCTTTCATTCTTTTAACTTTTATATCTCGGCTATAGATAAGATATACTTTGTAAAAGAAAGAATAATTGATTTACATAAGTATCCTGATCAACCATATTGTCTTCTAACATTTTATTGACACTATGAGGTCATTTCAAGGTCAAATTTAGATTTAAAAAATTCAAAGTCAAACCAAGATCACATTGTGAAGATGGCTATCTGCTGTATGCTAAGGACACATGATGAGAGTTTGAATTGTACATGTAGAATGAGGTAGACAGGGTGCTTTTTATGAGATTATATAACAAACTGATGTGGCTGTTATCTAAATGTATATGGTTATGTTATGTAGATGGAATCAATTTGGATACATAGTTTTCAAAAGGAGGAATTTCAAAAGAAAAAAAAAACTTGACTTTCTAAAAGGAGACTAGGTATTTGATATTAGGAGTGAAAAATGTAAACGATGAAAACAAATTCCTCTTGAAAGTAAAGAAAACATTGAAAAATGCCATTATACAAAAAGTGAAATTAAGGAAAAAAGGCTGATGAAATTTATTTAAATTCTAAAAAAGAGAGAGTTGAGAGATTATTATTGAGTTTTATAATGTAATGCAAAACAGTAAAAGAATGAAAAAAAAATGTTAAAATCTTATTGAGGTTTTCTTTGATATGTTATCGATGAAATCGGTTTTGTAGTGTGGGGTATCTTATTGGGTTTTTAAATGAAATGAATATTGTAGGTAAATTGATCTGTCGTGAACAGAACAGGTACAATACCTGTCCATGGTTATTCTTAATGTCAGCTGAAGTTTACACTCTACAAATATGTATGTATCAGTTAATATAATACCTAGCCAGGGATCAAGTTCCCTGTAGTGAAACATGAGGTTGAGATTTTAATTAATTTGAATGGACAGTACAATAACACTAAGTCATTGGAGTATCATTACAGTGTACTTAAACAGGTTAACAGTCAAACATTTGTATAATGTATTTTGGCTCTATCTACTCTTTCCCAAGTATTTGTGGTCAGTTCGTGTTTTGATAACTGAAACTACAGGTAATTTAGACCAATTACTACAGGTAGAAGTACACCTCTGCCTAAAACGTGTATCTACCTGGTGTATTTGCACCTGTACTTTCTTGAAAGGGTATAAATAGTATCAAAATAATGTTTTGATAAGATTGCCAAGCGGTTTTACAGGAACAGAGACCAGTTATACGTAAGATGATGTGATCTGCTTATTCAAACTCAGGTAAACTATGTATATATACCTTCGGGTTTGGGGCCAACACGATAAGCTTGTGGAATTAGCTTAATGTGGTATACCTGTGTTATGACACAGTCTTACCTGGCCGTTTATACATCTGTGTGTGTATACCTAGGGGGTAGAACAGTACACCAACTGCTTGGTCGAGTCCACAGTTTGGAGGACCAGTTGGCTAATACAACAAAACAAACCATAGATTATTGATTTGATCACGGTACATCGATAATAATATACCCCTAAGATTGTCATGTGAGAGAACCGTTTTGTAGCATTGACTACCTGGCGTAACCTCTGACCCGGTGACCTATGACCTTACCTGTGTTGTGACAGAGTCACTGGAGTGTGTCGGAACATTGGTAGCAGTTTTAAAGTGTCTGAGCTTTGAGGACAGGAAATATGCATGTCACCAAATAGAAAACGGACTTGTGATGTGTGGAAATCAAACGGCAAAAAGTATAGTGACAAGGATTTACTTATCAACATTGTGAATATTGTGTACACTATTTTCAGAAGCGGGACATCCCGAGGACATGAAGTTTTCTAGTCACGGGCCTCTGCCAGGGGGTAAGATTTTCAAATACTGACACCTCTGTACTGGTGATATATTCTTTAATCTCCAAAAAACCTTCACAAATTCCAGCTTCTTGGGTATCTTTACCACCAACCAAATCTCTCTTGCACAATTTAAGCTTGCCCGCCAGCCTCCAGGTCGTGCTTCTGCGCTGTTGACCTTCTGGCTGTCCTGTGTGGTTTAAATCAGTCTTAACAGTATTCCTTACCAACTATCAGGTTGTGTTAGTCAGCGTGTTTTGAGTTCTGAAAGTCATTGGCACATAACCATTACCTATGATGTATTTTTAAATGGCAGGCTTTAAAAATCTGTTTGACATTTTAACTTCTTTAATATCCTTTAAATGAAATTTTGACTTTTTTGAAAAAGAATTTTAACATTTGCTTAACTTTATTAACATTTGCTGGTTTTATTGAATAACTTTGCTCTTTGAATAATTTTTTATCACTCTTTCTGTCTCTCTCTTTATTGCTTGAATATTTCAATTTTATCAGCAAAATTTTAGCTTTTTTTTTAAATTTTCAAAAATTTGGGGGGGAAAAAAGAAAAAGAAATGTTGTGAAGTGGAAGATATCTTTTCAATAACAGCCAAAAATAATATGGTTTTAACTTGCTAGGAAAGTGGTATGATATATGCTACGTTGACAGCTTTATACTATAAGGTAATGGTGTCTGTATTATGCATTGTGTTCTTGCTTCACCTCATGATAAACGACAAGCAGAAGAGCCTCTGTAGATGTATATCAATGTATATCTGTATTGTAGCGGTGCATCAGAATTGTAAATTAGATTGCCAGGTAATTAATTACGCAGATAAAAGTGACAGCCTTATTCATGTCTTGGAATGTAGCTTGGCTGACATATAGTGTTGTATACCTCAATTGTAAGCATGGGCTAAGGACTTGTATAGTATGTGTGCAAGATATATATATATATATTTGCTACAAGATCTTAGAATTACGTATATATTATCACAGGACCTTAAGAAACATCACATTATCTCTGACTCAATATAAGGGCATGGGCTGATTACAGGACCTTATGAAGTCATTACATTACCTCTTACTCAAAATAAGGGGGTGGGCTTATTACAGGACCTTATGAAGTCATTACATTACCTCTTACTCAAAATAAGGGGGTGGGCTTATTACAGGACCTTATGAAGTCATTACATTACCTCTTACTCAAAATAAGGGGGTGGGCTTATTACAGGACAATGAAAAAGTATTCTTTATAAATTTACTGAAAAGCAACATATTGAGGGATGGGCTTATTAACAGATATGGGCTTATTGATGAAAACAATAAGTATGGGAATGCTTTATGCTGAACAGGCCAAATACAGATTGTGTTACAAATATTTATATTTAGCAATGATTAAACCTGAGAATTCCTTCGTGGATCTGTAATGTTATTCTTAGGGTGGCAGAGGCTTAATGTCTCACTTTCAATAGTAGGCTCTATTAGCTTGATGAGAGTAAAAAACACATTGTACAATAAATTCTTATGTAGCGATTTGCAATTATCATGATTTACTGAATCTTTGTTCCAAATTCCCACATGTTTAATGTTAATGAGTTAATAAGATTACACTTCACATTTTAAACTCTTTGAGATGATTTGGCGATTCCTTCCCACACATCATTGTACGAATAATGTTAAAGGAAAATGATTGGCTAAAATCACGGTAGTAATACTTTAAAGTAATCTTTTTTAACAAAAATTTACAAATTGAAATTTAAAGTTGATTCTGAATGTACATGATGTTACATTGTGTCCATGTGATAAGTTTGTGTGTATGCTAACAATGCTTTCTATTTCTGGTGACCTGAGCTTCAAAGCACTGTCAGCTTCATAACATATCTGATAACTTTTTCAGATTTATATATATATATATAAAGTATTTCAGGTTTAAAATAGATTTATGTATATTAGAAACATAACTTAAAACTAGACAGAGAATGTTTATGTCTTTGAAGAGAAGTTACAATAATAATAAGAGTTTATGAATTTCACGTTAAGCTTGCCATGCTTCTTGTTAGTTGTTTGTCATGCAGATTAATAGTAAATTACCTGAAAAGAAAAAATATGCAGACGGTTACTAATTGGTTTTGGAGATGAAAATGACAGGTGCAGTGAGTGTACATATGATATATCTACCTATATACTCACTGACCGGATATGTGTGATTTTTTACCTACAAAGGAGAATGATTTAGTTTATACTTATATTCATTGTATATATCTACACATGTCTATTGCATATTTATCCATGTCTATTGCATATTCATACATGTACATATGTATGTATGTAACGTCCAGTATATATACATATATTAATTTAGAAAGAATGAATCTGTCATGCTCGAAATAGTATTTCCGTAATGTGTCAGAAAGAATTTTACATATTTTAACAAACTTATTGTCATGCTCGTAGTAATATTTCTCTTATGTGTCAGAAAGAATTTTATATATTTTAACGAACTTATTGTATATCTGTCATGCTCAACAAAATATTTCTGTTATGTGTCAGAAGGAATTTGATTTATTTTAACAAACTTATTGTATTTTGGATTTGAAATTTATGAATTTGAATAAAGATTTGGGAAGTTTTAAAGATCAGATCGGAAAATATTTTACCGAAATTTATGACAAACACATGATATGTGCAAAGCCAATAAGAGGATAAGAACAGGTGTTTGATAATCTCTGATAAAATGTACAATTCTTTTTATTTGGAAAAACCCAAAGGCAAATACACATACACGTTTTTGGAAAAAAATGACTACCCAAAGCACTTTAAGTTTGAGTAAACACAATTTTTGGGTGAACAAAGTAAATGAACATGTATTATTTAGTACAATAGTTTGCTAACAACCATAATTGCAATATTACAGGGATTAGAAAATTACTGGAATTAAGTAAGCAAACAAAAAATTAAGCACAAGGTCTATATAAGAACACAACTTTATTGACTATTGATTGGTATGGGGAAAGTATTCTATACTTAAAAGTAAAGTAAACACTGGAGTTTCTTTGGCAGAAGTATCGGATAAACAAAGATTATGTGTCAGATATTTAGGCCATATTGGGGGTGTATTGGGGTTTAGGGGCAAATTTCTGATCTTCAGGGGGAAAAAACTCACAAAATATGATATAGGAGAGATTCTTTGTTTAAGTAGATTTGTCATACATCTGTTAGTATATCCCATATAATACTATCATTTATACTTGGAAATGATTCGTGTCTTGTCATATGGTTAAAATATTATTAGATGAATTCTACCTTTAACAGGATGTACTTCCAGATTGAGATAAAAAGTTGCAAAAGAATAAATGATATCTAGTATGAATCATAAGTTCAGACTGTATTCCATATTTGTCATCAGAAACTGTGACAGTTAGGAATGTGGCTGTGATATTTAGAGGCCACCTTGCCTACTTCTCCCTTCCACTTTCTTTTTGTCCTTCATATCTCCCAAATCTTTTCTGGGACCTACTAAAACTAGTCCTCTCCTCTCTGCTTTAGTTGTCCTCTAAGTATGTCCTTTTCCTTGTCTTTTTCTCATCCTTTTCACAGTCTCTCGTAATCTCATGGTTTTTCCTTCTGTTTTCTTGCTTTTTTTTATCTTGTAGTTCCTTTCCTTCATTTTTTCCTGTTTCTCTCTCTCCCTCATCTAGACCCTCCCCTGTCCTTTCTTTTTTCTTCATTTCACTTCCTCTTTTTGAACTTCCTGCCACTGTTCTCTCTTATTCCTTCTTCTGTCTTTTAGTATACTCCTTTACATTTTTTTCTGTCTATCCACATCTATTTTTACTTCTCACCTGGTTTTTTTTTTCTTTTGTTCATCTTTTACCTTTTCCTCTTTTATCTCTTCTGTTTCAATGGTTTTTTCCTTTTCTCGTCACTAGTTATTTTCGTATTCATTTATTCTTTCCACAATTATCTCATTGAGAAATATTCTATTTCCTTGTGTGATAAAAGTTGGACATATTTAATGCTCATTATCATTCATGTTGGTTCTGTTGCTGTTGACCTTGTTCTCATTAAAAAACATGACATATTACTTACTTGGATTGACAAAGCAGGAGATACTTATTCTTTCACCACACCTAGCCTTATTCTCCTTATACTTATTCGGGAGTCTCGGTGTAAATCTTTCTTTCGTTCATATTTTGCCTTAGTTTCATCAAATGATAGTTTGAATTGAGATTCTGTTTTTTCTATCCTATTTCTTTTACTGCTGCTAATCATTGTCCTCCTCCTCCCCCTCCTCTCCTCTTCCTCTTCCTCCTCCCTTTTTTCGTTCTCTTTCTCTTCTTCCTCTTACTTTTCCTCATCTCCTCCTCCTCTTCTTCTCCTCTTCCTCCTGTCCCTCCTCCCTTTTTTCTTTCTCGTTCTCTTCTTCCTCTTACTTTTCCTCATCTCCTCCTCCCCCTCCTCTCCTCTTCCTCTTCCTCTCCTCCTCCTCCTACCGTCTTCTCCTCTTCCTCTCCTCTTCCTCTTCCTCCTGTCCCTCCTCCCTTTTTTCGTTCTCTTTCTCCTCTTCCTCTTACTTTTTCTCATCTCCTCATCCTCCTCTCCTCTTCCTCTTCCTCTCCTCCCTACCCTCTCTCCTCTCCTCTCCTCTTCCTCTCCTCCTGTCCCTCCTCCCCCGTTCTCTTTCTCCTCTTCCTCTTACTTTTTCTCATCTCCTCATCCTCCTCCTCTCCCTCTCTCTCTTCTCTCCTCTCCTCTACCCTCCTCTCCTCCTCTCCTCTTCCTTCTTCCTCCTGTCCCTCCTCCCTTTTTTCGTTCTCTTTCTCCTCTCCTTACTTTTTCCTCTCTCTCCTCCTCTCCTCTTCCTCTCCTCTTCCTCTTCCTCTCCTCCTCCTGTACCCCCTCCTCCTCTTTTTCTTTCTCTTTCTCTTCTCTCCTCTTACTTTTCCTCATCTCCTCTTCGTTCTCTTTCTCCTCTTCCTCTTACTTTTCCTCGTCTCCTCATCCTCGTCTCCTCCTCTTCCTCTCCTCTTCCTCTTCCTCCTGTCCCTCCTCCCTTTTTTCTTTCTCTTTCTCTTCTTCCTCTTACTTTTCCTCATCTCCTCCTCCCCCTCCTCTCCTCTTCCTCTTCCTCTCCTCCTCCTCCTACCCTCCTCTCCTCTTCCTCTCCTCTTCCTCCTGTCCCTCCTCCCTTTTTTCTTTCTCTTTCTCCTCTTCCTCTTACTTTTCCTCATCTCCTCCTCCCCCTCCTCTCCTCTTCCTCTTCCTCCTGTCCCTCCTCCCTTTTTTCGTTCTCTTTCTCCTCTTCCTCTTACTTTTCCTCATCTCCTCCTCCTCCTCTCCTCCTCCTCCTTTCCTCCTCTTTCTCTTTCTCCTTTTCCTAATCTTCCTCCGTTTTTTATTGACCAAGAACAATCTATAAAACAAGTACACCAGTATAGGGCTTAAACAATTTAATTCAAACAAGTTTAAGGCCTCAAAACAACATCTTAGACTTATCACTAAGAGTTGATAGCACAGCATCTTGTCGTTGCATTATTTGCTTCGTGCAAATATTTGATAAAGATTTTGTCCTCGACCTAAAGTACATTCCTGACACTCGTTGAATGCTGGGAAAATTGTATTTTATATAAGGATAATTCTCAGGTAAGTGTACATAAACGGTACTCAGATTCTCAAGTGTTTTGTGTTTGATGGTAATTTAGGATATAATTGTATTGCTCCAAATTATTTCTTTAAAAGCATTTTTATTCATACTATAAAATTCCCACCAGTCATGCCCAAAATACATCAACACACAATGACCACATTGTCCAGAAGTAAGTTAGGTGACCTGCAGTATTGTAGATAGATTTTTCAACCCTGGTATTAAGTATCTTGTTTTACGTCTTCCTGAATTGATTTTCCGCCATTTTGAGTTTACAAACACAAATATACATACAAAAACAATAGCACAGGTATGCCAAAAATGACATGCCTGGACGGGTTTTATCTGTCTAAGGGTTTTGTTTTAGCCTGACTAGGTCATTTCAGCCCTTGGCAGGTACAGATATGCTTCTTTGTATATTTTTCTTACACATAAATCCAACAATAAAGCATTCTTATTAGGACTAAGGATAGAGAACTTTTAGTGTCATGTTATATTTTAAGAAAACTGCAAGAGAATTTAAGGTGAAAATGAAATTTTACTTCAAAAGTTAAAGTTGATATTACTGGGCTTATAACCAAATTTTTTATTTTGTTTTATTTTTTTTTTTATTTTTTTCAAAATTGAATAATTTCTTTAACTATAGTATGATACATTATTTATTTTTCAAAAAGAAAATTTTTACTGTTATTTGACAAGGGAATGCCTAAAATAAAATTCCAACTACCATGTTAGTTTGATTTATTTATTTATTTATTTATTTATCGATTGTTGAGACACATGTATCAGAGTTTTGGTCCCCTGAACTGATCTACAAGAAAATGTCATTGACAAATCACTGATTGAACAAGCATGATGTATGTTGTTTCTTATAGAACCTTCAGAGCATCAATTAAACTCTTGTTGTGCTGAATTAAGGTCAGAGGTCATTGTGTCGATCCCAAAGGTGTTTTGAGTGTTTTTGGTACAAGCTATATTATGTAGATAGGAATTTCTGTAATGTCAATCACTTGTGATGAAACAAGGCATAGAATTAGTCTTTTCTAACCTGGAAACAAAACTTTGAACAAGACACTGTGTTTTTAATATTACATAATCTTCTTGAAGTGTATTGTGTTAATCACATCAGTAGCAACACTTTAGTCTGTGTAGCTAGGGAAGTGCAATGTCTTGCACCAACAGAGCGAGAAATGAATTCAATAATCATAATAATATATTTTCTGATGGGATGTGATAACATTTGAATATTTGATACTAATATACTGTATAATCCTGATTTTCATCTCTTAGGTGTAGGTGTACAAACGATGAAAGATATTTTAAGGATCAGCATTTCCTTTACTATATTTGGTGTAATAAGAACCCCTCCTCAGATTTATTGCCATTTAGCATCAGAAATTTCCTTCCTACCCGTCTTCTTTAAATGAAAATACATGCATAACTAGCTTACCAAATTTACCCAGAAATAATCCCATGCCTGGTAATAAGCCCACCCGTATCAATTGCTGTTTTGTAGAATTACAAACTAATTCTATTTTGATGTCCTGCAAGGAGCCAATTCCTTGTCTTTGAGTAAGAATTTGGTTCACTGGGCTTATTGCAGGATAGTTATGACCCCATCAGCCAACTTTACTTGTGTTCTGTATGAGCTGTTTTTGTCATATATGGTCATTTAGGGCACTTCCCGTAAAATTACTTTTACAGCTACTGTTCAGGGCTCCTCGTAAATCTTGTCTTGTAATGCATACCATAAATGATATCAATGTGATTTTTTATCATTATGTAACATGTAGCCTAGGTTTTGTGACCTTAGCCAGGTTTTTATTGGCTAAAAGTGCCAGATCACATTTGTAACGTCAAACTATGATGTTAACTCCAGACTGGTGATCTGAATTCAAAATCATAAATATGTCCATTGTAAACAGGCCTTGTAATTTTATAGATATTTTTGTTATTTCCTGTACATTTATACAGTGGAGATAATGGGTTACACACCTTTTTAGACAACTGACACATTTTTTTATTTATTTTGAAAATACTGTAATGTTAGAGAAAGCAAAAGTTGCATCTGTTAATGCAGGATGTAGTTTTTTATCTGTTTTTTAAGCAGGCTAAACTAGTAGTTATCAGGAGTTTTTTTTCGTCAAACATGTTTTTGTGGGAAAATTGTGGGAAATTAGAAAAAAATTACATGTTGAAGGGAAATTAAAAAGAATTGTTTATTCATCACATAATTTTGCTACAGTTAAATGTCAAGTAAGAGAAACGGTGAACAAACTGGAACTCTTTTATATTGGAGTCATATTTTTGTCAGCACACACTTGAGTATGGGGTGCTGGGACTCCCTATAGTAACCTCCAAGTTTGAAATTAGACCGTTGAAAACTGGCTTACATACTAAAAATAGAAATTTTATTTCTGACCTTTAAATGTATTTTTAATGAACATATTGTCTTTAATTTTTCGAAATATTAATAAGATTGTTTTTGGTGAAAGCTGTCAGGAATTTGTCATACTTTCATGCTGGTTTCAAAAATCTTAATAATTGTCTACTAAGTGGAACTCATTCATGAAAGGAAGCATGTTATATATATTGTTATGTGTGAAAATGAAACGGACAGCAGTGTATGTGTGGAAATGAAATGGACAGCAGTGTATGTGTGGAAATAAAATGGAAGGCAGTGTATGTGTGGACATGAAATGGAAGGCAGTGTATGTGTGGAAATAAAATGGACAGCAGTGTATGTGTGGAAATGAAATGGACAGCAGTGTATGTGTGGAAATGAAATGGAAGGCAGTGTATGTGTGGAAATGAAATGGACAGCAGTGTATGTGTGGAAATGAAATGGAAGGCAGTGTATGTGTGGAAATGAAATGGAAGGCAGTGTATGTGTGGAAATGAAATGGAAGGCAGTGTATGTGTGGAAATGAAATGGACAGCAGTGTATGTGTGGAAATGAAATGGACAGCAGTGTATGTGTGGAAATGAAATGGAAGGCAGTGTATGTGTGGAAATGAAATGGACAGCAGTGTATGTGTGGAAATGAAATGGAAGGCAGTGTATGTGTGGAAATGAAATGGAAGGCAGTGTATGTGTGGAAATGAAATGGACAGCAGTGTATGTGTGGAAATGAAATGGAAGGCAGTGTATGTGTGGAAATGAAATGGAAGGCAGTGTATGTGTGGAAATGAAATGGAAGGCAGTGTATGTGTGGAAATGAAATGGACAGCAGTGTATGTGTGGAAATGAAATGGAAGGCAGTGTATGTGTGGAAATGAAATGGAAGGCAGTGTATGTGTGGAAATGAAATGGACAGCAGTGTATGTGTGGAAATGAAATGGACAGCAGTGTATGTGTGGAAATGAAATGGAAGGCAGTGTATGTGTGGAAATGAAATGGAAGGCAGTGTATGTGTGGAAATGAAATGGACAGCAGTGTATGTGTGGAAATGAAATGGAAGGCAGTGTATGTGTGGAAATGAAATGGAAGGCAGTGTATGTGTGGAAATGAAATGGAAGGCAGTGTATGTGTGGAAATGAAATGGACAGCAGTGTATGTGTGGAAATGAAATGGAAGGCAGTGTATGTGTGGAAATGAAATGGAAGGCAGTGTATGTGTGGAAATGAAATGGAAGGCAGTGTATGTGTGGAAATGAAATGGACAGCAGTGTATGTGTGGAAATGAAATGGAAGGCAGTGTATGTGTGGAAATGAAATGGAAGGCAGTGTATGTGTGGAAATGAAATGGACAGCAGTGTATGTGTGGAAATGAAATGGACAGCAGTGTATGTGTGGAAATGAAATGGAAGGCAGTGTATGTGTGGAAATGAAATGGAAGGCAGTGTATGTGTGGAAATGAAATGGACAGCAGTGTATGTGTGGAAATGAAATGGAAGGCAGTGTATGTGTGGACATGAAATGGAAGGCAGTGTATGTGTGGAAATAAAATGGACAGCAGTGTATGTGTGGAAATGAAATGGACAGCAGTGTATGTGTGGAAATGAAATGGAAGGCAGTGTATGTGTGGAAATGAAATGGAAGGCAGTGTATGTGTGGAAATGAAATGGAAGGCAGTGTATGTGTGGAAATGAAATGGAAGGCAGTGTATGTGTGGAAATGAAATGGACAGCAGTGTATGTGTGGAAATGAAATGGACAGCAGTGTATGTGTGGAAATGAAATGGAAGGCAGTGTATGTAGGGAAATGAAATGGACAGCAGTGTATGTGTGGAAATGAAAAGGAAGGCAGTGTATGTGTGGAAATGAAATGGACAACAGTGTATGTGTGGAAATGAAATGGACAGCAGTGTATGTGTGGAAATGAAAAGGAAGGCAGTGTATGTGTGGAAATGAAATGGACAACAGTGTATGTGTGGAAATGAAATGGACAGCAGTGTATGTGTGGAAATGAAATGGAAGGCAGTGTATGTGTGGAAATGAAATGGACAACAGTGTATGTGTGGAAATGAAATGGAAGGCAGTGTAAGTGTGGAAATGAAATGGACAGCAGTGTATGTGTGGAAATGAAATGGAAGGCAGTGTATGTGTGGAAATGAAATGGAAGGCAGTGTAAGTGTGGAAATGAAATGGACGGCAGTGTATGTGTGGAAATGAAATGGAAGGCAGTGTATGTGTGGAAATGAAATGGACAACAGTGTATGTGTGGAAATGAAATGGAAGGCAGTGTATGTGTGGAAATGAAATGGACAGCAGTGTATGTGTGGAAATGAAAAGGAAGGCAGTGTATGTGTGGAAATGAAATGGACAACAGTGTATGTGTGGAAATGAAATGGACAGCAGTGTATGTGTGGAAATGAAAAGGAAGGCAGTGTATGTGTGGAAATGAAATGGACAACAGTGTATGTGTGGAAATGAAATGGACAGCAGTGTATGTGTGGAAATGAAATGGAAGGCAGTGTATGTGTGGAAATGAAATGGACAACAGTGTATGTGTGGAAATGAAATGGAAGGCAGTGTATGTGTGGAAATGAAATGGACAACAGTGTATGTGTGGAAATGAAATGGACAGCAGTGTATGTGTGGAAATGAAATGGACAGCAGTGTATGTGTGGAAATGAAATGGACAACAGTGTATGTGTGGAAATGAAATGGAAGGCAGTGTATGTGTGGAAATGAAATGGAAGGCAGTGTATGTGTGGAAATGAAATGGAAGGCAGTGTATGTGTGGAAATGAAATGGACAGCAGTGTATGTGTGGAAATGAAATGGACAGCAGTGTATGTGTGGAAATGAAATGGAAGGCAGTGTATGTGTGGAAATGAAATGGAAGGCAGTGTATGTGTGGAAATGAAATGGAAGGCAGTGTATGTGTGGAAATGAAATGGACAGCAGTGTATGTGTGGAAATGAAATGGAAGGCAGTGTATGTGTGGAAATGAAATGGAAGGCAGTGTATGTGTGGAAATGAAATGGACAGCAGTGTATGTGTGGAAATGAAATGGACAACAGTGTATGTGTGGAAATGAAATGGACAGCAGTGTATGTGTGGAAATGAAATGGAAGGCAGTGTATGTGTGGAAATGAAATGGACAGCAGTGTATGTGTGGAAATGATATGGAAGGCAGTGTATGTGTGGAAATGAAATGGACGGCAGTGTATGTGTGGAAATGAAATGGAAGGCAGTGTATGTGTGGAAATGAAATGCTACAGTGTATGTGTGGAAATGAAATGGAAGGCAGTGTATGTGTGGAAATGAAATGGACAGCAGTGTATGTGTTGAAATGAAATGGAAGGCAGTGTATGTGTGGAAATGAAATGGAAGGCAGTGTATGTGTGGAAATGAAATGGAAGGCAGTGTATGTGTGGAAATGAAATGGAAGGCAGTGTATGTGTGGAAATGAAATGGAAGGCAGTGTATGTGTGGAAATGAAATGGAAGGCAGTATATGTGTGGAAATGAAAAGGACAGAAGTGTATGTGTGGAAATGAAATGGACAGCAGTGTATGTGTGGAAATGAAATGGAAAGCAGTGTATGTGTGGAAATGAAATGGAAGGCAGTGTATGTGTGGAAATGAAATGGAAGGCAGTATATGTGTGGAAATGAAAAGGACAGAAGTGTATGTGTGGAAATGAAATGGACAGCAGTGTATGTGTGGAAATGAAATGGAAAGCAGTGTATGTGTGGAAATGAAAGGGACAGCAGTGTATGTGTGGAAATGAAATGGAAGGCAGTGTATGTAGGGAAATGAAATGGAAGGCAGTGTATGTGTGGAAATGAAATGGAAGGCAGTGTATGTGTGGAAATGAAATGGACAGCAGTTTATCTGTAAAAAGTAACGCCAAATTAATCAATATAGTGTATTATATATCAGAATGTTTTATGTATAAGTATAATATTATATACTGCCTTATTCATATATTATATATAAACTATAGCCCAGAATATATATATTGAAATGTATGGGTGATGAAGTTATAGCTTCTATTATTTATTAACTTTTATATATATATTTATATATTTGCCTGGTTAAGTTCATTCATCTTTCAGGTTAAGACCAAATTAATGGTAGACTGGTTTGTGTGCATTATATTACCAGAATTTTCCTCAGAGTGCCACGCTTTTCCTATCAATACCAAGCTTCCTTGAACACTCCTTGACGTTCAGTTGAAATTTTTAAAAAGTATAAGATAATCGTTGAAACTAAAGACATGATTAGTGAGTTTTCATCGAAGCAAATTGTCATGTTCTCACTACTGACAGAAATGTAGACTGAAGAAACAGACTATTGCAGAACTAGTGGTGAGGAAAGATTTCCTTCTAACAGATATATAGTGTTACTTTCAGTAAATGCTTCCTTACACATTTTCATTGATTTCAGTTTTTCTTGGATAGAAATTATATCGTTTTGTAGGAATAAAGATTTAAAGTTTCGTTTTAAAAACCTGATCTTTAGATTTCAAGGACAAATTGACGGTACTTGCCTTACAGTACTGTTATTACATTACAATGCAGTCTGTTTACTTAAGGCTGACATTTGTTCAGGTCGTATGAGTCACCAGCAGTATCTGGGAATCGGGTGCAGTTTAAATATATCCAGCGAAAAGATATATTTGGCTTTCAATTCCAACTTCTTCAGTGTTGTGATTAAAATCTGAATTCTTACATTATATTTGAAATCCTAAAAATATTTTTAATTTAGAATCAGAAATGCTGTGTTACTCTTATAATTCAGATGCATTGTTTAGCATATGAAAAAATAAAGTTTCCAATTGGTTCTAGAAATACTTTGGCAGCAATTTTCCTGTGGACCTAACTTGTATCAGGTTCTGGAATATGGCAATTGATAAATACCAGTCTTTTTATTTGTATTTTTTGGTTTTTTTTTCATAGTTTTCTAAAGATTAAAGATAATTATGAATTTTATTGGAAAATAAAGGCTTGAATCTGGGTATCCTGATGTTGGCCTATTCTGTGTTTACACTGTTGCCTGCATGGTCGCTACTGTAAAGTCATATTCAGATCAAATAATGGCACTTGTTTTTGAAATACTCAATAATTAGACATAGAGCTATTGATATGGAAGTGTTGCTGTAATGTAGTTTTGTAAAAACATCTGCATATTTGATCAGAACTAGTCCCTGTATGTAAACTGGTAGGATTGTCAGGAACTAGTTCATTGATGTACAATGGTAAGGTTGTCAATTTATGATTTAACCAATACGATATGAAGAAATTTTCACTGTCAAATTTCTACTGTGGTAGCCTGTCAGTCATTTCGAATGAATTTGCAGCGAAAAAATTATATTATTGCTTATAATTTGTGATGCTCGTATGTGAAGAAGATTTCAAACCCAATGATAAATTGAATTAAACGTTTGAAATATGTTTGTTTGATATGAAGGAACCATTTCTGTTGTTACAGAGGGGCAGATCCCAAAGGGGGCCGCATACCTAAACCAGTCGAAGAATGAGGATGATTCGTACTCGGATCAGAAATCACCAGTGGAAAAACGGCCTGTCAAATACGAGGGTATTGGGCCAGTGGACGAGAAAGGCATGCCTCTGTCCTTTAGAATGGTAGGTGATATAGGGCTTAGGTCCTTCTGAAGGTGGTCTGCTCAAGGTCAAGGACAGCTGTTACATTTCAAGAATATATTTTAATGGGAAAACTACTGTTTACATTGAGAATCTTCAATTATCTTCAGGCATTTGAAATAGAAATAACATGGTTTGTTTGGCACGGTACTATGGCCAACATTTTTGTGAAGAATTTGATTATAGCTTTGCTGTGACTTGGAAAGCCTGGTATTATGAAAACAATAATCACTTTCAATGCTTGATGCAGAATTTGAATGACATTTTTATTTTCAGAATGTGGATGAAGAAAAGCAGCATGATTGGTACAAACAAATGTACAGAAGTCTTCACACAGGACACCGCAAAGCAGGTGAGAACCCTATACACACTGCTGGTCATTAGCTGACCACTGGTCAAATAGAAATAGCTCCAAATGTTCAAAAGAAGCAATTATCAATTACCAGATCTTGTTTTTAAGAAGGAAAAAAACTGGTGCTGATTTTTTTATTTTTGCTGGAGTTTTTTTTTTTTTTTTTGCTGCGACTCAGGTAAAAAGTGTCAGTTATTGTTTTAATTGTATTTATGGAGACGTTTTATTGATTGCCACTACAGGTAAGTAAATAAGCAAAGGTTCTACAGGTAAGTAAATAAGCATAGGTTCCCACAGTCACCTGTCCATTTTACCTTCACCCCAGGTGTGTAGGTATTGATTGCACTGTATAATGGCGTAGGGCAACCTTCAGCATATTGAGTATGCATACAGACCAAATGGAAAACGAAGGTGCCATTGAAAAAAGAAACATATATATATTAAGTAAGGTTATTTTAGAATCAAATGAAAAATGTTGTGTCCCAGTGGACATAGTTTTGAAATGTACTGTTTTTAGGTTTGGAGTTGCTCTTTACTAGTAGAATATTTAAATTTGTGTTTAAATGTAGGCACTATAACATACCATTGTGCTGGTTTACCTAGTCCCTGTTGAGCTAGCTGGTACAGAATTGTTGTGTTTTTGTGTTGTAATATATTAAGGTGTATTGTTGTACTTAAAAGACGTATTGATACCAAAATATCTCACATGTCTAAAATTTGTATACCAAGTTCTTCTGACTGTCTTTTAAACAATATAGCGTGACACAAATCATTTGTGTACAATCAATACAAACTAGGCGCTGCGAGGTCGGAGGTCAATCTTTTTAAAAAGGTTTTAAAGGCTCTTACGATCGTAATTACTGTTTATTAACACCACCAGCTAATTTACTGGAAAGTTTGCTGACTTTCAAAAATTCGAAATTAATACCGGGGTACTTGATTTTGCTGTCTGTGACTTTAGCCATTTTTGTATGTAAAACAAATGCTATTTTCACTACAATGTGAAAAAAAATTCTTTGTTTTGCAACCTTAAAACTAAAACAAAATATATCAATATGGCATTCTTTGTATACAAATGCATTTTTAAAGAACCATGGTTCAAGATAAAATTTATATGAATCCATAAAAAAATTCAATAAATAAAACATAACATCAGATATGAATATCTTTTATATATCTAAAAATAATATGATCAATATCTCATTCTTTATCAACAATTTTTTTCAATTTTGAAATTACAAGTTGAAACATGAAATAGGCTTGCCACTACTCAACTATGAATATTCTATTGTTTATATACACTATATTGATATACTTTAGAACCACTGATGGTAGCCTAGTCACACAGGGGACTTTGAGACCCATTTATATTCTAACGCTATGGAAAAGCATTCTCGGATGGCAGCATGTGATGCTGAACGGTTTTAATATTTAATTCTCTTCCATCAGGATCCCATTTTATCTTTGCTAATGTGCTAAGTGAATCATATTTTCTATTTTACAAACATCAATTCAAACTATTTCATACCACCAGCATGGTTACTTGGTCAAACAAGGGAAAATGAATGTTGTTGACTCTTTAGCTTCAATGTGTTAAATAAATTTTATTTTTTCTCTTTAGAAATCTGTACATTCTGATACAAAAATTATCTTTGAAATCTCAGATCCTGTCAGTTTAGTTATCTAATCATCAATGTCCCAAAACCTGCATTATCAGAAATATGTCTATTTCACAATTTTTGTCATTCCCACTGGTGCCATCTGTTCATAAGAGATCATTAGACACTTATCAAATACTTGTGTTCATGTTTAAAACTGATTCCCTCATTGTTAATTGTTGTCTAACAATTCTAGTTATTTTACACAAAATTAGTCAATTTTCTTTGACTCCTTAAATGAACTGCTTGATTTGTAATAAAGAAGAAATGATGAGCCCTTTTTCTGTCTACGTTATCAACTGAACCAGGTTTTGCAACTTTTTCATAATACTTGACACAAGAAAGTGAAGAACATCAAGTGAACCATTTTATTTCCAGACTCTCTTGAAATTGCCGACCTGGAGGCGTGGTTACGGGAAGCAGGTTAATATCAACTTCTCAGCCTCCGTACCCAGTTCTGATTCACCAAGTGAACAATCTACAACTATACACATCCCAGCATATTTCCCATACCTGTATACACTCAAGCCTTTGATTTCTTTGCATAAAAATTTGTTCACCCAGGTTGATGTGCTCATCTTGTACACATACGCATTCTGCCTCAGTTTGGTTTGTTGATTTGCAAATTAACTATCATTTCTTAATTTTTATTTTACCATTTTGATAAGATTAAGATAAGATTATATATCCTATATGCTTGCTTCTACCACATTGACTTGGATCCCACTTATGCCAGTCATGATTTCTCCCTTTCTGTCAAAATTTTGCCAGGTGTAAAATCCCAAACAAACAAACTAACAAACATTGCCATGTCGATATCGGATCCAGTCTTATTCTGAGTATGTTTACTGTGACTTAGAAAACTGCACATTTTAATGAATTCACATATCTCTTTGGAAAACTTGTTAATATTGATACAACATCATATTCTTCAATAAATATTAATATACAAATTATATATTATCTCTCTGATGTCTTTACCATTTTTTTTAAATTTCAAATTGGAAATCAACATGAAAGCTCTCTTGAAATAAACATTAATAATTTGCACTCTGTTCTTCCATAGCACAAGTATATCTGATTACACCACACAATAACTTCCTCATGGGTAAAAATCAGTACAATATTGGCTTAAGTTCAGCTGACCTTGTATCATTATCTCTCCTTGAAATCCTCATGATTTACCTCCCCTTTCCTGAATTACTTAATGGACGTTTCTGGTTTTCTGTTCTGCTAATAAACAATGTTTTATTTCCATTTGCAGTTTAATTGCAGACCAGGATATACTTGTATCTTCTAAAGCAACAAATTTTGAGTTTTGATTGATTTATTTGTTTATTTGTAGATTTTTATTTGTTCAATACATGGTTCATTCATTCATTCATTCATTCATTCATTCATTCATTCATTTAAATACAATCTCTATATGCTTTTACTTATACAGTTTTTTTTGTTTTTGAATTGTACACATACAAAATCAGGAACATGACACATGATTTAAAGTTGATGTTGATAACTTAGAGACCTACTGTAATAAAAGTTGATTTTAGCATATAAGGCAAATATTGCTTCGTTCTTGTGAAGCTAGTCTACTAGTCATTGGCTTCTCTGAAAATGGTAATGACATGATTTTACAGAGACAGTTTTTGTATATACTAAGAAATAGGCACATTGCCAAATTGTTTACTGCAAAAGATTATTTCAGATTTCAATCAGTTATATTGATCATTTGAAAGTCAATCATGGTTGATATATCTGTGATGTTATAGAAGGAATTCACTCCTGCTGTTTTATTTTGGAACATTTTTAGGATATATGATTTTTGCTTACAGGAACAACTGGTTATGTTAAGCCGACACACAGTGCGGATGAAAATTCATCACAGAAAGAAGGTTGGTTTTAATGCAGGGAAATAACCGTTCTCAAAACATTAGATGTTAATTCAAAAAGGATAATTTTTTTACTACTGGAAAATTTTCAGGGGAGAATATAGTCGCCACTTTGTCCATCTGTCTGTTCATCTTTCTGTCCATTCTCTAGTGTACGGGCGTAACTTTGCCCACAGTTAAGCAAGCAAGGATCATGAAACTCAGTGTATACATTAGTCATGCTAAGAAGATGTACTGTGTACTGAATTCAGTGCCTGAAACCCCTTAGTTACAGAAAAATTCCTTTTTGTTAAAATTTGCTCTTAGGCATCACTCATCAGTTTCACCGATATTTCTATTGTCCTTGTTAAATTCCTGAACTTGAAGTAAATTTGGAGTCAGTTTCGTTGAAATCACATAAACAGTTTTTAAAGTGAAGGAATCTAGTTAGATAAGATTGGTAGCAATATAATTCAAGTTGGTTGTGTTTAATCTACATGTACATCTTTCTCCAGCAAAGTATTCCTTTCCTATGTAAACTGAGCATAAACTCTCAGGATATATAGAGACAGCGTTTGTGTAATTGTCCGGTGTTTTGTATGATAATGACCTTTTTGTTTTGTTTTAATAGAACATGTACATCAATCTAAAGTTGATTCTCACAAACAACGAATTGAACAATCAAGCAAACAGGAAAAACCACAAGGTGAATCCACCGGAGTTGTGCACAAACCAAGAACTGAGTTCTCCCCAGCTGGAAGTAAACCAAGAACAGATTACTCCCCAGTGGGAAATCAATCGAGAACTGATTTCTCCCCAGTTGGAAATCAATCAAGAAATGAATACTCCCCAGTTGGAAGTAGATCAAAAACAGATTACTCCCCAGCTGGAAATCAGTCAAGAACTGATTTCTCCCCTGTAGGAAATAGATCAAGAACAGATTTCTCCCCTGTAGGAAATAAATCAAAAACTGATTTCTCCCCTGTAGGAAATAAACAAAAAACAGACTTTTCTCCTGTAGGAAATAAACAAAATACAGACTTTTCCCCAGTAGGAAATAAACCTAAGACAGATTTTTCACCAAGGACAGAGACTATGGTCAACAAACATAATCAGGATAATAGGTCCACAAGTGAATCCTCATTTTCATATAGTAAATTTACGGGAGAACCTTCATTTAAAAGAGCTGCGTCAGAGTCTAGTCGAACATCCATTGAGTCCAAAGAAAAGTCTCCAAGTGTCCAGAGCCGTATTGAGCAGCTAACGAATCCAGGTAAGTCATTGATATCATAAGTAGTGTCTAGTTTTATAGTGGGTTTTTTTTTTTTTTGGCTCACCTGGTCCAAAGGACCAAATGAAATGTTTTTAATACATCAGCTGTGTGAAGGAAAGAGATTTCCCCAGATCATTAAAATAAACTGGATCTTTCAACAAGATTCCAGTGTTATGAGCAAGTTCTGTGTTTAACTGACAATGTTAAGACTGATAAGTGTTGTCTGGTAGTAAACACACTACTGCTGTTCATTAGAATAAGTAAAAATGCTATATAATAGTTTTGTAATAAGTCTACCCCCGACTTTGATGAAAAGGTATTTAGCCTATCAGGAAATCTGATACGTCTGAATCACAATAACAGAATATAGAAATGTATCTTTATCACTGGAATAAATTTGTTCAGCAGCACTTAGAAATAATATATAATATCTCTGCTTGATGAAGAATATAAAATTTGTTTGATTACTGATTAATCTTGTCTTTGCTTTACGTTACAGCCAAGTCCCAGGACACTGGGAGTCGTAGCAACGGTCCACTTAGTCCGTCCAGTTCCACGTCGTCTCATACATCCAGAGACAAGCGGTCTGTGTGAGTATAAGTCTGTTTGGCTATAGGTATACAGACAGACGACATGTAGTCGCATGTCGTTTACCACCTTTTAAAAATCCCGAGTCATGCACTGCATGGTCCTGAAATGTTTGTTGCATAACACACTTGTGTTAGAATTGTTTATATTCCTGAATGTTGTCACATACACAATATCAAAATAAACAAAAACTGTATTGATTTTACCTCAGGAACTAAATTTTCTTCACATATGTTGTTATAGAAATATCCAAACTAACTGCAATGTTTCCTTTGATTCTTGTTTATATCCTCTTTCCTAATATCCTCGGTTACATTGGTGTTCTTACATAATTTCAATTGATAATATTAAATGTTGGAAATTGAAATTTGTCACCAATATCAATTGCAGCCAGTTGTTTGAATAAGTTAGTGAAACCTACAACAGTTCTTGCAGTTATGAACAGTTACAGAAGTAGTTATGGGAGTGATGAAAACTTTAGCAGTTATGGGAGTGGTGAAACCTTTAGCAGTTATGGGGAGTGATGAAACCTTTAGCAGTTATGGGGAGTGATGAAACCTTTAGCAGTTATGGGAGTGATGAAACCTTTAGTAGTTATGGGGAGTGATGAAACCTTTAGCAGTTATGGGAGTGGTGAAACCTTTAGCAGTTATGGGGAGTGATGAAACCTTTAGCAGTTATGGGAGTGATGAAACCTTTAGCAGTAATGAGTTTGATGAAACCTTTAGCAGTAATGAGTTTGATGAAACCTTTAGCAATTATAGGAGTGGTGAAACCTTTAGCAGTTACGGGAGTGATGAAACCTTTAACAGTTATGGGAATGGTGAAACCTTTAACAGTTATGGGAATGGTGAAACCTTTAGTAGTTATGGGAGTGGTGAAATCTTTAGTAGTTATGGGAGTGGTGAAATCTTTAGTAGTTATGGGAGTGGTGAAACCTTTAGCAGTTATGGGAGTGGTGAAACCTTTAGCAGTTATGGGAGTGGTGAAACCTTTAGCAGTTATGAGGGTGATGAAACCTTTAGCAGTTATGGAAGTGATGAAACCTTAAGTAGTTATGGGAGTGGTGAAACCTTTAGCAGTTATGGGGAGTGATGAAACCTTTAGCAGTTATGGGAGTGGTGAAACCTTTAGCAGTTATGGGAGTGGTGAAACCTTTAGCAGTTATGGGAGTGGTGAAACCTTTAGCAGTTATGGGAGTGGTGAAACCTTTAGCAGTTATGGGAGTGGTGAAACCTTCAGTAGTTATGAGAGTGGTGAATCCTATAGCACTTTCAATGTGGATGAAACTTGTAGCAGTTTTATTGGAAATGCATTCATGATATTGTTTTATGTATATGTACTTTTGAGAGTGTGACACCAACCATCCAATCTAATGTTACATAAGGCATGGTTATCATCAATAAAGTCAATCCAGAAGGAGTTAAGTTCCCCTACATCTTAATCCTCCATTATCAAAATAGTGTTCATTACTTCTCACAAAGATCACACCGACTATTAAACAATTTCACAAATAGAGTTAAAGGAAAACACTCTATCATCTGGTGTGAAATGGTCAGATTCTAGATCTTCTAATGACCACTGTCTTCACTTCCACATCAACCATGATAACATCTTTTCATAATCATTTTAATTTCATTATTCAGTTCTGTTACAATGTGTTAATGTTGTACAGAAATTTCCTCGTTTTGTTTTGTAGTGAATTTTCTGTTGATTTTATAGAAATTATCAGTTTTGATCTTCATTTCTTAAATATATAGCAGTCACTGAAAAGCTTGGTCATGCATTGCTAGGAGAGTCCCTGTTTGTACTTTCATTACATCAGAGCTGTTTATAAAAACTCAACGAAATCAAAACAATGTTCAAACTTTATGCTAGTATAGTAGAATTTATAGATTAAAATTCATTGGATTTAATTAATTCCATTTTTCTGTCAAATAAGATACATTAAGCAAGGACTCAGTTTTGATGGTGAATGTCCAGTTGTAGGAACTCAATTCTCTGGGTATTCTGAAACTACATTGATGGAAAGGTCAACTGATATATTTTTTAATATACAAAAAATTTTGAGAGTATAAATTGATCATCAGCTGTTTTGGAGTATCTGTTTGTTTTGGAAAATATGAATATATTTTCAGTTTATGTTTATGAGTAATCAGCACAAACTGATAATAGATGAAGGCAGCATTGATAAATAAGACATATTCCTGAATCATGTGACAAAAACTAGGAGAAACATTTTTGTTGTGTTTGGATGGGTTATGTCCCATCCTTTCTTCTATATATTGACATTGTTGTCTCCCTTTATATGGTAGCTGGATGACTTTGTTATCTCCCTTTATATGACAGCTGGATGCCTGTCTTGATTTGCATGGTCTTTTTTTCTCACGTGAATGATTTGACAGTTGTTGCACAAACAGTTTTTTTTCTCAGTTTTTATCCTGAAAGTTGGGATGTTATTGATTCCTGCATGTGGTTGTTGTTATAATACCAGTCTTTTGTCAGCATGTTATTCTATAGTTGATGCTTGGCTGTTTGATTTTTACATAATGAAGTGTATGAAGATATTTAGTAACAGAAAGTAGAATCATTTATACTTTTTCATTCAAAGAATAATCGGAGTGAACTTGATATATTTTGTTGGTCATAAGTACAACACTGTCATATAGAAAAAGTTGAAAAAATGTATAAATACATTTGTATTAAAAAAAAAGATTAAAGTTTTTTTGTTTTTTTTGTTTTTTTTTTTGGTTAAATTGATCATTTAAAAATTTGTGCATGAAACATGTGATAATGAAATAAATGATTGTAAAATTATGAACCTAATAGTTCTAATGTTAGAAAATCACACTTAATTGTGATTGGCTTTGACAATGCCATAGAAAGCTTAGCTAAATGTTTCTGGATTTAATGCAATTTAGCGAATCTTGATGAATGTTCCTGGCAGCAGTCGTTGGCTGATGAAGAAGTCTGTATCTTATATACATGCATACATTACCATTATGTTTTACAGAGATTACGAAATCCCTGAAGATTTACAGGAATTCTTCAAATATCTTGAGTAGGTCATATTCCATCTTTGGCTGGTTGTTGAAGTTGTATTTATCTTCTTTCTTCCTGTTTTCCTTGTTTTTATCACATATATTGTGATATGCCTTCATATTTGTTTATTTTCTTATGTACAAACAGATTCTATATACCTACATGTGTATATACATATACAGGATTAATTATATACATATACCTACATATTAACTCAAGTTGTTGTTTATTTTTTCATCTGTCATTTAAATCATAAAAATCAGCCCTGTTCTCTAACAGCATGGTGTTCATTTCATTGTGTTTAAGATTTACAACTGGTTTAGCATCAAATTATTTCTTTCATAACAAAAATTCAAATGTTTTCTGGAAACAAGGTAGCTGAAAATTAAGCAATATTAGATCTTGAAACTATACAGGTGTTAAGGTAGATAGTCCTTATGCTCTTTCTCTGTCTTCCAGCAAAGAAGAGTTCCAATATATATATGTTTTCTTGTTCTGACTGGATTATAGCAATCTATAATTACTATCATTTTATGACTGTAGTGGAAATCATTTGTATTTAACAAGAAATGATTTGTCAGTGTAAGAAATGTTGGATTCTTTACCTAAAATATAAAAAAAAACACACTTTGAAGTTTGAATGATCTGTCCTTCTTTCTCTTTTGCCATTATTGACTTGGTCCTGGTTAGAAAGAAGACCTATATTCATTATAGCTTTCCATGGGAGTTAGGGTTCATATGTTATTCAACCTTTGTTGATATCTAGGTTAATAAGTAAACAAGGAGGTGATTGGCTGTCTATCTAATTGATTTACTCGCTAAACCGAGGCGTAACGTTACGGTACAGTGCATCAATTATTGAAAGCACACATTTAGGTATCGACTGTGACCATATTTAATGAAAATTGACTTGTATGTCAAATTCACTGAAAGCATCAATAGTAATAAATTGTTGCATTGGGGTGTGAAGATTTACTGTATTTATCCAGTAATAAGCCCATGTGTGGTAATAAGCCCACTCATAACTTTTGGTGTTTTGTAAAATTGATCAAGGTATACTGTATCATTATTGTGCGATAAACCCATCATCCGACTTAAGAGTCTTTTGTAAGTTTCTTGAACTCATATGGGCTTATTAAAGGATAAATAGGTTATAAATGTTACAGTTATTTATAAAGATATTACTTCCTGTAACAATCAGTGCCCATGTTATGAGAACAGTTACCCGAGTGCTACGGTATGGTGTGATTGTGAAAGTACAGTATAATTTGTTTGAAATTATTTCAGTAACATATTATCAATAAAATTTGAAATAAAAATTATCATTTTTTTTTTGGTAAAAAATGTAGCTTGTGTGAGGATGGAACATACACTTGCGTTTGCAAGTCAATAAATATATCTTTTCTATCTAACACAACAAATGTAGTTTTTCCAAGTTTAAAGTAAGGAAATCGGATCTACTTTGTGTGATATCTTGGGACCTTGATCAGTTAGAGGAACGTTACAGATAACCTTTGACCTCTGATTGTTACGATAAAATTTGATAAACGTTACCAGGACTAGTAGCAAATTTGTAAACAAACCATGAGAAGGTTGTATTCTGTTCGCTAAGTACCGGGTAAGTAAATGATCCTTTGTACAATGATATAGATCTGATATGTAACATTAGGTATAGATATGAAAGCACAAAAATATAGAGGATTGAAATAAGAAGCTAAGGAAAAATCATTGTCAAAGTTGATTTGTTTTAAATATATATATAATATATAGGTTTTATAAAACAAAAACTTTACTCAAGAATCCAACTCACTCCAGAATCCAACTCACTCCAGAATCCAGCTCACTCCTGAATCCAGAATCCAACTCACTACAGAATTAAAAATTCAACTCTCTCCAGAATCTAACTCACTCACTCCAGAATCTAACTCACTCACGCCAGAATTCAACTCACTCCAAAATCCAGAATCCAACTCACTCCAGAATCCAAAATTCTACTTACTTCAGAATCCAACTCACTCAGAATCCAAAATTCTACTCACTTCAGAATTCAACTCTCTCACTCCAGAATCCAACTCACTCCAGAATCCAGAATCCAACTCACTCACTCCAGAATCTAATTCACTCACTCAATCCAGAATCCAACTCACTCACTCCAGAATCTAATTCACTCACTCAATCCAGAATCCAACTCACTCACTCCAGAATCTAATTCACTCATTCACTCCAGAATCAAACTCACTCCAGAATCCAGAATCCAACTCACTCGCTTCAGAATCCAGAATCCAACTCACTCACTCCAGAATCCTACTTGCTTACTCCAGAATCCAACTCACTCACTCCAGAATCCTACTTGCTTACTCCAGAATCCAACTCACTCACTCCAGAATCCTACTTGCTTACTCCAGAATCCAACTCACTCACTCCAGAATCCTACTTGCTTACTCCAGAATCCAACTCACTCCAGAACTCACTACAGAATCCAACACTCTTGCTTTCCGATAGAGATAAACTGGTAAAGTTCAACTGGGCTTCATTATGTTTTAAACTTACATCAATCACTCATGCGTTAAATCTTGAGGTGAGAGGAAGCCGAATTACCTGGGAAGTACCCACATGGTTGGGTAGGTGACCCCATACATTTCCATGTCCTGAATGGGTGTATACACATTTGTACGTGTGTGGGTGACAGAGATGGGGATGGTCGCACACATCACCAAGAGCATGTGTTATTCTCTTATCATTTTACCTATTACCCAGAAATTAACTGATTATATGTTTATTTCAATAATAAGCTGTGTTAATTAAATTATTTTACCTATTAGCCAGAAATTAACTGAGTATATGTTTATTTCAATAATAAGCTGTGTTAGTTAAACATTGTGTAATCAGGAAACCTACCTAAACGGAACCAGTGTGGAGTTTTGAGAGCACCTGTTTTATCCAGAACCTTTTACAAAAAGATATATGATGATCTATTGGAATTCTTATTGCACTCTCCTCTATTACCCTGAAGATGTAACAGCTGATTGTTATTTATTATAACCCAGCAGGCCCTAAACACACTGAATTTCATCCTGCTGTGCCTACAATGAAATATGATGGCATCAGTGTTTTGCTTGTAAAATTATCAAAATCGATAATATTGGAAAATATATGTTCACCCAAGGGTATAACTCTGACAAACAGTACATACCATATTTATCTATCTAATTCGTAAGTAAATGTTAAATTGTTGTTACTGTTATTTCTAAGGAGCCGAAAATGAAATATCACTTTATAATTTGTATGTTAAGGCATGTTGTAAAATTCCCTTTGATGTCTGCTTCTATAATGGTTGAGGATAATTTTTATGTTTTTATGAGTAAACATGGACCAGCAGGATATTAAATGATGATAATAGGTAGAAATAGAAGTTAAAAATAATCATTACATGTTCACACCTGTGACAACACTGTGTGGTCTGTTTGGTGTGAAACAGAGCCAGTATCATTACAACTGATCAAATGAGATTATGTGCATCTGTGATCACGGTCAATGTTGGCAAAGACGTTCCTATAATACACATAACTTTATTGATCAGGATTGACCCCGAAAATGTAACAGCTGTCCTTGTATTTTCCTATTTTGATTTTAAGTTTTTGTTAATTCACAGCGAATGGTCTCCACCTAATGTACGATCTAAGATTGAAGTATATCGTAATCAGCCTCGAAGTATTGTCGACTACGAACCTGGCTTCTCATCTATAGCATTTCAAGAATCAAAATCGGTAAGATTTTACATTTTTCGATATTATAATGTAAAAACTTTGTGAAAATGAATTTGTTGATGTAATTTAGTTATTGGTGTATGGATATTTGAAAGCATGTTTGATTTTTGTTCACATGCAGGGTCTGACAGAGAAATGCTGTGCATGTTTGCTCTGTCAATATCAATGCGTGCACATGCATGGACAACACTTCGTAAGCATGGTATAAATTTCCACTACAAGTCTCTCAAGTTTTTTGTAGTAATAACTTTAAAATTAATCTGAACAAACCCAACAGGATTGAAAATAAAGAGCAATGAAGCAAAGTCCACCTAACCTAGATTACAGAATCGTTTAAAACATTCTCCAATATGCAATCTGCTTTTCCTTATGACAAGTAATTACTGCTTGAGTGATGTAAAAAAAAAAAAAAATAGGTTCCGCAGTGATCAAAGTCATTGTGATAAATAAATATTGTCATTAGTGAATACATATTGTATATACCAGCAATATCCTATCAGAAGAATTATTAGATATACACAATATGGTTGTAATATCTCTTGATGGTCGTCTCAGTTTGAAACCCTGGCTGTCATTAGTCCTGCTTCCATATCAAGTAACCATGACAAAACAACACTTTTATGCTGATTAAATGTGAGGCTTGGTACCTGGCTTGAGATCTGGTACCGACGCGTTTAATATCCTGATGTATCGGTAAAAATTGATTTATCCTTAGGAAATCTGGGCAGAAAGCGTTTGGGTTATTGATGTAGATCACGCCTATTGGTTTAACCTGGCAAATGATGGGGTCTTATCATAATATGACAGTCACGTTTTCTTAAGTACCTGTTTCCTCCGTGATAAACGAAATGAGATAACCAGCCGAGGGAAAAAAAGTAAATAAGGATCAAATCTTACACTTCAGATGGGGTGGACATGACAGGTGGTTTTGAAATGAAGAAGAACGTAACAATTGAGATATGGATGGAGGGGGGAGGGATGTGTAACATTAAGGACAGAATAGGCTTGGTTTGGGGGAGGGGGGTCTACACAAGTCTGTATTAGATCATTATCTTCTAGTGATAGGCTGTGTGTATCTCTCCAGGTAAGATAACGAGATACAGCCAGGTAAGTACACACGTTCAGACACCTGGCTACAGACTACGCTAATCAATACACCTGGTTATTGATTCTGCGACGACTGTGTGTGTTTATTTTGTATGGGGTACTCTAGGGGTAGCCTATGGCAATGATGACAAGTTTTATTTTCTACACGGAGGTGTCCACTTAAGACCCGATACTCAAGATTGCACTCGAGTAGGTAAGCTGTAAATTAGATTACCAAACTCGCATGTAAGTACATAGACATAAGTAGCTGTGGTTTTACAGTGTGTCTTCAGGTAGACACACCAGGAACACCGAAGGACGCACAACATGGCTGCTTGGGGTACCCACCGGATATGAAACAACAAACAATACTGGACGCTGAATCAGCTGCATGCTCTTCTTTATGAAATGTTCAGAACAACTTAGTCATTGTGATTAACGAGTTGTGATTCTCACCTGAATCTAACGAGATTTCATCTCACCTGGTGGTGAAGTGAATTTCTGCATCCTGCATTTTACATTATTGTTTTGGGTTTTTTTTTTTTTTTTGTATTCTCGAATGTCAATAGCTAGCTGTTTATCCGTTGTGTTTTACTGCATGGACAGGTTTCAGGACGCCTCAGGTCTTACTCTGTCAACTCGGCCGCCCTGGACAAAAGGGCTAGAAAGCCCCTGAAAGCTAAGGTAGATGTATTGTATTGTATTGTTGTGTCCATCTTTTTACTACCAGTAGACTCTGCGGCTTTGTTACTGATGCTGATGTGTAACGTAACTTTAATCTCTTGTCCACACATCCCTGTAATTTTGTACCGTCCCCATTGGTCCGCAGTTGGTGGTACCCTAACACTCTAATATCGGCACATTATCTTGCCTTTTGTACACTCACACAAATAGGAATAATTCCATCATGATATTGTATTTTCTATCCTATTTTAATCTAATTACATTGGTGTATTTCAACCATATCGCACAATTCTTCACAAGCTGTCTGTTTGTGATCTATCAGCCATTCTCATCGGTGGATTTTTAATTGTTCAATTAAACCAAAGAAATCTATCTCAATGGTTTTTATTATTAAGATAACTTCAGTACTGATATTTTTCTCACGGAAAATTTTCCCTTGATATCCATTTACCAATCATGAAATTATGTTCGTTGTTTATATATAAATAACGTTTAGAGACTAATAAACTATTCACAGAGGATGTTGTACGGTATGAAAGATATAATTTATATATAGATTATTACGAATAAGCTCCGTCTTGGTCTTGTATTGATCCTTAAAGTCACATCTGTGTCCCGCAGATGACTCCGATTATCTCAGCTTTTGTATCATATGAACATTAGGTTACAAAGTTAGACCCATCAATAACGCCATTTCTTCCTTACTTGTCTGGCTAGCCTGCATTCAGGTAAGTCAGCCAGTACACTATTTCTTTGCTTCCTGAAGAGAGTAAATTCAGAATAATTCAAGATGCAGCTGGATTCCCTTTTTTTTTTAGGATAAGTTTCCATAACTAAAAAAAATTTGTGAAACCGACAAGTTGACTGGAGCCAAAATTTTTTCTGAAGTGTTCTGTGTTATATAGGTACTAGATGCAAATTTTTTGTATATAACTGTTTTCACAATTTTGCTCAGTTCAAAGTGTTCCATCCCTAATTTATTTTGTTTTTTATCTTGATAAAATTTATTTTCATTGATTTTTCCAAAATTTGATTTCTGAAATTCTGTTGCTCAAATATTCTTATTTACTTTTCTTTTTTTGATGGTTTTCTCCAAATTGCTGGTTTTTATTTTTCTAGGCAAATGGTTTGCATTTTACTTCAGTTTGGCTTTTTGTTGTAGGTTGATGTTAAAATAACAAGAAAATTTCAATTCTATATTATACATCATGACAATGGTGAAATGCAAATCAGAGCCATGTTTGAGTTTAACTTGCTGTATTACATCAGAGTTGAATATCTTTGCAGTAAACAACATGTACCTCAAACAGATCCAACATTACAGGGTATCATTACTTTACACTCTCTGTTTGAACAGGCACACCCCGGCAGCCTGTTGTCACAGTACATATTAACTTAAGGTAGAGTGTGACACTGCACTATTTACATTTCTGGAGAAGAGTTCCATTTCACAACTTACTGTTTCTGTTTTCGATAAATTACTACCAGTAATTTCTTTTTTTAATTGTTTAAGAGTTACTTCCCTTGGAAGTTTATTCATTCAAACATTAATGGGTAGATCGCAAAATTGACTGATTATAAAATATACATTGAAAATGACAGATATGAACTGCCAATGGTAGATATATTTTATTCAAGGTAAATTTTGAACTACATTATTAATTTACTTAAACAAGCATACTACAAAAAGGGGTCATTGTTGTACACCTAAATCCCCCCAATGACAAAATAAAATTATTTCAGTGCTTCACCTGACTTCCTGAGTCACCAGAATGGTTTAGGTTAGGTCAGCATTTAGAAGCCTATTTTGCCGAACTATTTGCTTGGTTTAGTGATGCTACACAAGTTTCTTTATGTAGGCTTGGTGTGGCTGGTCGCCTTGGTCCATTAACAGGTGTCCTTGAATCATGAGAGCTGCGCTATTGAGTGTGTTTTCATAACTAAGTGCTACCTAGGAGCAATGCATGTATAAATGTAGGTGATATTCTTGTTGGTAGCAAAGCTTTTAAAATCTGATCGCTGGGAATTTTCTGAATAGAGGTAAAATGGAAAGTGGTTTGTATGCATATACTTTTTATCTTCTTTGTTCAGTGATGTCTGATATAGATTGGTTTTTTATTGTCGTTATCATGTGACCTTTTTCATTTCTGACATAAAGTCAAACAAAAAGGTCAAAAGGATCCGTTCGAATATACAAAATGAAATACATGTTTTGATATTTGCAGATACCGGTACAAGTATTCCAAATATCGTCATGTCTGTCAGTGCGTTATGAATTTTTTTTCAGTTTTCATTTTAGCTGATACATCTTCACATTGACAAGTACAATTAAATTTTTAATTTAATGAAATATCAATGTAATAGTAAAAAAATTTCTTTCAGCACAGATAAATTTTATGAATATTGCCTCAGATTTCATGCAGAAGTTTGATAAATGTGTTTCTCTTTGCATGCAAGGTTTTTGTCTTTTGAGTAGAGTACATGGATTTTTGCAAGAAATTGATTGTGAAAGGAATGCATGTTTGCCTTGAATTAATGGATGTTTGCTTATTGTTAGTTATGGGCTTATTGTCAGTTACCATAACATTTGATTGTACACAGAATTCAGTATGGAGAGGTGATTACAATCATTACACAGGATTTACATAAGAAAGCTGAAATTAGGTGGACAAAAGGATTGAAAAGTGAATTCGAAAACTACATGTCTTGTGTTTTGAAATAACATGTTTGCCAGAAATTATTTTGATAAAACGCTGGTCTTCTTTGTGTTATTTTTGTAATGCAATCAAATTAAGCATATTTTTCCTATGATATACAAATACCTGGGCATGTTATCTTAAATGTGATTGAATCAAAATGGAATATTAGCACAATATTCATGAGTAAGTAAATTTGTGATATACCAGGTAAAATCAATTTCAATTACCACAAAGATAAAAAAAAAAAAAGAATTTGTTTAAAAATGTAAACGATGGAGTAATTCTGAGTATCACCTGAGAGTTCAAATCATCTCGTAGTGCGTCAGTGCTGGTTCCAATTGTCCCAAATTTTTCAACTGGACAGAATTTTCTAAACAGTAAAAGACATTCTGTCTCATTTACTGATCAGTTGGCATTTATTGATCTGATGTAGTGTACTTTATTTAATCACCATAGCCTCTCATTCTCCAGACTGATGGTGCAGGTTATGCAGTGCAGATAAATATTGGGAGACCTGTCTTATTCATTTCCCTATGTAACACAATAGTAGCATTGGTCAGATTACTCTGTGTGGAAATACATAGGTCATATTTTGTATTTTTTTTTTTTATAAAAATATGTGACTATCATTTAAATTTTTTTCAATTAAATGGCTTCTCAGATTAATAAGGGGTCAGATAAGACAGATTTCCATTGTTATAGCAGTAAACAAGGAACATATTCAGATCTTAAATATGGATGCAACTAGTGGAAGGAAATCTCTTACAATTAAATACATCTGTGTATCTTGTTTTCTATTTAAATATTTGCACACTTGTAGTATTCATATCAGTGCCTGATTTCGTGTAAGTGGTAAGCAGTGCAGTGTAATCGTCACAATACTAATTTTGGCTGTTTTTTCTGTGTTTCAGTCGAACATCCACAACCCACCCATTGACAAGCCAGGGGAGATAAGCCTGTAGTAAGTACATTATTTATAATCTTTTCTATCTTGTTACGTGCGTTTTTGCCTTGATAGTCTGGGTCCGACTAAAAGCTCTTGATTCCAGGCAGATAATGGGTAAATTGAGTTAAATCGTGTCTAACCACGCAGGAAGGATTTTCTCTGGAACTCCCAAGCTGACAAATCAGTGACGCTGAATGATCATGTGTATCTGTTGAGGAGAAAAAAAAACATGCATGCTTCTAACATAATGAAGTCTTCTTGTAAAAAGTACCAAGACCGATTCAGAAACTTGCTGCTGTGAATTAAGTTTCGATACCCATGACATTACGCCTGACATTAAGGTAGGGGATGGGCTTATTACAGGACTTTTGTTTTTTATGCTACTGAGCAGCAATAAATATGAATGGGCTTATTGCCAGACTCAGGCTTATTGTGGAATAAATGTGATAGGTAGGTAAAGTGCTGACATTTTTTTGTTCAATACATTGCCTATAAGAGAAACTAAATCTATCATCAGACGTTAATAGTTGTCTGTTTTGATTTGCATTGTATACGTTTTTAACACCAAAGTGCTGACACTTTTTTTATTTGGCTGTCATATTTTTTCCTGTTTTGTGTACAGGAAGTTCACTTGTCTAATAAAGGTGACATTTTACATATATTTACAGTAGTTATCACCACAGTGACAAACATACGGTGTTCACCAGTACAAAACCTATATATATACATGTCTATATATTGACCAATCAGAAGGCAGCTAAAGATCCTGATAATGTCCCTTTGGTTCATACTGAATTCTTTTTGGTTCATTAAGATGTCTTTCCTGTTTTGATATCTCATTCGTTCTTGCTGTCGTGTTTTAACAACGAGTTGAAATTTCATTTTTGCCTGGTGTGCTCAATTGTGGTGCTTTATATTTTCAATTTTAAAAGGATAAGTTTTGATGGAATCCTTTAAACAGATCAAAAATCTGTCCCCAGAAGCAACAAGAGATTTAAGAACTGGGAAGTTAAACCATTAAGAGAGATTTTATGGTACTGAATCAGCAGTTGATTAAATACAGCTTCTTTAATTACATCTGGTAATAAAATGGTGACGTTTGGAATTTGAACAATGAACAGTATAGGACTCGTGTCGTAAATACTTCAGATTACAAGACATTTTGTGGGCGTGGCTTAATTATCAGATTAAACATAAGAAACACCTGACGGCATTTCAGTAAGAGTCGTTTGCTGAGAGGCCGAAATAGCAGCCTTAAAATCTGTTAAAATAAGGAAAAATGTAAATCTCGGTCAGATAGGTGAAGAAGGGTTGAGTAGATCAGAAAATAAGGTGGGTATTTACAACTTCATCAAATATTGACCTTTGAATGGTCGCAATGATACTTCCGTCAGTGTTAAGGAGTACCACTTCATATTGTAAAGAGTTCTACTTCAGAGGTTATTTTTATCACATGGAGTATTCTCCCTTGTATTTAGATTACAAAGCAACCTATCAGTAAAGAGTCATTTCCAATATGGATTTATCTCCCTTGAAAAGATATTCGTCCTTCACATTTTCAGAGGAATAATATTGCTGATTTTACAAGTGGTAGTGTTTGGCAGGTGCGAAGTTTTAAAGATAAACAAAATAATTAATATTATTCAGTTTCAGTTTTTGTCGAGAGAAATTTTTTGTTTGGTGTATGCAAATTGAAACAACATTTGCGTTGAAAATGTGTTTAAAAATTGTTATTTTTATGATTTCTATTCGTTAAAAACAACTTTTCTTATGATACATCACACAAGTATGTATAAGTGTGCCCTCTTCCATGTATACCCTATATTTTTTTACAACTAATATGAAACAAGTTACCTTTATATCATTAATCATTCTTGTTAGCAATAATTAAAGCAGGATGCTGAAAGTGTACTTGATAAGATTTTCTTCCCAGATTTAAAGTACATAATACCTTAGATTAAAGGAAATTTTCAAATGTAACATTGTGTTGGTGTAGTATGATGTGTATTAGGAAATCTCTTATGACACATGTTGTTGTGTGTTGATAGCTTATCAGGCAAACAATCTAATGACTTAAAAAACCCAATAGTAACCGCATGGAGTGTAGTGTTACATGTTGATGGTGATAACAACAGTATATATTTGTATACAAACCCAGACATAAAGGTTGTAGCTCACCTCTTTGATTTTTCAGATGTGATCTGAAAATCCTACAACTCATAGCAACTTAAAATCCAACCAGTGCTGTACTTGTTTAGAAAACTGGACTTCAGTTTTAAAATGACAAAAAACCCTTGGTCACTTTGAAATGTGACTGAATTTTTAGAAATACAGGATTTTTGTTTGGAGTGCAACGTCACTCTTACACAGCTAGCTAGACCTGTGTGTGAAATTTCATATCTGTATGATTTAAGTTTTGAAATTTGAGAAGTTTAACTTTCTCTGTCCTAATTTTCGTTTCATGTTGAACGAAGAACGGTATTATTCCTGTGATAAGTCCAGAGAACAACACAATATATCTGATTAAGAAACAGGAAGTGGGCTTATTACAGGATAAAGCATTTGTTGGCAATTTTATGTATAGACTTATAGAGATGTGTGGGCTTATTACCAGGCATGGGCTTATTGGAGGGAGTACTCAGTTAAGGGAAGCTTTGAGGAAGTTCTTCTTATATGACGGGGTAGATATAATTTCCCATACCATGACAATATACAATCACAGACCTTTTATGAGGTACATATTAGAATTTGATAACCTATGTGGGATTTTAATAAACATGTACATGACATCTTCATTGACTATTAAACAACTTCCTGATCTAAGTTATTAGTGATTTAGGTCTAGGAGACAATTACAGACTATAAAGGAGGTACATATGGATTCTAATAGACACTTTATAGTATTATCTACTCCGCAGTTTATTTAATTATAAGGTTTGATGTCAATGATTGAGATATTGTGTCAGATCTTTTTCATACCAATGTACTGCTCTGTACTTAACCCTGTAGCTCGTCTCTAATTTATGGACATTTAAGGGGCACTGGTTAAATATTTACTGCACTTTGAAGAGGCATTACCACCAGAAATCATTACTTTTGTGGCCAGGACAAGAAATGAGCAAGACTTGCTCAAGTCGTTTTAGTCCATCATGTCATCTGAATTGTGTAAATTTCAACATTAAATGGGACAATAATCGTCAAATCTACACACATCGCCAGAATGTTGATATACCTATTTACATACAGCCTTAAGCTATTTACACAGCACAGTTAACTGTGTTTTATGTAGGAGGACTTCTGTGAACATCATCCATTTAAAACTAGGATATATTAGCATAGACAAGTTTGAAAGAAATCTGCCCTTTTGTTGTTCGCTGTTGAGCTGTGTTGTAGTAAAGATACCAACATTTTTCTAATAAAGTTTTCTGCCAGTTCAATTAGGTTTCTGTATTGAAAGTTGATAGCTTTGTTACACTGGGGCGTGATTGAGACATCCTCGCAAGTCATACTCGACTGTAAACACAGGGTATCGGTATACTCCCTTAGCTGCAGGGGACAGTTAAGTTTAACAGTCGAAAACTACTTCTTTGTTAACTTCTATGGGCTTATAGAAAATCTGTTCCTTTTTCAAGCATCCACCAGCCTTTTTATATCTCTGGAAATGAATTTTAATTATTAATGTATCACAATTTGAAATGACTTGCTATTTCACAAGAAACAACTGTTAAAAATAGGTCATGTATAAATATAGTGTTTTTTAAAAAATACAACAAATTGCAATTTCAATAAATTCAATAAAATGAAAAAGAGGGAATGTTGGAACTATTCCTTTGTGAAAAAGCAGTAGACATTTTAGGTCCTTTATTCAGAAATCTGAAATGGACTTTGCTATAGAAATAGGTCATAAAAAGGGGCGTCGCTCACTGGCAGAGTCAATACTGGCCACATTATGTTCATTGGTAGTATCTGTATCTGAAACCTTTGAATGAGAAAATATGATTCAAATAGGAGCCCTGAAATATTCACATTTCAATGATCTTTTAAACTTGAAGGTCAAGAAGGGGACAAAATGACATTCAGATGTTTGGGGCCACAGAAAGAGATCAACGAGTTCCTTTGTTAAAACTTTGTTTGATAAGCATTGTGAGCTTAATTTATGTCAATCTTTTCACAATACACGTTCAACAGTAAGGATTTTTTTTAAAAACTGAGTAGTTTCAATGCAAATTTCACCAGAATATTTTAAGAACTTAAGAAGGAAGCAATTCTATTTAGGATGTAAATTTGTCGTTAGGACCGAGTTTAAGTGGAGACATGCTGTGACGGCTGCTGGTCTGTATGCATGTACTGTATCAGGGAATACGGATGTTTTGTCTGTTTAAACAAAGCTGTAATCTGTTGATACCCTTATTATCAATTATGCATTGCTATAGATCCCCCTTATCTGGCCGAGAGCAAACTGGACATGTCCTTTAGCAAACATGACACTCTGAGGAGTCAAGGGCACCTTGTGGAGAAACCTATTTAAATAATCTGTATGCATAATGACAAAGGGGCCGGCATCTCCTAGTCATAGGAGACACCATTACTGGAAGGGTCCACTATAACAAGGGTTTTGTGTTTGGCCTGTAGTTCTCAGTCAATAAGGACAAAACACCACAGGGACCTAGCTGATAATACTAGCTAATCACTGGGTCACCTGTCCAGTAGAATTTTAACAGCTGGACAATGTCAACTCTTTAATCATCGCTGGTAATGTAGCAGTACAGACTTTGGGAGAGTTTCCTGCCCTTGACTTAAGGATTGTTTGAGTGACAGTGAGGCAGGCAGTGTTCTGCACCAGCGACCAGTTCACATGTAGCCGTTACGCCCGAGTGGTCATCCATGTATTACTCCTCTGTGGCTTTGATACATCAGGGTTAATTTTTAATTCATACCTCCAGTCAGAGTGTTGAGCTATAGTGTTTTTAGATGTCCGTGTCAGATGTATTAAGAGAAAGTGTCAGGAGATCGTGGATTGTAATAGATATCAGTGGGACAGTTGGACAGTGTGGCAGGATCTCCAACAGCAGGGAATAGTTACGCTAGCGACCTGCTTCACTGAATGGCAAAGGCCCTGAGAGATGAGTGCTTCGCTATCAGAGCCTCCAACATCAAGCTGGATGTAATATGTAGTAGAACTGTTGTAAGGAATTATTGATGAGTTTGCGATGAATATAAGATGCTGAATGTTATTGGGATATAAAAAGCATTCGTGCTAATAAAACTACCCAGCATGCAGCAGATGCTTCAGAAGTTGTACAGGTAAGATATTGTCATTAATTCTACATCATTATCTATTTATAGATACTGTTTCCCCTCCCCCTGGGGGTGGGGACATGATATGGCAGGTAGGGCAATGTTAATGGCTTGTACGTTATTTTGATAATATGTCTAAAACGATTTCCCATCTCACTGTAGTACACATGTATACACATATACACAAATACATATATACTAATGGACTTATTTTCTTCATTTGGTTATGTACATGGTTTGTTTACTCTGTGTGCCCTTGTAAATATTGACATTTGTGGTGGAGTTTGTGGTTTTGTGTTTTTATAAGATTATGGGAGATTTCCGCCCATGTACAGGTGTATGAATACCAGTGTTTCTTGCTATTTATACCTGGTAAATTATATCTGTTTTGTCCAGGTCTTTGATGTCACATAGAGACATCTATCAGACTTAACAAATTAAACATTCTATGATTCAAGACAGAAAAAGCTACCCATTGTCAAAATGACTGTGGACAGTTCATCTCTGACTGTCCTGAGCACAGAAAAGGCGGGAACTGTCGCCTCCCCTTTACCAGACCAATGTCACATGGCAGTTATCATCATTAATCATCAAGGTCCCAGAACAGTTTTTCCCCGGTCAGTATTTACCTTGCCAAAGCAAAGCACTTAGTAGAAAGTGATTTCTCTAGATGTATAATGTTGATGATCATGTTGGTAGATAAAAGTGCATGCATACAAGCTGATGCCGTAAACAGCTCTGACTTAATTCGTAATAATCAATAACATAGCTATAGCCACAGCTGTAGAAAGTGAGAGCCCGTGCGCAGACACTGCATGGGGCCCAGATCCTGTCAATACAAGTGTTTCTGAACTGCTTCTCTGAAAATAAGCTCTTTAAGGTTTTCTATATAAGCTGGAATTCAACTGGGATTATGTCTAGTTTTGGTAGAATGTCTAATTACAAATCAAAACTGACTTGTCTTTTAGAAAATGTAAAATCCATCAGGCTCAGAAATATTTATTTAAAGGGGTGGATTTTTTCTAAAATTGGAAGAAAAATTATAATAATTGATAAATAAAGAAATAGATTAAAAGAAAATGAAAAGTATATGGATACTTTGTGTGAAGTCATCCTACATTTGATTTCAAAATAGTTGTTCAGATTTCTCAAAATCTTAAATTTGATTAAGTTTTTTGTGTTTTTATGGGGTTTTTTTTTCTCAAAGAAACATTGATTTTGAAGGCATATTGGTTGATTTCTGATGTATATTATTTGTAACATAGACTTAAAGATACAAAGAGCAAGCTAGGTTATAAGGTCAGTGAAAACAAGTCACAAAGAACTTTGTGCCTTTAATAACATCCAAAGGACATTAAGGGGACATTAAATGGGACATCAAATGGACCTCTAGTGATCTATAAGGAACAAAGGACTATTGAAGAATGACCATATGTTTACTAATACCAGGTATTCTGTTGAGGTACGAACAGTTACCGTGCTAATCACCAACATCAGATGTTTTTACCTGTGTGAAATATATGTCCTTCTTTGTCAGGGTTAATCAGACAGACTGATTGCTGCACAGGTGTGATAATTACAGGTAAAACATACCTGTCACTACAACTTGTATACATGATTAGGTGGCAGGGAATGTAGTGATATTGGTGTTAATCAGAATTTACGCGATAATTTCATCAGACACAACCACAACAAAGATATGGAGAAGTATTGTGTTTCTGTAGACAAGAATGTATCGTTTCTCTCAATATTATTGCTGTTTTTCAATTTCCAACATTAATAATACAGTCTGTGATCGGTTTCCATGACAACAGACTGTTCAGCATAAGGTACCATATATCTGTATTATATTGCATGCATACACTCTCAGTATTACATACACTATCGGCTATCACTGTCAGCTGGTTTCTTTCAAATTGTCCTCTTCAACAAACCATTATCTCAAGCTACAAATACAACGCTATGGTTCTGATAAGTTTTCTGTACAATATGTATATACAGGTATATATTTAGCTATGTACCACCCTAAAAAAAGCTATTACCAGAGAAAATATGATACAAATAGGAAAAAAAATATATCATTTTTATGTTTTTGCATAGAAAAGAAAACAACTTTGCTGCTGTCTGCATTGAGGTTGAGCAGACGGCATATTCCCTAGACAGACATGCTGTATAATAAAAGAGATATTTATAGTGAATGAAACTTTATGTTTGATAGAGGTTTGTAAGTGTTGGTGTATGTTTGCGTCACTGAAAGATGAACCGGTGTTTAAAAACAGTTCCCAGCTGTATGCATAATATTAGCAATTCAAGTACTCGTATGCTTGTCCTTGTCAATTCACAAACACAATGCCTAATTTTGACCCTAGGAGTTATCGTAAGAATCGTTGTATTTATCTTCTTTTTCTGACACCGAATTATTCCTTTTCATATCATCCAAGCTTGTGAATTAGATTAACATAAATAGGTTTTTCTCATTCAGTTTCCTTGACTAGAAATGCAAAAATGTGAGATTTTATACAGAACCAAATAATTTTGGATATGACTGCGACATTTTTTGATGATTATTACAATGTGTTATGTTGATTTCAAAGAATTAAGATTGACTTTCTCATGGACTTATAATGGAATTGAATCTGTTCCAAATAAAATATTCCTACAAAAACCAATATTTATTTTAAATATATACATGAAATTTTATGTGAAAATTTCTCATACATAGGGAAATTTCTGTACAATAACTAGGATTTATTGTAATGACATAATATTATGTGAAAGTTTCTCTACTTTAAAGGAAAACATATTTGAAAAAAAAAGTAAAATGCTTGCAGATTATTCTAGTGTTTGTAAACTTCATGTTAAAAGTGTTATGTAATCGCCAAACTTAGATGCGTATATGATATGTATTATCACTTGACCTCAGATGGGCGGGTCCAACTCTTGTCATTGCAATATACCATATTTCTCCACCAATAGACCCATGTTTGCTTATAAGCCCATGTGCTTACATTAATTTGCTGCTGTTTAGTATAATTACAATAACAAACAAGTACTCTTTCATTGTCCTGTAAAATAACCACACACCCTGACTTTGTGTTAGAAAGTGTGTTAGCTCCCTTGGGTCCTATAATAAGCCCACTCTGTGATTTTGTGTCAATTGGTGTTTTAGCTCCCTTTGACCCTAAAATAACCCCCACCCCCTGACTTCATGTCAGATGGTGTATTAGCTCCCTTGGACCTTGTAATAATCCTACCCCCTGTTTGTGTGAGAGGTGACGTGTTAGCCCACTGGGCACATATAATTATCACACAACTTGTTTCAATTTTCAATTTCAGGTTATAGATATCATAAGATATTCTCCAACATCAACCCAAATAAAATGAATTTAAGTTAAAGTCTGCTAATTTCCCATTGGGAAGTTGATAAAATGTCATCAGGTTGAGAATGACCTTGCGAGTTTGTGTTACAGATAATGAATTCTTTCTGTGTGTTCTGACAACTTCTGGGGTCCTATGGATTATCATGGTTAAGATATTTTAGAATATTGCTCTACTTTCTCTTTGAGAGATATAATTCTGTCGCTACAAAACACAAATCTGTCTTTTTCTATTGTCATACATAAAATTGAGTTCGTGTTTAATTATTAGACATAAATTCTGATTCTGTTTCTCGAAACTGATTTAGACAATTTTAGCTAATTATTAAATACATTATAAAAAACATTTCATTTCTAGATATTCAGAATCTTGTGCAAAAACTGTATATAACTGCATCACACTTAAAACATTTCATTTGTCACTTATCCATACGACTCATCTGCTGAAACTTCAACCATCCATAATGACATTGGTAGTTGGTTTCCATGGCAACAGTCATTGACAAGTTAATCTATTCACGAGAAATTGTTTTTTTTATACCAGCCTTGTTCAAATTGTCCTACTAATGATGCTGTGACGCTGATGGTGTCGTTAATGGTAACGCCAAGGGCTCAACATCATTCAAAGCAACACCTACAATTTTCGGGTTGTATTTTTTTTTTTTTTTTTTAATCATGGCTGTGAGTAAATTTTAATACTAAGCAGTACAGCAAATAGTTGAATGTTGTTGGCTCTGTTATAAAACTTATCGAGATCATTGAAACATATACGGGCGGCCTTGGGCCAAATTTCTAGAGAAATATCGTATCATAGGGGTCGGGCGTCCTTGGGCCAAGTTTCTAGAATTGTGTTATATATCATAATGCATGTGCATCGAGAAAACTGTCATGCTATTTATCACATCTAATATTCCTCTGTATCCTGGTGTGAAAAAGGACGCAAGACTTGTTTTCAATGCATGCATACTAAAATTACTTTTCCCTTCAATAGATATATTACAGTTATACAATGATGGAGACTTCATTGGGAGCGAAGATGACAAACTTGAAAGATATATAATCTAAACACTTGATGAATGTTGTTAACTTTACAGATGCTGTTTTTCTGTGTGATATTTTTTAACAGTTGACAAGGCTTCATCAAATGTTGCACAGCCAATCTTTGTTCTGCCCTACTCCATGTATTTTATGAACATCAACACAGGTCCCTGTGGTGTTTAGGGTCTGATATGTTTGCAAACGAGTTCCAGATATCAGATTTTCTGACAGCTGCTTGGAAAACTCTATTGCATTTTAGGATCTGGAATTTTTATGAACATTTTACGATGGACTGTTTTTTTTTTTTTTGTTCAAGGGGGAATAACTTAGATTTTGTGCAGATGGCACAGTATTTCATCAAAACAATGAACACATTTAAAACTTTTAAATATTGTTTGTACAAGAAATGAAACATTGGCTTAGATAAGCTTTGTCTTAAGTCGGCTTAGTCCTTGCTACTTCGTTATTTACTTTCATATGCACAATAATTTTTTAACAAAAAAAAAATATAATAATAATAAATCCGTCCCAGCTGTCAGATAATTGTATACAAAAGGATTATTTAGTTTGAACCTGGAAAATCTTGGACACGTCTCTGTTTTCATAACACAGGATAGGATGATTTTGTCCCTAAACTCGCATCAGGGACTGATTCTGTTAACATACTATTGACATATATAGGCAATATACTTACAACAGTTTAGTGTATCTTTTGTGTATCAGAATTCAAAGCATGTATTTGTATATGAAAGGTTTACATGTGTTGAAACCCTGATACATACCCCTGTGTATATGTCTCTGGTGTTGTTGGGCCTTTCATGGGAAATTAAAAGTCGACAGTGTTTCATAAATAGTGTATCTGATTGTCACGACTCATAAATAACCAGATATCCTTAATAGGAGAGGAGAGGGTTTTTGTCTGTTATAGACATAATTCATATCCAACAAGGACAGCATATGTGTGTACATAAACAAGTGATGTTTAATAGCGGTTGTTTGAATCTGCGTCATAACAAGATGATTATTTTGTCATTAGGTATGTGGTTACGTCCTTATCAAATATTCGTCTTGGTCTTCCTGTTGGAGTTAAAAGTCATTTCCTGTTCAGTAAAAAATAAATGAATATGTTGTAAAGATTTTGTTGTTTTGAAAAAATCTAAGTAATTTTACTCATCTCTCTTATTTAAGAGACTTTCTTACTGTTACATGCAATTTTTAGAAGGGTTAACAAAAATGACTTTTAATTCTGTAATTGTAGAGAAAATAAGGAAGAGAACTCTTAAACAAATCATACTATCACAAGAAAGCCTATTTCTTACTGCTAACAAAACTTACTCTGCCAGAAATCACAGGTTTAATGTTCAAGGTAGCATATAGCCTTAACTCTGCTACAAATCACAGGTATAATGTGTAAGGTACCATATAGCCTTAACCCTACTACAAATCACAGGTATAATGTGCAAGGTAGTATATAGCCTTAACTCTGCTACAAATCACAGGTATAATGTGTAAGGTAGTATATAGCCTTAACTCTGCTACAAATCACAGGTATAATGTGCAAGGTAGTATATAGCCTTAACTCTGCTACAAATCACAGGTATAATGTGCAAGGTAGCATATAGCCTAAACTCTGCTACAAATCACAGGTATAATGTGTAAGGTAGTATATAGCCTTAACTCTACTACAAATCACAGGTATAATGTGTAAGGTAGTATATAGCCTTAACTCTACTACAAATCACAGGTATAATGTGCAAGGTAGTATATAGCCTTAACTCTGCTACAAATCACAGGTTTAATGTTCAAGGTAGCATATAGCCTTAACTCTGCTACAAATCACAGGTATAATGTGCAAGGTAGCATATAGCCTTAACTCTGCCACATTTCAAACACAGGTATAATGTGTAAGGTAGTACATAGCTGTAACTTTAACATTAAGTCAGTCTCCAATGTGTGAGATGGCATAGATATTACAATCTGTAAACCCATGTTTGACCAAATCATGTACAATTTTTATTGTTGACCTGTTTTATCTTACACGTTTATCTGATACCCAAATCCTGAATATGTCTCAGTGCCTGACAAAATTATGAAAGGAAAATTAAGATATTATTTTAGATATAAAATAAAAATGTAATGGATAATGAAATGATAATGAAATGACATTGAAATGATGACAGCTGGTACAGATGTATGTTAATTGATTCTGTTGTTGATGAGTAGACACATACTAATATACATGTGGTATAAATTTGATCAACATATATGTAGTTTGTCATTAGCTGAGGACTCTGGATGGTGTAGGACTAGACTGGCATTCTGCCAATGGTAAGGTCCAAGCTACCTACTCTGGTCAAGCTTTGTGAGTGTCAGTGATATGTAATTAGGGATGTAATGGGATAATGTAATCACTGCCCATAATATCAACATAGGCCATATGTTGTACTGTCCAGTTCAGGACTAGAACTGACCGTTTTCTTCCATGTACACACTGGGATAGCTCTCCGCTGGTAGCTGGAGCACCGGCAGTTTATTTTCTAATGGATTTGATTGGAAGACATCAATTAATTTACCATTGGATTTACTTTGTGATTTTGTTTCTGACCTCCCGTCTCTTCTACTCTGAACATCCATATGACACAGGAAAGTTGTATTGACGTGCCAGTAAGGATATATATTTTTGGATCTGGCCAAAGTGTGTAACACGTGAAGGGCCTTGTACAGATTGATTCAACGAGGAAATGAGAGATAAGAGAATCAACAAGTCTCTAGCAGCTGACCATTTGTGTCCAGTGTGATCAGGATTTACCCATTATGTTCTGAATCTTTTTGAATGAGTCTCAATTAATGACCAGGCATGTCCAGAATTTTGTGAATCTTGTGTGGAGAATTTCTGGAGTTACCATGCCTACCAATGTACACTTAGGGCATAATTTCGTACACAGCCTTTACTGATTGTTTCGTGTCTAGAATATTTGGAGTGACAATGCAGTGCTGTCCCTATGCATCAGGAGTGTGTTCATCACCAACTGCAAGTCCAAGTGTGGCGAAAGTACAGTTATCAGAAACACACCTCGAGAGTTTGGATCAGTGGTATCGCGTTGTGTCGGAACAAGCACGGATGCTTGACATCGATGATAAAATTTTCCAGGAGTACATAATTTTTTTTTTATCCTTTAATAAGCTCATGCCTGATAATAACCCCACCCGCTTAAAAGTCTTTTCAATGATGCTATTTAAATTTCATTTCACTATTCTGCAATATGTACGAGTCAGCCAAGCATCCCCTAGCTACTAGGGAGTCAAAGGTGAAGTTTTGACCCCTGGGGTTACTGAGGTTTAAATATAGTATATATTTTTTGTAGCAACAGGTACTGTATTGATTTATCGTATATAAAGTAATTGCATGAAGATGGCCGTAAAGCCTGAACATGTTAGGAAAACACAAGTTGTCGTTTCGACTTCATTAATCAAATCTTTAATCAATACATACGATATAACTGTATGGTTAAGTTTTATTATATTCAATAATTAGTTATTATATGTTCAAATATAAAGGTTGAGTTCACAGTGTCTGATGAAATATATTAAAATGAGTTCAAACAGCATCTCACCAGGATCTTCATTAAGTATCATGATGATACAGAAATGAAAGCACTAATGTTTAATTTGACATGTTGTTAGAAGTTATTTTGATATACATACATATATATATGGTATTTTCTTCTGGAGATCATCGTGTTACTTTCTGAGATTAATATTGTTGATGACTGAATATTGAGACTTTTGTTAGGGGTACATTTTCTGATAAATTAGTAGTTAGCATTATACTCAGAAATACGTCAAACTTTTTCTTTATCAACTTGACATTAAAATGTGGGTATGAAAAATTAAGTGGTTTTTTTTTCAGTACATTACAACAGCAGAATATTTTATGATTGATTAATGAATATTTCAATCCATTGTACCCAGTATTGGTTACTGGTGACAGACTTTATTTAATCTATTTTTATACAAGTAATTATCTGATTTGTATAAACAGGTGTGTATCGTGTCTCAATAAAATTACATAATTAGAATAATTATTCAACACACTTCCTGAGAGCTGTGGGTATTGAATTACCTTTGTAATGTTGATTACTACACAGAAATATGTTTCTTTATTTTTTTTAGTACGGAGGGCAGGAAACGCCTTGCATCAGCCCCCGCGCCTCTGCCCCCACCGACAGAAGAAAACGGTGAAGATTCATACAAACTCATACAAAAAGGGGGTGATATCCCTATTCGGGGCCTACAGAAACCCGCACCTGAGCGGGGAGCAAGTAAGTACACAAGACCACACCTTGGCAGACTCTGGGTACATTCCCAGACCTCACTGCATGTCAGGTTGTGTGAATTTTTTAATGACAAACGTCCCCCAAGAACATTTAGCTTCACATCGCTGACCTTCTCTGTTAAGTTATCATTCCTAGAACATTAATTATCACGTCAGTTGCTTTTTTCTTCCTTTATTTTTTATTCTCAAATTAACAATATTTTGTATTTTATCATGTTATTTATATGGAGCTAGAAATCCTTGAGACTGTAGATTTGTAGAATTGTCACATTAACAATGACACCTGGTTTCACTGTGTAACAATTAATTATTTCCCTTAAAATCATGTTATGATTCATAAGTATTATTTTTCTTATATATATATTTAATTTATATCTTTCTTTATATATATAAGAAACACGCAATTCTGAATGGAAAGATAGAATTGCTTATTTCGATATACAATTCCTACTATTTGGATGATCCTAATTCTGACATAGTGGATGTGACTTACAATCCCTCGTTCTTCCCTATCTATGTTTCTGTAAAATAAGTATACTCTCCTCCACAGAACAGGTCGGGACTCTCTGTACATCTTAGCTATATATAAGATACTATAGTAGACCTCTGCTTAATTAACAACCTCTTGTAGTCTATTTCATATCTATATATACATACATACATACCTATATTTACACCCAGGTAGCTGGTTACATGGATAATGGTGTTATAATCATATATATTTATACAGACCTCTGCTATGAACCTCCCTTTTCTCAAAACACTTATATATCTCTTTTTGGCTTTTCCATATCAGTGACTCATGATTTGAAAAATATCTTCTCTCCTATCCCAGAAAATGTTTTTATTGTATCTCCAAGCCAAGACTAACCCAACACTGTAGTTCTGTTTACTGCATTTTTCTACCGCTTGGCTGGAAATTTGTACTTTTGTAAACAATGATGTATCTTTTTTAGATATCGTTTTCTGAAAATGGTACTAATTGGTTAGTATAGACGGTTTCTGCCCTGAAATACATTCTTTAATGTATTATGTTTTGTTGTTGTCAGCCAAAAAAAAAAAATATATATATATATATTTATACATATAGATTTGGCTGTTACAAATATTTATAATCAACTTTTGTCCTGTCGGATTTAACAAAAAATATTTAACAAACTTGTGATTGTTTTTTTTTTAATATCCCAAAATTTTTTGTCTTGAGTTCAACTTTTTTTTGTGTGAGATGTCAGTCAGTAAGACTGATGTCAGATTGTAAGGTTGTAAAGACTACTCCCCAGGGATGAATCTTGAGGCTTTACTGTCAAAAGTGGGTGGGTGAATGTTTGTCCATGCACATGGCCATATTATCATTGTCTGTGGTGGAATCAAGTATAGCACTGTGCATGTTATAAGCAGGAACAGATTTTTTTTTTGTCAGGATTTCTCAAGGTCAGGCATTGTCAAGGTCACGATGACAAATATGGTATTCTATAATTATCAAAGTCAAATGAGAGGATTTGAGCAGGGTCAAGTAGATTGTTTTTATTCATGTTTTAAAAAAAAATGTTCAGTTTTATAAAAATATTTTAGATATGTTTTGAGGTATAGAAGAAAAAAGGTGATGTTAAAGATCAGCTGGAAATTTTTCTCTCAGTTGATCAGAGCTCTGATCTGAAACACACAGTCACCTGTGTATGTATAACAGTGATAGTTAGATACAAATTTGATAATATTTGTGTTGTAACTTATCATACCTTGAAAATATAAACAATAAACAAACAGAAAAATTAATTTTATTTGAATTTTTGTGTTTTCAAAAATAACGATAACAATGAAGAAAACATCTGTACATTATGTATAGTTATATTTAGCTTAAAATTAATTCACTACACATGCTGTCATGCTATTTTGAGTTTTATGTATTCATGTTCACACATATTACGATATCTCTTCCATAATGACTCATTGATAGAAATATCACTGAAGCAGTGAGATCATTGTGATATCATTATCACTATTCATAAGAAACCATGGTAACTGATGCAAATTTCATCTTATATGAAATCACTTTTCTGAAAAAAAATTGTTATAGTGATATTGTTCATTCTTGTAAAAGTTTGGTACCAAAAAGATATCTATGTAAACAATCCAAGTTGTTGTCAGTATAAAATTGACAAAATCTGTTTATTCTGTGGCCAAAAGTAACTTTCCTTTGATCCAGTTAAATTTGGTGTAGAAAAGTTTAATATCTTTCAAGCTTGAAGCATGCATTGTATTGGTATGACCTTCTTTACATAGCATGACCTTGACCTTTCTTTTATTGGAACATTAAGCCTCACCTCTCATATCATTACTCATATACATCAAAATCTGCTAGAAAAATTTGAATCAGTGTTTCATATCGTACATGTATTTTTTTAAGTAAATTATTGTTTTTTTATATATATATATATGTAAAGTTAACTTGTTTCCAATATCGAAAATCATTTTTATGGAAGCCATTTTAATTTTTAAGATCATGCATTTTTGATTTCACGGATAGTGATGTTATGTTCCAAGTACTGACCTCTTCATCATAAAAATAACTATTTACTAACAAAACTATTTTTTCCAGACAGATGAGGATGTAGAAGGATGAAGGTGTATAATATTCAATGGGCATGCTCCCGTTTTAGGGGTCCGTCCTTCCAAACGTTGAAGCGGAATCAATCAGTCTGAGCAAAAATAACATCTTTTCAAAAACAGTATCACAATGTTGACACGATCAGTTCTACAAATGCAGATACGTTCTGGTCAGATTCAGCCGAGCAATCAAACTGTAAGCTATGAATCTGACGTTAAGGATCGTGATAAGTATGCTGTAGGTCAAAGGTCACATCTGAGCCTCAGGCTTGGTCACCAGATAGCCCCGTCTAACAGTGAGCCAGAACAGACTGTAGGATGGGGTCCAAAGTCTGTGGATTTAACTGATACTTTTGAGGTCAATGAGCCAATAACTGGGAAATATGACCACAGAGAAATGAATTATGTTGATCCAAGCGACGATGAATTATTCATAAATCGGTTCCAAAAACTTAAAGATCAATACGAGGACTCGTCATTGTCAACACCAACGCTCAGTCCACGAAAAGCCAGCCAGTATGAAGATTCATTATCCTCCACTCCAACGGTCAGTCCACGAAAATCAAATCAATTTGAAGATTCATTGTCATCAACACCTACGGTCAGTCCAAGAAAAATTGACCTCATCTCCGTCCCCAAGAGTCACCTGCAGCTTACGGAGACTATTCGGTGTTCCTCTGCTCGACCAAACGCTTCCCCAGTGCCTGGGGGACGGGAATTAGATGACTCACCTCTTCTTGGAGATCGGAACTCTCCACTTTTACAAGACCGAGAAAGTCAAGTCACAAATGGTGAGACAGACAGCAGACAAGATATTAGTGTAAGTGGAGAGTTATCGCCAACACTGGATTATTTTGATACACAAGTGGACAATAATTATCCGGCGTATATGCCCTACACAGTTGATGATGTAGATGCTACACATGTGGCACATATGACTCATGTATATAATGATGACGGAGATCATGGGTCACAGATACAGCAACAGAGGTTTCCAGACCCATGGTCAAAATTGATGTCCTTCACGCCGGAGGAGCAAGAGAGCAGTGATCAAGAAGATGGTAATGAGCCAGCCCATCAGTCCGTCTCTGCGAAGGCATCCATATGTAGTGAGAGGTCATCACGACTGGATTCCCACACGTACCAGACCTACACGGCCGGGCTTCTACACTCAACAGGAAAGTCTGATGACTTTCAAACACTTCAGAGACATTTCCATAACCTTGAAAAAGTAACCAGTATAGAAGCAATGAAGTCTCGTCCAAAAAGCATGGATCGTGCTTTTCTAGAGCTAATTGACTTTTCTACAGAAGAAGAACTTCAAAAGCTTGGTGCAGAATTAGAAGACTTTAAAAAGACGAAGAGATTACCAACAAAAAAGCATAAACCCTGGGCTCCAGCGAATGACCGTGGTCTGATGAAGCGTGAAAAATCTTTGGGAGATATCCGGGCAGTTTACGATCACCTGGAAAAGTCTAAAGACAAATCCAAATCAGATCAGAAATCACTTTTAAAAGATTCTGGAAAAGTGAAAAATATTTTGACACATTTAGAAACCATTTCAGCACCTGATGTAGATATTTCAATCGTGGAGTCGAGGCAAAATCAGGCTAAAATGAAAGATACAAAAAATGATGATGAACAATCTCTAGTCTATGCTAGACGGGTAGAAACTTATGAAGATAATCCCAAACAATCAGAGTCTGATGACAGTGATTTCAGGAAACCCAATTCAAATATATCCAGTCCGCTGTGTCCAAGCTCGAGTGCTCTAAACGCACAACATCCTCGGGTAAATGCTTTGACTCCTCATCGAGCTATTTATGGCACTCACATTGAAGAGACCAACAACCAGTATGAAATTTACGTCAAGGAAAAGAAGAGAGAGTACAAGGATGATTTAGGTGTCACAAGCCTCCATGTGAGATGTATGTCTGCCCCCTATTCGAAGTCCACCAACCTCAGCATCCCCCAGTCAGGGACTGATCCCTCACCCATCATTCCAGACAATATGCAAACACCCCTTGAGACCCTCACAGGAAATTCTAGAGCCCCAGCACCAAACTTTCCAGAAGATCACCAAGATGAACCTGAGAACACTTGTGGAATCCAGAAAGAGGAAGAAAGACCTGGAGTCAGGGCTTACTTCACATTCTGTGAAGAACTTCCTCAAGATGAGGCCCCAAGCATGTACTTCAACAGAGGTGAAGGAAATGACTCTAATCTGCTTAAAAACACAGAATTAATTTACCCTCATCAGGAAATTGTTGATCCAAGACATCCACAGTTCAGAACTGCAGATAATGAGTGGAATAACGATACTATGAATGACAATAAAACAGACAATGTTAAGCTACAGACACAGCCAGTGGATGACGTTCAGTTCAAGGTAAGAAATTTGAGGGATTTGGCAAAAGGGAACGAATTCTCTCAGGGAAAGTTTGCCCAAAGGAAACCAATACTTGAAAAGTACCTGGCCGATGTGTGGCAGAGATCAGCCAGAGGAGAACTGCCACAAGATATTGAGTCGGATGACCACACAGACAAGGACACGTATGGTTTGATCATTCACAGCCACTGGGACGACAAACAGCTGCCTGTGTTAGAGGCAGTCACCACATACCCATCATTAACATCAGCTTTGACCTCTGACCTGGATGATGAGGATAGTCTATCTTCACGGACGAGTAGCACGGGAACATTCATTATCAAGATGGGCGACAATGAGTCACCGGGTACAGGCGAACTTGCTAGGGATTGGGTTCCATCTCCGACACCTATTAGTTGTCAGGATGATCTATCCATGGGCAAAAGGTCAGAAAGGTCAAGGTCACCGGATGGTCGACATCAAGGTCATCGTCATCCAGATGATGTTCCACTCAGTGAGACCTATACAAGGTCGAAGTCGCAGCCTGATCTTTCAGACAGGTTTAACGACAGGTCACTGGCATATCAGTCATCTAAGTCGCAATCAAACGTAAACACTTCGAAAAGAAAGGAAGTCGATTTCAATGATTTTGCTCTTCCTAGAACAATATCTGGAAGTCTGAAAGATGTATTTAAAGACTACAGAGATCAAAAGAAGTTTTCCAGATTCAAAAATGAAAACAGTGAACAAGTTATTCATGCTAGTGAGAGTTCCACTGTTAATAAAAACAGCTCTCCAGAGTCATTCAAATCCTACAGCCCAGTCCAAGAGATGCAGTTCATCCATACCATAGGCAATGAATGGGCTCAAGAGGATGCAAAGTTGTCACAGAAAAATAGCCGTCTACCCTACAGGAAAAGAATTCAGACACAGATCCCTAGGGGTTCAATTCAACACCGCCCGCCTTCCCAGTCCAAGAATCATCATCCTCAACCCCAAGGGCCCTTGCATCCCCAGGGGAGGGGCCAGTACAGACCAAGAGACACAGGTTACTAACACTTATACTCATCCTCAACTGTGTATGTGTAGTCGTCATGGTGATACTGTCAGCCTCAACCTTGTGTAGTCGCCATGGTAACACTTTCCGTCCTCACCCTGTTTTCTTTTTCACTGTGTTGTGTCACAAAAGACAAGGCACAATGACTTGCCATTCCCTGGCATTAACAACACTGGGTGCTTTCCATTGGAAGGGCTGCACAGTTGGAACAGTCCTCTAGATCTATTCATAGACCTTAGCAATTTTTCATTGACTGACCGTAGAGGCTTGAAAACTCTAAAATTTTCTCCAATTAAGTACATCAGTTTTTGTTATGACTGTTACAAGCACTATAAAGTTCGTTGTCTGCCTAACTTGATCTTAATGGTCATATTGAAACACTCATGGCTGAAATAGCTTGAAAATATCAGAATGTTGTTCATTACTAATATTTAAGATGTGAATCTTTTATTCAATATAAACATACAATACTGGATCACATGGAAAGTGCCCTAATCTGCTATCAAAACACAACACAGGTTTTCCTTGCCAAAATTGTGTTGTGCTTTGAAGGAGAAAAGTTATACTGTTATGTTTCATGCCTAGACTGTCACCGTCTGTCTCTGCTTACTGCACAGCCTCCTTTGTATTCACCGTGACTACCCAGTATGGCCATGTAGCACAACTTGGGAATAGGAATCAGACTAAAAAAATTAGCGATATCGGGTTAGGCTTTCCTGTCTTGTATTGGGGCTTGTTGGGGTCATAGGAATTACAAGTTTTGCATGCAAATCTCAGAACAGTGTCTCCTTATACTTTCCATCTGACAATTTTTTTTTTTTTTTCAAATTCGATAGATTTCTTTTTTTTTATTGACCGAATTCCTGCATTGTTTTACTTAAACTCATTTTTCCTGTGTTTTTGTAACCTGTTGCTTTGTGTTTATACTTTTCCCGTTGTTTTCGCAGATATCCTTCTCCGTGTGATTTCTCTTTATGTCTTCATTTTTTGTATTTGATGCATGAGGTTCTTTTTTTCCCTTTTTGCATGAATAGAACTAAAGGATCGATGTGAACCTCCAAAAGTCCCGCCTCTTCCACGAATGTCTCCAGGGCATCAGCCATTCACAAAGCACCATTATCAGCCAATCAAATGGGAGCCTTCCCGAGGTTCTAGTTCTCTTAGAAACGGCAATCCGTCCCCCATACCTCCAGCCAGAAAACACCCTATAAAACGTATCTCGTCGGGCAACAAAAAGAATCGCAGCAACCTATCAGCTGCTGAGCAGCTGGGCGTAACCAGTCCCCCACCAATCAATCTCACTAACGGAGGTACTCTAGTCCGTCTGCTCGGTCACAGTGTGTATTAATTATATATAGAGTGGTGTGGTGGCACAACATACTAAATAACGTAGGGCGCTGGCTGCACTAATATCAAAATTATTATTCACGCTGTTTAAACAAGAGGGGGTTTGATACCCCTACTACCACAGGTATAGAATATATACCATGTCGTAAGCTAGCTCACAATATAGAGTCATCTTTACCCTCATTTTTCTCATGTTTCATTTTGTGTGTTTTAATTTAGCTTTGCCTGATTAAAAGCATTAATTGCTGATCAGGCTAAAAAAGATAACAATGCTTGAATTTTTAATTTGAGTTACAAAAAATATATATACTCTCAAACCTTTTTAAACAGTCTTTGATGATGAATTGAGTTTTGTTGATGACTTGGGTGAGTATGTGTCTCTTGATATGCATGGTCAAATTGACCAGGACCGGTCATTATGATAGAATCAGTTCTAACTCTTTAACAGCTCAGTTCATAACTCATAGGACATTCATCTCAGGTCAAGCATGGTATAGGGCTTCTCTTATTTGTTTTACAAGGTCCAGGATAGGTTTTTGGCATGTCAAGAGTGCATGCATCTGTTCATGTTCGAAAATCATTCAAATGTTTGTTTGAAATATGAAAACATGGAGTTTGAAACAAGCATGCATAGGATCCTGATTTTTTTTCTGATTTAGATAGTCCTAAAAATGTTTGATTTTGATAGGAGGAAGAGAAAGACAGTTTAAGCATGTGAAATACCTGTTAACTTAAAGTTGTAGTAGGTCAATTGTATGTTTGATTTCATGCAGAATTTGGAATGTATGACAGGTAGACAGAGAGAAATATTTTTGTAGTTTAAATGCTGTATTTACTTTTAGGTAGAATGATTATATGAAGGCATGTCTAATGATTTCTTGTTGAAGAAAATGTTAGGGATAGATATAAAAATTACCTTTCTGCCAAAGATGAAGTCTATACAGCCATGACTGTCCTGATAAAATCAGACATGACCGATTTACCACAATACTATGAATTCTCCTAGCACATTTAATAAGAAAATAGGTGATGTTTGTTAAGACATAGCCCAAGCTTACTGACTATTATATTTTATCAAAATCGTACATATTCTGGCAGAAAAAACATCATAAAAACGGAGAGCTATTTTTCAGAAGAGAATAAGAATGTATATATATCAGATTAAGACATATATCTTTAATCTGGTACTTTTAAAGAAGATAACCCCAAAGAACAGATCGCTTTGTTTCAATAAATGTTAAAGATTTTTTTTATTTTGTCATTCCTGTGTTTTTCCGTTAAGTATTCTTTTGGACTTTGTTCGAGTTAATGCGTCTCTTGTATGAATAATTTACAAACTTTCTGTTACATTTGCCTGGTAATTGTTTAGGATGGCTTCAGTGCTAATGGGAAACAATTTACAGGAAAAATTGTAATTAGGAGAAAGTACAGTGTGTCAGTAATATGAGGCTGTTCTGATACGATGCATTTTTCTCTGGAGGTGTCGAGGTTGCATGGTGACATTTATTTTTGTATGTACAGTAAATAAAAGTGGGCGTTGCAACAAAATGAAATATATATATATATATAGCCATAATACAGTAAAAGTGGGAGTGGGGGGGGGGGTAATATTTCATGTATATATGTTAGGTTTTAAAGAATGTGCCTGTAGTTTAGAGATTTTGGCTTTAAGTTGCTTGGAATGGAAAAATTCAAGGAAAAATTTTACAACATGGCTTGAACTGCATGACCTTCATATTTCTTTTCAACAACTTCTTGAAAATCCTTTAAAACATCACAGATTTGTATAAATGCATTGATTTTATGAAGATGAACTGATGGTATGGGTAAACATAATGCTTCAAAGCCCCAGGCTTAAATTACTTCCTTTAAAAATCATTAATTTAATTGTGAACTGGTAAAAACCTGATATCAATAAATTAAAAACAGTTATGTCCCCTTTCATAAATGTTTCATTCTCCTGCTGTTAAACAAGGAGTGGCTTGGAACCCTTTTCTTTTAGTGGAATTGTGTTCTCAATTTTTTTCCGTCCTTCTTCTGTTAGACAAGAGGGGCCCTTTATTCCTTGTCTTTTTGCATGTTTTTTTTCTGTGTTTTGCTTTATCTGTAACAGTGCTTGAGTTTGACCTTGACCTTTCTTGGTTCTTTATGTGCTTGTACTTTCCTGTATCTCCTAAAGCTTGAACCTGTTAGATTTGTCATCTTAATACATTGAAAATTACTTTTCTTGATTTTGTTTTGTGAAAATTTATTATATCTTCCATCAACAATACTTTCCTGTTTAGATTGATGGTTTCAGGTTAACTTTGTGATTGTTTGAAAAACTTGTTTAAATGTGTCAATTTCCAATTAATTTGTCTAAATATTTGTAAAGATTTCTCTAATAATGATAAGTGTGCCATGGCATATACATTATTTTAAATATGAATATAAAATTTGAATTGAATATTTGTAAATGAAGGGCCACTATATTCCCAAGAAATATGATTTACCATGTTGACCTTACAATAAGCCCATCTCCGGTAATAAGCCCACGTCCAGTAATAAGCCCACCCATATCTAGTGCTGTTCATTAATAAGCCCCTGACTTTCAATCAAAGGTTTATGTTGGGGATCCTAGGGCTTATTATGGAATAAATATGCTAAAATGTTAATATATATAGAAGAACAGACTTTGGTTAAAAATTGAAACATTTATGATCAAATACCAAATTAAAATTTTTTTTTTTTTTTTTTTGGTATTTATTTTGATATTCAGGAAAGCTGTCAATTAACAAAAGAAAATATTGTAGTGAGAATGTGAGGTGGATTCTTGTAGTTTTTTTAAGGTGAACATCCCTATATGAGAGGAATATTATGAAGATTTCCCTTTCATTTTAGACTGAATTTGATCATTTCAGTTTGATAAAATTATTTTCCTTCATTTTTACAGCTTTTAAACACCAGACTACTGATGCGAAACGGAGTCCTCCACCTCCAACCACAGAAAAGACGAGACGAAGACGAGAAGAAGAAGAACAGTACAGAAAGAAACGACTGGTAATGATTGATTAGAGTGTCCTCCATTTTGTAGTTTAAAAGAACACTACTCAGGAATTGATTATGAATTCCTTTTTTAAAGTTGGTAATTGATGACAGATTTCTTCAATTTGCTATAAAAAAAAAATAATTTAAATTTAAATTGTTCTTGTTTTTCATGACTTTCAGGCGCAAATTTCTGAAGAAGAAAGAAAGAGAAAAATAAAACAAGAAGAAGCAGCTCTTGAAGCTCGTAAACACTCCGATTTTTACCTGTAAGTATCATGGCAACAAAAGATCTGTGTGGAAATTCCATAGCTTCAAAACATTTGTTTCACTAAGAATCCTAGCTTCAAATCATACATTTAAATCCAATAGCTTCAGAATATGTTTTTGTGAATCTGTTTGTTTTTGTCCATGTGTGACTTTTTTCCCTCCTTAAAAGCCTTAATAGACTTAAAAACAAATGTGGATGTGACCAAATAAGCTATCCTTCAAAGCATTTTTTGTTTTACTTTTTACATCATCTTTTCAATAAAATTTTAAAAATAAATTTTTTTACTGCAAGAACATAGATCTACATTTTTCCATTAGATAAGGGGTTGTTCGTGATTCTGAACGTTAAAAGTCTGTACAGACATTCTGAATTTTTCAGAAGGATTGGGCTATCATTATATTTGATTACTCGTATTGATTGTGATCCCTAGCCAATCTGGTGTTCCTTACGAAGAAAAACATAACTTTCCACATACCGTTATTTGATGCTAGCTCAAATACATATCTTCTATTATCTCGAAAACTATGGGATTAGAATTTGGAAATTCTATTTAGAATTATTTTTGTACGATTTGGAAGGTTTTCTCTCATGGTTTGAAAAGCTAATTCAGGAAACAGTTTGGATAGAATGGGATTTTACATTAAAATGGATTGTCAATAAAATGAGGGTTTGTATCCTATCAATATACAGTCTGTGCAACAAACTCGGTTAGAATTTTAAACATCTTTGTCAACCAATCAATAAATCGGCTGGTTGTCTTCAATCAGTAACACAGCCTTATGATAGATACTGAACACCCTGGCTACGCAGATATGATGTAAAGACTAAAAATGTAAATGTTACGACACTTGATGCTTCACATCCTAGCCTGCATAAATCTAATTGGCCAGAAATCACATGCGGGATGGAAACATTAGGCAAGGTCTTAATTACATTGGCCGGACGGAAGTGCTGCACAATGCCATTGAGTGAACTGGTTTTGTAGAAATCCTGACGCTTGTCGAAGAATCCCCCTGAGTTTTTGGTCCGTTACAGAACGATGTTGTCGTACCATAATTGTTGTAATATGACATATTGACATCTGTAAATGTACTTTCTAAAGTTCGTACAACTCATCACAGATATCAATGGTCTTTTTTCAGTTGTAATACTGGTACCAGAACAGTAGAGGAGATCATGTAAGAACTATTAACTACATAGATATAGAGAGTTGTAACTTAATTACAGGTTGGATGTGGGAGAGTCGGTTACAAATGTAGGTTGGCAGGTTGGTAGTACGATGGTTGGTAGGATAGTAGGATGGTTGGTTGGTAGGTCAGTAGGATGGTTGGTAGGTGGGCAGGATGGTGGATTTGTATGATGATTTTAGGTACAATGGTAGGATTAAAGGTTGGTAGGTAGGGTGGGTAGGTAGGCTGGTGGGATAATAGGATGGTAGGTAGAATGGTAAGAAGGTGGGTAGGATGATTGGTAGGTAGGTTGGTAGGATGGTAGGGAAAGATGATCATACTTGTAAGAATTGACTGCAACAAAGTCCGAAGATATCATTGTAGTAATTTTTGTAAACTACAGGACATTCTAACAGCCATATTTTTCATCTGTAAGGTTATCATAAAATAATACTTACCATATATCTCATATTCTACCCAGGAAAGTGAATTTTACAGCCAAACATATATGCATGGTATAATTATTTTGAATTCTCCTGAAATATGAGAAATATCGGTATTTTTTTTGTATTTGTTTGTGTTAATTTTCTCATGTTTGTATGGAAGATGTGTATGTTATGTTTGTTTGTCTTTTTTTTATTTGTCTTATTTGTGTATTCTTGCAAACAAATTGTATGTCTTTTGGTGTGTGATATTTGTAGATTGGTAAATACAATCCAATATTCTATAAATAAGTACACCTATTTAATCAGTGCTTCATGGGTACGGTATCAGAACCATATCATGTTTTATCTTAATTTATCCTGAGATAATATTTCATCTTAACTGATCCTGAGATAATATTTTATCTTAATTGATCCTGAGATAATATTTTATCTTAATTGATCCTGAGATAATATTTTATCTTAATTTATCCTGAGATAATATTTTATCTTAACTTATCCTGAGATAATATTTTATCTTAATTGATCCTGAGATAATATTTTATCTTAATTGATCCTGAGATAATATTTTATCTTAATTTATCCTGAGATAGTATTTCATCTTAATTTATCCTGAGATAATATTTTATCTTAATTGATCCTGAGATAATATTTTATCTTAATTTATCCTGAGATAATATTTTATCTTAATTTATCCTGAGATAGTATTTCATCTTAATTTATCCTGAGATAATATTTTATCTTAATTGATCCTGAGATAATATTTTATCTTAATTTATCCTGAGATAATATTTTATCTTAATTTATCCTGAGATAATATTTCATCTTAATTGATCCAGAGATAATATTTCATCTTAACTGATCCTGAGATAATATTTTATTTTAATTAATCCTGAGATAATATTTTCAAATTTTGAACATGTAAGTAAAATCCTGTTTAGTGATTAATGTCGAAAGTAAAGAAAACAAATGAAGAATTGATATTTTTGCTGGCTGGTGACATATTCTGATTAATGTGGGCAAAACAGTGACATGGTAGTATAGTTACAGGACGTTGGGATGGTGATTGAAGAGTCAAACATCTGATTTTTATATTGTACCTTGTTACAAGAGATTCATTCTCAAATATAAATGAAGGAAGACATCCCAGGACAGAACTCTTTATAAACATAAATATTTTGAAGGAAGATAGATTAACCATTGGATTTTACAACAGAGACCAAAATAGCTGGCTAGGATACCTAAAAAGTGTATTGTGTTTATGCGTGTGTTGTTTTTGAGATCGTAGTCTAGGACTTTGAAGGTGTGGTCCGCACTCTCATACAGATTCATTCACTGCACAAGTACTGTATCAGTTCATAATGTTGTCATTTTCAAACTCTCTTAATTAATGTTGTACATGTATTTAAAAGTTATATATTGCCTAATTGGTCTTAAATGTCTAATTTGTTCACCTAGTCTGTATGTTGTGATTTTAACACTGAGAATTCTGACGTATAGATACAATTGAATGTTTTGAAGTGACAGTATTTGATCGTTCTAAGAACTCAATTACATTTAGATGATATATAACATTAGAAGTTATGTTGTAATAACAGGGTTTACTCAAGAAATAAAATAGCCTGATTTTTACAATAATCCTGTCCCTATATCAAACGTGAAACTTACATCAATTCCCTAACACATAAAATGGCAATTAGTTAGAAACTGATCTATGGATTACCATATATTGCATCTGTCCACTGATGGAGCTGCCCCCTTGCCCCCTAATCTGCCCCCTGCCCCCAAATTTTGTTGATGACACCTGCATTTGTCCGCTGCAGCTCCAGCAGTAGTTTAAGTCCAGCGGAGAGAGACGGAGAGTAAGTATAATCTGTCTGACTAATTGCAACTAACACCCTAACATGGCTGCATAGTTAACAGGCAAGGTCACCAAAGGAAACCGATTGGTAACTTTAGGAAACCGATAGTACACTACTTTGGGGAACCATTTCTAGACAGGTAGTTAAGGAAACCAACATCTTTTTGGAAACTTTTCAATGGATGTTGGCTTTACAACTCTAAGAAACCGAGGAAACCAGAATAGGCTAGTTATAAGGCCTAAGGAAACCAGAATGGCTTGGTAGTTAGGTCAAAGGAAACCAGAGTGGCCAAGTAACTAGGCCTAAGGAAACCAGAGTGGCCTGGTAACTGACAGGCCTTACAAAGCAAAACTTTTACTCAGGAATGTGTTATCCAACTGATATTGTAACCATCTTGGAATTTGCTGAGTCACTAAAATAGGCAGAGAGTATGGATAGTCAACACTGGTATTCTCAAGAATTGATGGAAAATTCATTTGGGATTGATGGCAAACTAAGTTACAAGCACATTTCAGAATTAGAAAATTATGGGAAACTTTTGAACATTTTTGTTTTCTGTGCATGATCAGCATGTATCATATTTCAGATTTGTTTTTTGGGGGTTTTATTATTTAATTTTGTTGTCCCTTTATTCAGGTGCACATTTTAACATTCTGGTATTTTGTGATAATAATGGCATTTCATTAATTATTTAATTAATAATTTACTGATCAACTTTTCTTAATTTACTTCTGTCAGTTTTGATATTAACTAAAACAAAAAGGTTGCTGTGTGTATAATTTTCTGTAGTCATTTTGGAAAGCTGATATGGGAATTTTTGAAGTCTCCCTCCAATGTTGAGAAAGGGTGTCAGAAAAAATTTACCTTCAGGATATTACTCAGTCAGGGAGTTTTTATGGTACAAGAAATAAAAAAAATTGCTGGTACCATTTCAAAACGAAAAATGGTTTCTTCATAAAATAAACTAAAAGTCAGTCAATTTTTTATGCATTTTTATCATTGCTGCATTGAGAAATGAAGACTGTTTGTATACCTCCCAGTCATAGCGTTTCTTCATAACTCTAAAATGACAAATGATCTGCATTTCTGAATTAATAGTGTGTTTTCATGCCATCTTACGTGTTATTTTACTTGTTACAGAGATAAGCTGGCATGATATTGCTGTAGAACCTTTGTTGTATTACATAACTTACAAATCACTTCTTAATTTATCTATTTGATTTACGTGTATGTATTTAGCCTTATACTTATGTTACCTAGGTGTATGTCAGACCTTATACTTAAGTTACCTAGGTGTATGTCAGACCTTATACTTAAGTTACCTAGGTGTATGTCAGACCTTATACTTAAGTTACCTAGGTGTATGTCAGACCTGATACTTATGTTACCTAGGTGTATGTCAGACCTTATACTTATGTTACCTAGGTGTATGTCAGACCTGATACTTACGTTACCTAGGTGTATGTCAGACCTTATACTTATGTTACCTAGGTGTATGTCAGACCTTATACTTATGTTACCTAGGTGTATGTCAGACCTTATACTTAAGTTACCTAGGTGTATGTCAGACCTGATACTTATGTTACCTAGGTGTATGTCAGACCTTATACTTATGTTACCTAGGTGTATGTCAGACCTGATACTTACGTTACCTAGGTGTATGTCAGACCTTATACTTATGTTACCTAGGTGTATGTCAGGCCTTATACTTATGTTACCAAGGTGTATGACAGACCTGATACTTATGTTACCTAGGTGTATGTCAGGCCTTATACTTATGTTACCAAGGTGTATGACAGACCTGATACTTATGTTACCTAGGTGTATGTCAGACCTGATACTTATGTTACTGGACAGAAAATGCTATGCATGTATCGCTTGATTTGTAAATTTATATGACTCCAGGAGAGCTAAATGTTAAAAAAAACCTATTTGATTTATTTTGTTTGTGTCATCAAGCAATAGTTTGTGAACTGTTGAACTGAATTGGACATAACTATCAATGTTTTTATTCTGCATGTATGCTGAATGTAAGCTGTACACACATGTATGCTGAATGTATGTATACACACATGTATGCTGAATGTATGCTGTATACATACCCCAGTATTTGTATGTATGCTGAATGTATGCTGTATACATACCCCAATATTTGTATGTATACTGTATACTTACCCGAATATATTATGTATGCTGAATGTATGCTGTATGCTGTATGCATACCCCAGTATTTGTATGTATACTGTATACATACCCCAGTATTTGTATGTATGCTGAATGTATGCTGTATACATACCCCAGTATTTGTATGTATACTGTATGCATACCCCAGTATTTGTATGCATGCTGTATACATACCCCAGTATTTGTATGTATGCTGAATGTACCCCAGTATTTGTATGTATGCTGAATATATGCTGTATACATACCCCAGTATTTGTATGTATGCTGTATACATGCCCCTTTATTTGTATGTATGCTGAATGTATGCTGTATACATACCCCAATATTTGTATGTATACTGTATACTTACCCGAATATAGTATGTATGCTGAATGTATGCTGTATACATACCCCAGTATTTGTATGTATACTGTATGCATACCCCAGTATTTGTATGTATGCTGAATATATGCTGTATACATACCCCAGTATTTGTATGTATGCTGTATACATGCCCCTTTATTTGTATGTATGCTGAATGTATGCTGTATACATACCCCAGTATACGTATGTATGCTGAATATATGCTGTATACATACCCCAGTATTTGTATGCATGCTGAGCTTCTGTTGAATGTACCAGTATGTATACAGTAGGTTGTTTACAGAACAGAAATGGAAAAGGAAATTGACTTGTCATGTAAAAAAGCAAAATTAATGCAAAAAGATATGAATGTAAGCTTGTGTGTAATGTAAATTTTAATTCTGCATTGAATGTAGACTTTTTGTTCTGTTAGACAAATATTTGTTACCTCCTAGTATGCATAGTTACCAGTGTTTTGATCATGCTGCCAAATTTTCTTTTTTATACCTACTTACTTCATATCTCATGTTTTCTTCATATTTCTGAAGGTGTTTTTTTTCATTTATTCTTTGTTTTTTTGTAAGCAGAAGGGTGTGGAAGGGGAGATTTTATGGACATATTATTCATTCAAATTATCAGTACAGTTACTTTTGTAGATGTGTTTTAATTGTTTTCCTTCTTTGTAGAACAAAGGTACATATTGATCCTTAAAATACACATATGATTGTATCACTTTTTAAATGATTTAAGCTTCATGAATATTTATGTGATTGTTTGTTGCAAACAACTTAATCATGAAGATCGGTAATGGTAGTGAAAAGTCATGAAAGAAATATTCATAAGTTGATATATTCATGAGATAAAGCTATTAATTAATATTCATGAGATGAATTAATGTTCAGGTGATAAATTAATATTCATGAGATTAACTGAATATGCATTATGTAGTTCTGCAATAAAATGTTACTGATCATCATGACCATGACACAAACTTTGTTTTATCATGGTTACAACTTAAACGACTCACAATCAAATAACACTGACATTATTTAAAGATAGTTTATAGAAGCTTAATTTTACCATTAGATTTTCTCTACATGTTTGTGGTTTCAACACCACCTCAGGAAGTTTTAGTCGTTTACTAGATAGTGTTTAGTCAGAAATATAATTGAATTGTTTGGTTTTCAGACCTAGTCAAAAGTCGCCCATCCCTGCAGACAGATTTGAGGATGGTGTTGGTGGCTATGGTGCTCCTGAAGAACGTCGCAGAGGCTTCCAAATCCAGGGCAAAGCAAAGGCTCTCTATAACTTCTCATCGCAAAATCCAAGGTATACAGCATGCCTTAGTAAACCAACCAATAAAAACATATGTGTTGATTTTTTTTGGATCAAAACCTTTTTTAGTCTCCCTTAAAACTTTATTATGGGTAATTACGAGCCAATCATGACGTTTCAAATTCCCTTAAATTTCTTGATGATATCATCGCATATCAGGGTACAAATCAGAATGTAAAAAGAAATATTTGAACCCTCAATTACAAAAACGGTTGAAACAAGCTTAAAAAGTTCCTGTAAACAATATCAATTTCAGCAATAGAGTGACTTTATGGTTTTATTTTTTCATTTTTTTTTTTTCTTTTTTTCAGAGAGCTTGGCTTTAGGAAAGGTGACATAGTTTACCTCATCCGACAGATTGACAAGCACTGGTTCGAGGGAGAGCGCCATGGAAGGCGGGGGATATTCCCCATAAACTATGTAGAGGTATGTGTGTTCTCGCTCTCTTACCTCATTCTGAACTCAATAAACTTCATGGTTTGAAGGCAATTTTGTATCAAGGAATCAAATAGTCCTTATTACATTCATTTCACAGGTCATGACCTCTATTCCCTCATTGATCTCAGGTCATGACCTTTATTCTTTTATTAATCTCACAAGTCAGACTCTATTCTTTATTGAAATACCTTACACATCCTTCTCACAGGTCATGACTTCTATTCTCACATTTATCTCACAGGTCATGACCTTTACTCTCTCATTTTATCTCACTGATCATTACCTCTAGTCTTTTTTCCAATACAAACAGGTCTTGACCTCTATTGAAGCTGCTCAGGCAGCTGCACAGCAGTCAGAAGGACAGGCTGTTGCCAAGTTTAACTTCAGCGGACAAACAAATGTTGAGCTCTCTATCAGGAAGGTAGGCAACAAGTCCCTGTCATGTTTTACTCTAACGAATAAAAGCAAATTCATGAATCATCCATATTTTCTGTTGTATTCTTCAAATGATAAGCATGCCTGATCATAGAGTCTATTAAATTACAATTTGAATTTTAAACATATATATATTAATATTATAAATATTTCATATCTTTTTGATTACTATAATGATGAAATCCACATTTCTGTCATTGCCAAGTTCTAACATATGACTGTTGATTGTACAGGGCGACCAGATTACTCTCTTGCGTCGCGTGGATGATAACTGGTTTGAGGGGCGAATTGGCCACAAACAGGGTATCTTTCCAGTTCAGTATGTTGAAGTACTAAAGGACCCATCAACCCCTCTAGTCACCCCTGCCCCCTCAGTCATCGCTACCCCTATGACGGGTAGGGGTATGTATTGTCAAATTTCTTTCTGTTTTGTTTTGCACATAATTATTTTTGGCCATTAATCTACATTATATACAACGATTTATAAAGATTACTTTGATTGTGGGAGTGTGAATTCATTCAATGTTCGAAGCAGGTAAACATTCATGAGTAATTTATGTTTCTTGTTTTTTTTTATTTTCCCCCTCCAGGTACCCCAGAGATGCTGTCTCCAGTCAGTATAGATGTGCCAACACCCCCGCCCCAGCCTTCCCCGGGAGCATTCTCCCCTAAATCTTCCTCCATGTCACAATATCCCTACTCACCTAAACCATTCACACAGAGCCTCAGCCATTCATCGCCGAAGCTTGACGGAGGGGGAAACCCCACTCATTTCAATAGCCTGCCTGCAGGGCTCAACTCAGTCCCAGGGGCGCAGACTAATGGCCATCACCAGTCCTTTCAAAATGTGGGACTCTCTGCCTCCTTCTCCCCATCAAAATCCTCCGGCCCCATCGACAATAACCTTGACTACCGGCCCAAGGTCACGGATGATGACCTTGCCACTAGTAGGTAAGTAACATTTAATCATGGCCGTCAAAAGTAAACATATGGAGAAGTTATCTGGTCTGTTGATATCTGAGTGACATTTCCACACTTAACATTTCTCATATTATTCTTAGCTCATGCTAAAAGTTAACTTTGAAAATTTCAAAATACATTTGAACCTTGTTATGTGGAAGTCAGCAGGACTGTGAGGAAACTTCAAGTTACCCAAGTATCAGGGTTATTCAAGGTTGAATGTTTCGTATGAAGTTTGGCTGGGATGAATTATATTGAATCAAACAGGGTTTTCAATTAGTAGCTTGGTGATAAAAAACTTGACTTTATTATCAGGTTTCAGTGTATTTTGAAATATTTTTGAAAACTTAGAAATGTTTTCCTTGGAGTACTAAGTATATCTGTATTTTTTAATTGATTTGATTTTCAAAGTCATTTTGGTTCAACTAAACAAACAGCATGTTTATCAAACCCTGCTACTATGTTTAACTAGCCACAAAATAATTTTAATTTTGTGATAATTTTTGCTGATGAAAAGCAGAAGTGAACAACAGAAAAACAAGTTTGATGCAGCTGGTTCTAAATACAATAAGCCAGTTCAATACTTACCATGCAATCTGATGATGAAAATTTGTGAAATTGGACACTGGTGAAAATTTTATACCGATGAAAATTGGACACTTGTGAAAATTCCATACTGGTGAAAATTTGACACAGGTGAAAGTAACATATGGATCATGTTAAAATCAGTTCATGGTGAATTGGGTTTTTTTCTTTTTTTCTAACAGCTACAAAGCATTGTATGCTTACAAGCCACAGAATGATGACGAATTGGAATTGTGGGAAGGTGATCAGGTGTACGTGATGGAGAAATGTGATGACGGCTGGTTTGTTGGAACATCGATCCGCACAGGGATGTTTGGTACCTTCCCAGGAAATTATGTACAAAGAGTGCAATGTAAGCTTGGGTCACAGTTTTTTACGATTTCCTTGAGAGAAGAGAATCAAATTATGAAAATTTTCACTTCAAAATAGTTATGTAGGTTCTCATCAATAACGTATGAAAAATGAGAAAATCAATTTTCTGGATTGTTTTCTGAACAATAAAAAAAATGCTGATCTATGTTTTTTTTTTGACAGGACGTACACAAGTGGTTGCATAAATGGAGGACTGATTTTATTTCGTTGTATGGAAGGACACAAGTTGATCCCAGTTAGAAAGCATACCAAGGGGAGATAATTGAGGACAGACACCCACGTGCCTTGTGGTGGGCTAGTGCTATTATGATTGAAAACTTGAACAGAAGAGCCATGTTGATGTATACACTCAAATAGCCATGGACAACCATTTATTTTGGCTGCATGAAAGGAATATCTTAAAGACAGACGCAGGCGATGTACATACACGTGTGTGCTGTGAACAAGTGAAAAGTGTTGTGGAAAAAAAAAACTCGTAAAAACTTGTGTTGTAGTTCAGCTACGTCTATTTATTCTCAAGAGGAGTATTATCTATGTCTGCGGCACAGAAGTTTTGTGGATCATCATGAAGCTTTGTTGTTTTGTCAGGGTCGTGACTTTTAATCAATCTTATTTAAATCTCTGTTGCTTTCTGTGTGAATGACAACATTTGTTATCCTAGAAATTGCTTTCGCCTAGATTTTCATCATTGTGCAGTTCGAGTGCAGTCATAAACAAAATTTTTGCAGCAGTTTTTGTCATTTCAGTAAACCATTTGTCGCAAATAGAAGCGAGTGCTTGCAAAGGACATTGTATTAAACTCCATTAGCAGAAGTTTCCCAATTCTACTCCTATCAACCATAAATTTTGTCTCAACTGTATACAGACAAATTTTCAAATTAAATAAAACCTGATTATTGATGTGTGTGGTATAAGTTACGTGAATTTTAGTGTTGTTTCAAGAAAAAAATCATGTTATTTCAATCATTACTTGCAAGATAAGATTATTATGAAACGATTATTGATTCCCCGTGAATCTGTTTAAATTCACTGATAAGAAACATTCACATCAGTAGAAAATAAACTGCTATTCTAGAAGGGATTGTTGAATTCAGCAATGTTCAAGGTTTTATTAGATGGTAACTGCCAGTTTGAGATTACCAAAATTGGAGATTTCTTGAAACCTAAATTCTACATAATCGGTCCCATTTTCCTGAATTTTGGATTAAAATTGTTGATTTTGATGTCGTAAGTCTGAGCTTTTGTATTCTTTCTTTCTTTATATGGATTTCTCAGTTTTGAAGTTGTGTGGGTGATTCAATTTTCATTTCTTTCAAAAATATTGTGTAATTCATCACCTTAAAGTAACAGAAATAGAATTGTCAGTGAAATTCTACTAGAAATCAGTATTAGAATCTGGTTGTACACCTGTTATCGCGGAGGTGACACTTTTTAACGAACAGTGTATATCATCGATGTTGTCATCAGGATGTCCGTTAAGTTTGGACTGCTTATTGCTGATCTGTTAGATTGTATTCTGCTGTTTACGTGTCCATTACATACCATATTCATGTTGTGTTGCGTGATAATCCCTATATACATCTATATGTGTGTCGCAGAGTTTGAACTATTGATATTTCAAGATTTGATATATTTTAGAAAACAAAACTTACCTATTAATATTTGTAAAAATTAATTAAATGCCTGTTTTTCTTTATTTTTATTTTCTGTGTAGTTAATCAGAAATGAACGGGAGGGGAGTTAACTCTGTAATGCTAATACTTCTGGGTGTCATAGTTGCAGTCGGAATTTATCATTCACTGTAGAACTGGTTAAAGTGCCATATAGATAATTAATGTCCAGTTCAATCCGAATTTTAATAAATAGTGATGATAGTTTTTTCCCTAACTATGCAATGTAAATGTCCTTTTGTGAGCATCTAATCCTTTTACTGAAGTTGTAAAACATTGATTGAGTTTTTATATAATTGTCCTAATCCAGGTCAAGGTCATTGAGCAAAGTCAATGTCATATAAGCAAGAAAAATGTGAGAGCGAGAACGAGAGAGAAAGTGAATATTATTTTGTTATATATAATATATATTACGTAAACCGGTACCATTGTGTTATTATTTATGAATGTTTTGATAGCTGAAGTTGTCTCCTCTTGCTATAACCATACAAATTCACATTTTTATGATATACTCATAAAATCCAGTCGACCCTCTACAACGAAACTAGTAGTTTTAGACACCGACATCAGAGGGACTGTGCTTTATATTTGTCTGCTGTCGTCATGGAAACCAAATATTTTAATCAAATTAAAAATCAGGAAGAAATCCTGCTTGTCTAATGGAGGATTTTTTATTTTTTCTTCCTTGAATTTTTCTTGCCATTCGGATTTGGATATTTAGGATATTTAGATCATTTTGTAAACCATGTCATTACCATAGATTATTTATTGTCATGGATACGAGATTTTTGTCCCCCTTTAATCTTTAAGCACACTTAGCTTTGTTATTGGTGTAACTATATACTCATAGAGTATCTTAGATATAAACAAAGCCTTCTCATTTTTATATCGTATCATTTTTAAAACACAAATTTTTAATGAGCACTTCAGTGGCTGAAGCACATTCATAACCATATGTCACGCTTGTGTCCATGTTTTTTCGACAAGAGTTTTAATGTTCAGTGAATATTTTTTGTATAGTTCAGTGTACGGTTGAACCTTGAACATTTAGAAACACGGACGGCGGATTTATATTTACCAAAGATGTAAGCTTTATCCGAAATTGAAGTCGAAAACAAAGCTGACATTGAGAACGTGGTCCATCCCTTAGATGTGAAGTTTTAAGCAATCTGGGGCATTGTATTGCTAATTTGTGACTGTAGGTGTAAATTAGTACTAATTTCCTAGCTAGTATTAATTTTCTCTGAACAACTATGGATATTCTAAATGCAATATCCTTTCTTTTCTTTTGTGTGAATTAAGTTTTTAAAAAGATGCAGAGATGAACTTGAAAATAGTTCTAGTGATATTTTTGCGAAATGAAATAATTGTGTTTACATAATTGCCTGGTTTATAATAACAACCTGATATAATGAAAAGAAAAAGTGATGGTCTTGAAATTTGTTTTGTAATTTTCTTAAAAAAAAAACTCTCCTGCTAGCTTGACCCTATTGTAGATACAACCCATGTTATTTATTTGTGATATTTCAAGGTCAGCTGTTGGTAGTAATGTTACGTGTGACTGAACAGCCTCACTCTGGTAATTATAACTCTTCGGTGGGTAGATTAAAGCCATCTATACATAACAAGGACGACTTTGTTGTTTGTTCGTAGTTAGAGATTTAAAACGAGTGCTGATTGATACGAGATGACACTGTTGACCAGCTAATTCCAACAAATGATAATTTCTGTGTTTGTCTTACTATTTTCTTTATTTGCACAATTTATAGGAATAACAAATCACCGGTATATAATCAAAATTCAAGTTTACAAATCTTACAAATTTATACAAAATAACTTTTTTTCCAAAATATACTTTCACTTACAGTTAGTGAAATAGATACCCTTACATTTGATCAATAGCACCAGATTAGGATTACAACTTGTCCTCTGCAAAGACAAATAAGTGGCTGTACACTATACAATCACCAAATACATAAATTCACTTTAATATGTAAGTTTTAATGATTTCATTCAAACAATTGATAGCTTGTAAATTCATTAACGATATAACAAAATGGAGACAATTTTTATGTAAAATTTCATTGTCATACAAATGACAGTTTATACAACATTGATCCCCTTGAAAAGACAAAAACAAAATTTCCTATTGAGTGATGGTAATTTGATTTTGTATTTTTTCATTTTTTATCATAAATTTAAACTTCACAACATTATAACATGACCTCAACACCATTTTGTGAAAGTCGACATGACACACTGCCGATGATTATACGTGATTGCAGACTAGATATAAAAATTATCTAAATATACTTGCTAACAAAACTACTTAGTAAATCAATGTATAAAAATATCACTGAATAATGAAATGGCTATACAAGTGTACATGTAAAAATATAGATTAAAAAAAAAAATACAGTTGCACACAAATGAAATGCATTTATATCATTCAAAACTCATCGACTTTCTCTGTATTAGACAGATCCAGCTACAAATTTTAATGTTGTTTCTGTGAGGATTACAGAATTTCCTGAGAACACCAAATATTTATATTCCTATAACATTATTGTAACAGCCAAACTGCTAACAACATCGGAGCTTGGGTTAAAAATATCACACATTAGGGCTTTTCCTCCTAACAACTTCCTCTTTGCCCAAACTTGACGTAAAAATTAAACTGCTTATTTCCTTGTGTCAGACAACACAGAACATATTAGAAAATAAAGTTGTGAAAAACCATCTGCCAGAATGCCAGTTTCATGTTTGCTAGTCCTTGATCTACTCTGATGGATTTGCCTGGTGTCTGATTTTACATCTTGTGATAGAATTCCCACTGTAGTCCATTTTTACTGCTGACACGACTTTTTGCAAATAAACATACTGCATGAGTCAGCTATAAAAAATCCTATTTCAATTTTAACATGAACTGGTCCTTGCAACTTAAATAAAAAAACTTTTTCGATCCAGCATGCAAAATATCTTTTTCATTTTCAGTAACTGCTTGTTTCATATTTCTTTCCATATTTTAAAAAACATCTTTTTTTCGTTTATCGTCAACTAAACATCAATGGAAAACAACTCTACAGAAATCCTGTAGGGACTTCACCAACAGCCTAAACATTCATAGGTCCATCTAGCAACCACAATCTTTACAAAACTTCACTGTTCTGTGACTGATGAAGGCTATTACATGCAACTATTCCACCTATCACACTTGCAAGTGAGCTCACCGCTTGTAAGCAATTCGGCACCAAAAACACATATCCACCCTACTATTCCGACACACCACAGGATCAATTCAACAGATGTCTGATTAAAGATTCTTTGTTTACAAATGCTCCTTTTCATAACGATGGAGATCTCTTGAGGGTTTTTAAATACTGGGTGTCCATGTATATATATATATCAGACTGGTATCCCCTAATGTTTGGTTAAATCACTCCGATACCAAGTCTTGCACCAACTTTGCTGACAAGATGTCTTCTACAGCAAGTCCTAAAAAAAAAACATTAACTTAAATTTATCATCAAAAACTTTTTTTTGTCTAACATTCAATAGGAGATGCAATTTTAAATTGTACAAAGTGAAAATTTAAAATATCTAAAATAACTCATAAAAATGAGCTCGATTTTGTTGGTTAATTTCAAAGCATTTAATTTTCATGATTTTAACACGTTCGCAAAAATAGCTAAAATTAGAACCCTCAAAATACTGTAATTTTCTTTCTCAAAATTATCAATCAGGGACACTGACTTTATCAACCCTAACAAGACGAATTACAATCTAAATAATTTATGTCCGTGATCGATTGATTGACAGATTTTCTATCTCTGTCACCCCTCTCGTGTCAGGGTATCATCTCTCCGATGAAGGACGTGCATTATGTCCACAAAAAAGCATATAAACATTAGTACAAGCTAGGTTCCATTTCATTCCTAGCAAATTGTTACTTACCTAATGACTTAAACAGAGTTGTCTCCCCTTTAGGTTTGTCCTTCACCTTGTTAATGACTTCTCCTAATTCAGCATAAACTTCGGCCTTTTAAAGCAAACAAAATACACCAAGTAAACACAGCAGGAAAAGAGCTCATTCAGACCAAGATTGAAAGCATAGGACTAAAATTAATCTAACCGTAGAATTGTACAACATCCTTACATACCCCTGATAGTATGACATCACCACTCTCCTTATGTGCTGCTACACGACTGTCCACAAACACCACCCCTGACTTCATCAGGTCTGAATCAATCTCTTGCCAATCTGGACGACATGCCCCAACAGCTGAAATAATAAAATACAAGTTCTGATTGGATATCACATTAAAGAAAATATTAATTTTGAAAATGTAAGTACTTCACTTTTATCTCAACTTTCCATCGTGCATTTCAATATCAAAGGCTGACAACACTAACAGAAGTGAAAATGAATGTTACTGGTAGGTAGAAGCAAATAAAAAGAGTTTTCACTATAATGTCAACAATACTGAGATTTTTTCCATCTTATCTGAGGAGAGGTCACTTCTTACATGTAGTCAAATATAATTTATTTCCCAACCTGTACAAATAAAGATGTTGATAATGTGTATTTCAGGCTAAGAAGTTTTAATTTTTATAAAAAGCAAAATCTGTGATTAATCTATTCAAGCACAGTAGAAGAATCACTCTAGTTCTATATAGATACACTACCATTTATATGAGCTCCAGGTTTAACCCATTCTTTCTGTAGAACTGGATCTGATGATGACGTCACTGTAACAATGACATCAGCATCCTTCACCGCCATTTCTGCTGAAGTGCAAGCTATCCCGTTGATCTCATCTGCTAATTTCTGTGCATTTGATGGAGTTTTACTCCAAACATTTATCTGAAACATTGATGTATTTGTGTTATTTTTTTATATTTATAAACCTATGCTTGGTGATAAGCCCAAATATATCTATAGCTTTACAATAAAATTATTAAATTGTGTTATTGATGTGGAAGAAGTCAACCTATATCATTTACTATTCAGTAAACATAACCAAATAATCATATTTCATTGTCCTTTGATAAGCCCACCCCTGACCCAGAGTTAATGTGTAATTACACTTCAAGATACAAAACCAACTTATCATATTTCAATGTCCTGTAATAAGCCCACCCCCTGACCCAGAGTTAATGTGGTTAATGTGTAATTACACTTCAATACACATAACCAACTAATCGTATTTCATTGTCCTGTAATAAGCCCACCCCCTGACCCAGAGGTAATATGGTGGCCCCTTTGGCTTATTGCAAAATAAATGATACCTCTAGAGACCAGTATATAGTTCATTTATTTAAGTAGAGGGTTGTTATCCAGACTTCTACTGTCTTATAAATACAGCTAGGCATTTCGGTGAAGTCAATTGAGTTCATCAAAAGATTACATGGTCTTATTTTTCCAGCTTTAAGACATCGCTGAACCAGTTTTATATAGGAACTGCTGATCATAATGATGTGGTATACCTTCTTGAAGGAGAAAATTGATGTCATTGCCTGATAGTGGGATCGTGCCTGAACTCCAGATCCTAAAATGGCCAACACCTGAGGGTTGTCTCCATAAAGTACCTGTAACAGAACACAGAAATGATGTACATGTGTGTAGTGTACAGTAAAAGGAAAGAGAGGAGAGGAGTTGTCTCCAAATGAAAAACCAGGAGCAAACTCGTAGTTTGAATAATGATAACCTCATACAGCTGTTGTAACTAGGGTTACCTTGTGATAACCCTATAAAGCTAACCTTTGTAACTATAATTACCTTGTGAAAACCCTATACAGCTAATCCTTGTAACTATGGTTACCTTGTGATAATCCTATACAGCTAACCTTTGTACCTATAGTTACCTTGTGATAACCCTATACAGCTAATCTTTGCAACATGGTTACCTTGTGATAAACCTATATTGTTGACCTTTTTAACTGTAGTTACCTTGTGTTAACCTAGTCCCTATACAACTGACTTTTGTAATTATGGTTTTCCTTGTGATAACCTAATATAACTGATTTTTTTAACAATGGTGACCCATGGTAACCGTTTTTAGAGCTGACCTTTGTAACCATGGTAACTGACCTTGGTTGCCACAGCTGATACAGCAGCAGTCCTCATTGTTGTGATCACTTCTCCATCCATCAACTGTAACATATGGTCCATGTAAATATATAAAGAGTGAGAATATCTGATGGTCTTCTCTAGAATACTAGATATGTAAACAGATTACAAATTGCAATGTGTGAATTTGTTGACAGAAGAGTAAGATAGTGTATCATCATAAATAAATCTGAGATCTTTATTGCATCAAAAATATAAAAACATCAATAAAATTTAGAATAGGATACATGATATCTAATTAATTGTAACACTAACTGTAATGAAAAACACCCAACCTTTGGCAGGGTTCTAACTAGTGACCTACAGTCTCTAGCCAGACAAACTAAAGCTTGATTAAAAGGTAAATTCCCACTAAGTGAGGCTAGTAAGGTGACCTGTACTGTCAACTTCTACACTACTCCCTCCCTCTCAAACATTGCCAGAACACTGACTCTCATTGGTAAGACAATGCCTAGAGATAAGAGGAGTCACCAAGACAGAAAACCTGCCACTAACCAACCATCGTTCACAGAGACTTTGATCCCAAAGACAACAACAACCAAGGTTCAATATCTTAAAGGAAGCATTGCAGTCTCCTGTTGCTTCTACCCTTGCAGTGGTCAACTTCACAAAATCTGTAATAGGAAGGAGTAATGAAATCTCTCTGTCTGTGGTGGGGTTAACGCTTAAACTAGCAACCCTATTCTCTAGCCAGACATTCTACTGCTCCACTATGGGAAATTCCTACTAGTCAAGGCCAGCAATGCTGAACTTCTACAAATGTATCGCATTTATGATTGTATTTCGCTCATGATGTGATCACTTATATACAATAGAAGTAAAAAAAACTCAAACAAATGGTCATTTCTTCAACAGGAAGAGAACAAATTTTCTCTCCAAACTCTAGGGAAACTATAAAAATCTATGGACAGAATTACTTCCCAGCATGCTGGTACTTATTTCTACAACTAGGTTAATACACTCTATTAATTAAATACAAAATTATAATGCTACAAACCAATTCCGGTACTCCAGAGTCAGGATTGAACATAACAATTACAGCATGGTGGGTAGGAATGTTTTTGTTGTTCGGAAAAAATGTGACAAGTTTTGTAGCCAATGCTTCTTGTTCTGGACTGTAGGCTGGCATGACTCCCAGGAACCTAATCAAAACACAGAAAATTCCTTAAAAGAAAAGATTTTTCATCTTTCAAAAACAGAAATATGTCGCTCTTTATATATATATTCTGTATATTTATAGCGATTTTTTTTTATCCATCATACAATATGTACACTTATTGTACCTTTATCTCAACCTCTTCCCTGCTTGAGAAGAAAACACTACACCAGAGGTATTGTAACACCACAAACCTTATTCACAAGTGTCAAACACTTTTTCGTTCATATGTATAGAATATTACATATCTATCACCACATCAAAAGCCAATGTAAGGGCATATCTACTTTTTCATCAAAAATTTAACAAAACAAAAAAAAACAAGGGCCATGAGACACAGGTTATGCTCCCCGAATAGGACAAAATTTAAGTATGAAAAAAAACAAAGGGCAATAACTCCTAAATTATGCAAAAGAGAGTGCACTGCTCTCCATCTCGTTGAGATTTATAGAAGTTTTGTTGATACCTCTTATAGTTTTTGTGTTATGCTCCAGACAAAGTTATGACAGACGGACGAACGGACAGATGGACGGAGAGACAAATTGGCAACTATATGCTCTCCCTTCAGGGAGAATAAAAACAGAACAAACTAACACAAGAGCTGTCTCAAGTTTCTCTTTCCTTTTCATGCTCATTTTGAACAACTGAAGAAAAAATTTCATGATTTTATAGCTTGCAGTTAAATCCATGTACTACTAGCAGTCGTGTGTATTTCCTGCAAAAGAAACTATGTTGAAGTTTCTATCAAAAAGTAGGGCTGTGAGATGGCACATTATCATATCATTACACTATTCAGTCAGATACCTAGATATGTCAAGTACAGTGTAACACGATGTCAGTAAAAGCAGCTTATTGTTCTAAAGTGCATCAAAATAGGTCATAAACAGAACAAAAAATTTGTTGAAAATAAATTTAATCCACAAATAACACACATGAAAAAAGAATTTTGATTTTTTTTTTCACTAATAATACACCACCTGTTTGGCATCAACTAATAATCTCTATCAATGTTTTACAATTTTCTTCCTTTTCAATCATGATCTTTGACTTTCATTAGGATTTCGTCATTATGTGTGATCAGATCTTTGTTAACACAAAATACGTGATGAAATGGCTCATGTTATATTGAAGTTCTGTAGTTTCTGTAGATATTCCAACAAAAGTTTCTATCCCCGATCTCCACTTTAATAACATCACCAAAACATTTGTCAGTGAGGCAATGCCTTGAGATAGAAAGAGTCACAGAGACCTATAACCAACCAATTAACCAACAGTCTTTGTGTTACAGATAATGAATTAGTCTGGTGGTAAGAGAACATCTGTTTTTGATGCTATCCAGGGTAAGGTGTGTGTCTGGTGTTGATGTTCCATCCTTTACCTACTTGTTATTACCTACCATCTTTTCCTGCAGCAATACTTTACTTACCAGCATCACACACAGGACATTGGACTCCTCTACCCATACATCTACCAACCAGTACCACACACAGGACATTGGACTCCTCTACCAATACATCTACCTACAGGTACCACACACAGGACATTGGCCTCCTCTACCAATACATCTACCTACAGGTACCACACACAGGACATTGGACTCCTCTACCATACATCTACCTACCAGTACCACACACAGGATGTTGGACTCCTCTACCAATACATCTACCTACAGGTACCACACACAGGACATTGGCCTCCTCTACCAATACATCTACCTACAGGTACCACACACAGGACATTGGACTCCTCTACCTATACATCTACCAACCAGTACCACACACAGGACATTGGACTCCTCTACCCATACATCTACCTACCAGTACCACACACAGGACATTGGATTCCTCTACCCATACATCTACCAACCAGTACCACACACAGGATGTTGGACTCCTCTACCCATAGATCTACCTACCAGTACCACACACAGGACATTGGATTCCTCTACCCATACATCTACCAACCAGTACCACACACAGGATGTTGGACTCCTCTACCCATACATCTACCAACCTGTACCACACACAGGATGTTGGACTCCTCTACCCATAGATCTACCTACCAGTACCACCCATAGGACATTGGACTCATCTACCATACATCTACCTACTAGTACTACACACAGGATATTGGACTCCTCTACCCATACATCTTCCTACCAGTACCACACACAGGACATTGGCCTCCTCTACCCATACATCTACTAACCAGTACCACACACAGGATGTTGGACTCCTCTACCCATAGATCTACCTACCAGTACCACACACAGGACATTGGATTCCTCTACCCATACATCTACCAACCAGTACCACACACAGGATGTTGGACTCCTCTTCCCATACATCTACCAACCAGTACTACACACAGGACATTGGACTCCTCTACCCATACATCTACCTACCAGTACCACACACAGGACATTTGACTCCTCTACCCATACATCTACCAACCAGTACCACACACAGGACATTGGATTCCTCTACCCATACATCTACCAACCAGTACTACACACAGGACATTGGATTCCTCTACCCATACATCTACCAACCAGTACCACACACAGGACATTGGATTCCTCTACCCATACATCTACCAACCAGTACTACACACAGGACATTGGACTCCTCTACCTATACATCTACCAACCAGTACCACACACAGGACATTGGACTCCTCTACCCATACATCTACCAACCAGTACCACACACAGGATGTTGGACTCCTCTACCCATACATCTACCAACCAGTACCACACTCAGGATGTTTGACTCCTCTACCCATAGATCTACCTACCAGTACCACACACAGGACATTGGACTCCTCTACCCATACATCTACCTACCAGTACCACACACAGGACTTCGGACTCCTCTACCCATACATCTACCAACCAGTACTACACACAGGACATTGGACTCCTCTACCCATACATCTACCAACCAGTACCACACACAGGATGTTGGACTCCTCTACCCATAGATCTACCTACCAGTACCACACACAGGACATTGGACTCCTCTACCCATACATCTACCAACCAGTACCACCCACAGGATGTTGGACTCCTCTACCCATACATCTACCTACCAGTACCACACACAGGACATTGGACTCCTCTACCCATAGATCTACCTACCAGTACCACACACAGGACATTGGACTCCTCTACCCATACATCTACCAACCAGTACCACACACAGGATGTTGGACTCCTCTACCCATACATCTACCAACCAGTACCACACACAGGATGTTGGACTCCTCTACCCATACATCTACCAACCAGTACCACACACAGGACATTGGACTCCTCTACCCATACATCTACCAACCAGTACCACACACAGGACATTGGACTCCTCTACCCATACATCTACCAACCAGTACCACACACAGGACATTGGACTCCTCTACCCATACATCTACCAACCAGTACCACACACAGGACATTGGACTCCTCTACCCATACATCTACCAACCAGTACCACCCACAGGACATTGGACTCCTCCACCCATACATCTACCAACCAGTACCACACACAGGACATTGGACTCCTCTACCCATACATCTACCAACCAGTACCACACACAGGACATTGGACTCCTCTACCTATACATCTACCAACCAGTACCACACACAGGACATTGGATTCCTCTACCCATACATCTACCAACCAGTACCACACACAGGATGTTGGACTCCTCTACCCATACATCTACCAACCAGTACTACACACAGGATATTTGACTCCTCTACCCATACATCTACCAACCAGTACCACACACAGGACATTGGCCTCCTCTACCGATACATCTACCTACCAGTACCACACACAGGACATTGGACTCCTCTACCACACATCTACCTACCAGTACCACACACAAGACATTGGACTCCTCCACTTTGTGTTATCATTTCCAGTTGTAATACTAGGTTTTATTTGTATTATTGATTTTTTTACCGTGGAACATGAAAAATTTTCAATTTATATGTATCAGTTATCAATATGAATACCTTGAAGTAACATCTGTAAATTATCCTTTTTCCTTTCTGATGCATTAAGTACTTTTATTATCATTTTATTATACAAAACATATTTAAAGAGTTAGGTTTATTAATCACTATACATTAACAAGTGTTACAAATGGTGATTGTATGGTCCTGAAGGCAGAAACAGTACTACATTTGAAGAATAGTCTTGTTCAACAATCTCTTTGAAAATTTTACAAGAGATAAGCATCTGGTTGCACAATATAAGATTTATTTCACTTACATGATCACACCACCAACAATGCTGTGGTGCATGCTGTGTCCCACTTCAACTTAATTATGACACATTACCACTTCATTCATTGATACAAGAATATATGTCTCAATTAAAGAATATTTTACATTCAAACAGAGCATAGTTTCAAGAATATATGTTAATTTGGAATAAAATGTTTTAGGCTATACAAATAATATTGTATCTGAAGAGCTATTTTGTATCTAAATAACAAAACTAACAGACATGATGTTGTCCACTGAAAGACTGATAGGCTGTTATTGTGGACAGAAAAACTGTTAAATAAATACATACAGACATAAAACCACAGTAATGCAAATGATATAAAAATCAACCAGTCAGTATAAGAATATTTTTTTGGATTTTTATCAACACAGCATGCCTCCCACTATTCATAAATGGAATTTTAATTGATATAGTATGCTGTACTTATACTTATGCTTCAGTCCAATTCCTCTGTTCGGTATTACTTCTAACAGCTTTTGTCATTTTTCATATCACGATTTGCGAATCGTCTAGTGACGTGAAATCATTTTTAAAATGTATCTTTAGTGTGGACTTGTGCAAGTCTATTATTATTATTATTTTTCTACTTTCAATATCCAAGAAAGAACCATAAAAAATAATAACCCGTTAACTTTGTTGACAGGTACAACCGTCCTCACTGGTTGAACAACGGATCCCTGAGAAAACGTAGACAGAGCCTTTTCCATCTCAGGTATCAAATGTTCATAAGTAAGAGCATTTTTAACTTTCTCCCCAGATATCCACTTCAGAGCCATCTTGTACGTCTTGTACTTTAATTTGGAACTCTTCAATTGTGAAGGTAGTCCAAGATGGCGGAGCGGGAAAGAGAGCCACACTTCTGTGTAAGATGAATTAGATTGTTTAATACTTACTAAACATTTATCTAAGCAAGAACTTTAATGTGTCTTCTGTTGTTTTACTTAAAAGCTTGATCGTATGAGTTCAACATGCTTGTCAATGCTTTGTTAAACCCGGATAAACGGTGCCGGGACTTGGATGTTGATGTCGTGACCAAATTTTTTGAAAATATAATGTATTTGTATCGATAGAAGTGAAATGGTAGTTTAGAACAGAATGTCCGCTGGGAACATGACATAGTGTATGTAATGCAGTTATTCATTTCATGGACTACTTTTACATCGGGTCTTTTATTTTGATATCTCAGATTTGTGAACCTTTGCTGCTCTTTTCAGGCTGTCAATGACCCATCATGTGCTCAAGGTTTACAAGCAGTTTGGGGATGTGGCAATCAGTTCTTTGTTTTTCCTGGCAAAAAGGCAGTATTATTGAATGGTAAGTATTTGTAAGAGAGAGAGAAAGAGATGTTCGATTGCATTCAACCGGATTTTTATGGTTTCAATACTTCAATTGGAAAACGTGAGTCAGTCACAATTTTCAAAAATGAAAAATAAAAATAAAAATTTCATATATTTAAGTTTTGCAAGTTTATTGTTTATGATATAATATCAATTATATAAATGTTCTTGTTGATGTAGAGAAAGAGAAATAATACACATTACAGCTATGTGTATACCATAATCAGTTTATGGTGAGCAAGATTTATACAATGTTTTTATGTCATACTGTACAATGTGTTAATATCTATATGCTTAGTTAATCTAAATATAGATGACATATATTTTGATTTTTAAGGAATAATAATAATTGTTTATTGTTGATTCAGAGAGACGAGCACCTCTAATGAAGGAAGAAACAATACGAGAAGTGAAATGGGACACAGACCTACACCGACCTGTCCTTAGAAAGCTTGTCAATGAATCTCATAGTTAGTAATATTTAAATTTCTTTTAATATTGTCGATTGACTGTTTTTGTTCATGAAATTAACCTGCTAGCAACTGCTTGTGATGTTTTCAAAGTTAATTCAATTCCTTAACACTGAAGTGACTGTAGCTCATATAATTTGATTCTGAGCTTAAGTACTGTGTTGGTTCCAGAATAATATTTTTCTGCAATTTTACTTTTTCAATGGTATCTTATTTTTAAGGAAGATCAGACAGCAGTAATGAACTTATTTTTTGAGGTTATATTAATTAACATTTTATTTGCAGATGTTTTCACGTGTCTTCAAGAACAATCAAAAAAGACATTGACACATAACTTTCTATAAAAGAAATACCATGAAAGATGGCTGTTTTCTTTTTAAGACACTTTTCTCCAGCAACATTTTCCCAGTTTTCATTATATAGCTGAGGCTTGAGGTGTCTCAAGTTTAACTCGCCCCAAAAAATGTGATGCATAGTACAGTAAGGAAATGTTACTTTAAAATAACATCAACCACTCTTGATTTAGGCAATGATTCCGTTTTATTTTCAGCATTATTAGATCCAGCAAGCAGTACCGAGCCTCGCTGAAGGCATATAGCCTGGAACTGAAGATATTAGCAGGTGTGATTAGAAATTATCATTTTTAATATAAGGTTTAAAGTAAATAATTTATTCAACACAATAATCTTCGTCACATATATTGGCTATTTGAATATTTAGTTTTATAGAACAGTTTTAATGAAATTGAACCCAAAATCATCATTTTAGTTGTTGTAATAATAATAAATTTTTTCAGGAAAGATTTGCACAAATGTATACAAAGCATGATAAATAAAATACATGTTACATAGTACATAAGGTGAAAAATTGGCATAAATAAAACATGCAACACCGGAACATTAAATCACAATAAAGACAGCTGATATATGTTAAACAAATCTATCCAAGGATAGCCCAAAAAGCATTTTCCTTCAAAATGTAGATAAAAAAAAACATCATCTGTTTTAGCAAACATAATCACTGTTATGTCATTTTGTCTGAAAGGTTTTACTTGAGATTTGAATCTAACGTATTGTTTTTGTATTTTCTGGAAGTAGATTCCATTCTTTAGCTCCGACAAAACAAAAATGTGCTCCATGAATCATTAGTAAAATTATATGTTGGAAATGTTACGTGGATTTTTTTCAAAAGATACATACATATAATTCAAGCCATGGAAAATATTAAACTGTTAATTTAGGAAACAACATCAAGCATGTTTGATCATTATGTGTTTTATTGTGAACATTCAAAATAAATCTACTTTGTTTTGTGCTATTATTCTTTTTAAGATAAACCTTCGTACCAACTAGTACATGCGTAGTCAAAGTGACATAAAATCAAAGAAGAAGCCTAGAGTTTTTCTTGACCTAAAAGCATACAAAAATAGCCTTTTTGACAATTGAATTTCTTGAAGATATTAGCAGGTGTGATTATTACACACAATTTTAATCATTTTTTTTATCTAATACCAAATAGAATGCTTTCTGTTTTTAAATGCAATGAAAAATAACCAATTTGACAGGACTTCAAACACAAAGTTTGAGAAATAACTGCTGGGTCACATATATTGGCTATTCGAATAATTAGTTTTATACACACTTGCATGTCATTTACATATATCAGAAATAGTAAAGGCCCTAAAATCATCATTTCAGTTATTGTATGATTATTAAGAATTTAAGTTTAGATTGAACTTGTTTGAAATCAGAGGATTGTATCAGATTCGTTTTGTAAACTTATTGGCTAGGATATTTTGTGTTTTCTTCAACAATGCATTTCTGTCTTTTATTAAAATTTCTTGGACCAAGCAGTGGATGTTGTCTATTCTTTGAGTTAAGATATATGTAATATAGCTTATAAACATCATTATTGCAGATTCCACAATAGATGAAGAACAGAAACAGGACTTCCTGGATCATTTACAGCTTCTGGAGATGGCAGAACTGATTTGGGGATTGTGTGAGATTCTCTTCATCGACAGTCCTGCAGGTCAGTGTATTGACTGTAAAAGCATAATTGCGTTAGTCCTACAACACAAATGTATAGCATTGCACTTCTTTGTATCTTTTTATTTATTTCTTTTAATGTTTTGAAACTCTTATTTTTCCCTGAACTTTTAGATTCAAACATATTTGTTTGCACATGTCAAATTTTGAGCAGAGTATTCTCAAGAGGCTTAAGATTTTGTTAGAGTTATTGCCCTTGTCTCTCTTATCACTTGCTTTTCAGCCCTCTCACTATGAAACTTGATAAGCTTTATCTTCATGGTTTCATTAGTGATATTCCATGTACATTTTATGCTGCTTGCAGGAGCTTGTTTACTGAAATCCTTTCAGACTGGAAAATTAAATATGTTTAAATTAGGAGCATTTTGAACAGAAATGCCTGGTTTTTATCAGTATTGCCTAATAGTGATGTTGTAGTTATGATGACCATTATTACCTGTGATAGATAATTATGATTCTATGAAACCAATTGATATTTTGTTTTAGGTGGCTTAGTGATCGCTCCATTGTTGGAATGGCTTCGATTCCACTTCCAGACAGGAGAACAAATGTTTCTGGAAATAATCCAAGAGGAACAACCCGAGCATCATCCCCTGTACTGGGACACGGTAAAGATTTAAGGATCAATACAAGGGCAACAGTCATGGACACTGTCATAACAGAGACAGTGTCTGTTATATCTCCATATCATACCAGACAAGTATCACGTTTTGAATTTCTGGACGTTACATATATGTTTCACTCAGGAAACATTCTGACCTGGAAGATGGTTTATATCCTATTTCTAAACATTTTCTTTGGGTTGCACACAACCAGTAGAAGATTAAAGTGTGACATTTCAATGACTACACAGTCACCTTCATCAGACAAATGACCAGTATGGAGTGTACTAGCACTGACTTACATAGTGTACAAGATCTACACGGTCACCTTCATCAGACAAATGACCAGTGTGGAGAAGACTAGCACGGAGGTACATTGTGTACAAGATGACTAGTGTAATGTACGTAGTGTACAAGATGGTAAGGAATCAACCAACATTTTCAGCTGTAGTATAGTCATAAAACTCCAGAATAACCTTACCCAAAAGTTTAAAAACCACCTGGTAGCTATCTTTTTAAAATCAAAGCAAGAAGATAAGATGAGTGAATTATGATGTAGACACATGTATTACACTGCAGGGAGCATGCCTACAATGTACTGCACACTCAAGATCCACAAAGAAGGTAATCCATTACAGCTTGAAGTGGACTATACTGGTTCCATTGGTTACAATGTCTCCAGGTCACTAGCAGACATTCTCGGACCTTTAATAGGAAAATCGGAACATCATGTCAAAAACTGGAAACACCCTGTAGAAAATATGTCCATGGTACATTTCCAAAATGATCAGGAATTCATTTCACTCAACAGGCGTCTATTTACACCAACACACCCACTAACAAAGCACTTGGTAACATGTGGAGTAGAATAGAGCAAGACCAGTTTTGACAAAAGAACGCCAATCTCCATATCCAAGACGTCATGGATTTACTAGAATTTGTTCTTACAAAAGCATACTTTCCTTGCTGAGATACCATCTATGAGCAATGGTTTGGCACAGTCATGGTCAGCCCAGTGTCTCCGCTTCATAGAGCACTTGAAGAAAGAGGCTATAACCAAGGCCCCATAGTCCAGTCCAGTCTGTGGAAGTGGTATATTGATGACATATTGGAAATATTTTAAAATGGGATCACAGAAAGATTTGACTGAGCATATCAATACTGTAGATACCACCGACAGCATCAAATTCACATGGGAGGAAGAAATTAATGGGGCTTTGCCAGTCCTTGACACTCTCCTCATAAACAAAGATGACTACTATCAAAGTATTTTTGTTCTGTAGGGAAAATACACACATGGACCAGTACTTGAACTTTTGATTGCACCACTGCTTACACCAGAAGTAGGGTGTTTTAAGAACCTTGCTAAACAGATGTGAAATGATTGTCACAGTAGAACAAGACAAGAAACAAGAATATAAAATCACATCCATAGTGCCATGAAAACTTGTGGATACCCTGAATGGGCAATCCAGAAAGTTAATGAGGTTGATGACAGGAAAAAGGCTAAGAGACAAGACACCAATGAAAAAAAGAAAACAAAAGGACAAGTAGTCCTACCTTATATCAAAGGCCTGTCAGAAACCATTCGGAGGATTTACAGTGGTCATGGCATTTACAACAGCTATGAAACCTCACAAAACTCTCCAAAATGTCCATCCTAAGGATAGAAACACCTAAAGAGAATGTCACAGAATGTGTAAACATGATAGGATGCAAAAACTATGACCCATCGTATAGCGAAGAAACTGGCAGGAGATTTGGGGTTCGGCTTAATGAACATTGGAAAGACATGGAATCCCAGGAAGGCAAAAACTTTTACAAGATCAGAGTGAAAACATTTTCTGTCTCTGATCAATAAATCGGCACTTACAGATCATTCCACACAGCAAAATCATATCATTGACTGTGAAAATTCCAAAATAGTTGACAGGGAAAACAACCTTTTCAGGTGGCTAGTTAAGGAAGCCATATTGATATGCCACAGTGGGCCAGTATGAAACAGGGATAAGGGGGGGGGGGGGCCACAGACTCGCATATCTGTTACCAAGTGTCAATTAAAGTATAGCAGAATTTACTACAGTACAGTAAACATTTTGGGTATTTTTCTGTCTGTAATCTGTTTTCCATCTTGTCTCACTATTTTCAACCTTAGTTTACAAAGGATTATAGCACAGCTGAAAAGGTTGGGTAATCCCTTACCATCTCCTACGCTATGTACATCAGTGCTAGTACACTTCAAACTGGTGATTTATCTTATAAAGGTGATTGTATAGTCATCGAAACATCACACTCTAATCTTCTACTGATTGTGTTATCAGAATGTCTATTCTATGGTTTATATTCTGTTTCTGTGTTATTCCAGATCTATCGTCTGGTCCTCCAAGGCCAGGCCGACCATGTACGTCGGCTCCTGACTTTTCACTCTTCAAAACACAGCAAAGCTTTTACCAGTATGGATGATCTTCTCAAGAAAATGCCACAGCAAACAGTAAGTTGACTGTAAATAACTTTTTCAAATCAATTTTGTTAAATCAAAGCACGTATGTCAAGTGCATAATTACAGCAACTTGAATGGAGGGAAAATCTCATAGCTGTGAGAATTTGAATTTGTCAACAACAATTTGACCATTATGATTCTGGTTTTTAGCAGCTGTTTCGTGGTCATTCAATTGCTGAATTTGACATGAAATGGAGACATTGGCGAGACGAATGTGAGCGAAGAGTGGAGGAGGGAGAATTCTCATCATATGGAAATTTAGAGACAATTGGGAAGGTACTGTTGTGCTACAAATCTCATTTCTTTGATGCATTATGGTAGTAAACCTGTGTCTCTTCATACCATCCAGAGTGCAGTCACTTTTAAGATTGTTTTCTTTCTCATAATTTATTTTGGTCCTATTTTATAGCAGATCATGGTGGAACATATCTTGTACATGGTCAAATCTTCTTTTCTTTCTATGTACAAGTTTGCCAAGGCATCTAATTTGGTCTAAAATCATGTATTCAAATTCTTTCAGTATAATTACACCAAGAAAACAAATTCTAAAATATAAATGTTTATGGATTACCTGGTATATCTATTATAGATCCTTACTGGAAATGATCAAGTTTTTTCTGAGTTCCGGGACCTGTGTGAAACTTGGTACCATATGCTTGTGTCAAAACTTCTGTACCAAAATCCAACCATCAAAGGCTACGACCTACAGTACCACATACAGGTAAGGATTTTTGAAATAATAAGTCTGCCTCAAAAACATAAATATAATCATTGAAAATTAAATGTAGTCAGTGTTTTGTCACATTCTCTCTTTTTTTTTCACAGTGCCTTAACAAATACATTGAATGTACTGGGTAAGACTCTTTTTAAATTTCAGGTTTGTCTGGATGAGTATCGCAGTAACACCAGGATAGGAGAGCTAGATAATATTCTGCTATCTGCATTGGAGTATGACATCCACCAAGTCATTAAGGACAGCAGGTAAGTCAGGGGTCAAAGAGGTCAAAAGTTCAATGATGGAAAGGTCAATTAAGTTCAGAAAGAGCTGTCACTGGAAAAGAAAATTATTTTGGCAGAGATAAGTAAGAGTTTACATACAGGTTGTTTTATGATATTGTTGTTTGATATTCAAATGACTTCAAAGAATTTTTCGCCTCTCCCACAGATAGATTTATTATAATATACATTGTAGGTATTATAATCACAAGTACTTTGGAGTTATTTTATTTAAAAAAACATAAACAAGATTGCAACTTTAATCAGGAATGGTAAAGATATGGGATGCTGAAAGGGACTTGGGATGAAGGGAAGGAGGGTGGGGGCAGTTTATAGGTCAAGTATGGTATTACTGAAAGGTCAATAGTAGTAAAAGCTTGTTTTTTATGTGTTTTACAGCGCTGTGTTCAGTAACTGGTGGTTTGTAGCTCACCTGACAGATTTATTACAACACTGTGGTCAGTTAGACTCCCACAAATTACAGTAAGTAACTGATAACATAATCAAACTTGTTCCACTACAGTTCAACAGTGATGTGACAAATGCTTGCTACTGACAAAATATTCATTCTTTTTTTTCACTTTTTATCATTCATAAAAAAAATCATCCTATTCAAAGGCTGAATAGTGATATTTATGATAACCTTATCTTACCTTAGATCAAGTTCTCCAATGATAGTAGGGAACAATGTATATGATACCATGGATTGATCTAGGATATAGGAGAAAGCACCTTTTCAGTAACTAGGGGAAAATAGCCTGGTTGCTGAGGGCTACAAGAAAAACCCTCCTGGGCTGAGAACAATTTATAATTTTTCAGCACTTTGTGTTTGACTGTTCAAATAACTTTGGAATCATGTAAGATTATCTTTAAACCAGAAAATATACAGAATCTATCAGATTCTACTCCAAAACTGAAAGATTAAAATGTAATTTCTATTAAAATAGGGGAAATTCAGAAAGAAAAATGATAATGGATGTAAAATATGGGAATATATTGTAAGATTCCAGGGGAACATGCTGTAAAAGGGGGGATTTTATTAGCAAGGGGAAACTACTCAATATCAGTAGTAAAATGACCTAAGATTGATCCCCGGATAAGGATGCCTCAAGTGTAATTATACTAGTCAATATTTGGAGTTTTCGTGTGAATTTTACGAAAATTATCTAGGGATTTTGTTTAAGAGTATGTGTGCTTTTTATGCTAAGAGCATTGCTCTTCAGCATGTTGCTGTCGCCCCTGAGTATCAGTACTTCGTTTTCATTGGTTCATAAATCGAAAGTTTACTCCTACTCCATCTGCCGGACATTACTGTAATCATTGGATTATCGCCCCTACAAGTTGCTGATGCTAGTCATTAAATGAAACAACCTTATCGACATTTTCTTCAATACTTGTACATCAAGAAAACGTTTTGTGTTGTGTATAAATGATAATCAGACATCGAAATTTGTAAATACAATGACAAAGACTCACGTTTATGGTGGTAAATTTTGCGAGGCGATGCCAATATGGCGGCTTAACTTTCTTTTCCGCGCGATGCATTGTGGGTGTCATATACATTTTGTACTACTTTCTTTTTTTTTCTTTTTCGAAAATTTACTTCCCGTTTAATACTATTGAAAACTATTAAAATACTGAAAGATGTAGTTGGAAATAAAAATGAAACTAAAATAAGAATGATTTAGAGTAGCATAAAATTTTGACGGAAACAGCCGGGGTGCTCTGTGCTGCTGGACCCTGAAAGAAGACGGTGTCTGAAAGAAGACGGCGGGTAATTTATGTAGGTAAGTATCACTCTATATATATATATGTAAGCCTAATTTAAAGTCAATACTTATACTGAACTAGCAATTGCATTTTTTTGCAACAATTCATTTGAAATGAGCCATCACATGTATTGAATTTAGACTCGACGGCGACGCGCAAGCTGGGCACTGCCGCCATGGCACTTTTTTTTTCAAAATATTTTCAAGACTTTTCCTTTGAAGCAGTATGCATTTGAAAAATGTTATGTAAGCATCTAGCACATTTTTGTTGCTTCCGTAAAGTATTTCAGTATTTTGAAATGGATTTATTTTTGAATGATCGTTTCATAATGGTCTCATCGCAGTCACTTCTGTCAGTTGCCCAACAGATTTGAAATTAAACAGAAAAAACCTTATCCGTAATATTGTACTGTACTACTTACGCTAATATATCGATTTTACTTTAAAATATCGGTCACTGTCTGTGCTATTGTAGATCTAGCTCTTTCAAATTTCTGATCGGAGAGAATTTATAAGTACCCCAAGTCCAGGGTATGAAATCGTACGGGAACTCTACAGCTATGCCAATTGTAAGGTTTACATGTGAAGTTAATATATATAGTTTTAGCTTAAATTTAGTTTTTGTCTTTCTGACATGATGTCTCGTTGATTCTGTTGAAGAGTGATGCGTGTGAACGATTACAATATGAAGATTGGGAATAATGAAGATGTCAATTAACATCTGAATCCCGGAAAGTGTTTTAATGAAGATTAGGATAAACCTAGCAAAGTGTTAGGTCCCAGTGTGAATGTGTAAAGTGTAAGGTCCCAGTGTGAATGTGTAAAGTGTAATTGGTACAATTCTTATTATGCCTGAACTTTTAATATATGTACTGTATTTGTTCATCTCAGAAATTTCAGTATTATGTCAACTGCGTCCACTTTCAGTTCAACACTTTTGATTCATCAATTTTACCCAGCCCTAGGCGCAATATTTGTCATTAATTGTCGACTGTTTTTTTAGCGTTTTAGAGTTTTGTTTCCATGGTGAATGGAATGAAATGGGATAAATAGTTTAACCAATACCCCTCGAGAGCTAATTAAGACATTGCAGTATTATCACTTTGGGCCTTATTAAAAGTCAAATTGAAACTTTAATAAACTCAAGTGACTGTAAGTACAACAATAAGATGTCAATAATCAATGAAATTGATTAATTGAGAGGACATTTTCTTAGTACAGTTAACCAGGCTTTGTAGTGGCTTGTTCAGAACTGTAGTTCTGGTTATGTAACCATTAATTATGTTCTTTCAGCTACAATGACATACATTTTTGAAATACCTCTACTGTAGCTAAATGTGGCATTTGTAATAGACAGCCAAAGTTAATTTTGTGATAGACGTAGCCAAAGTTAATTTTAGGATCAGTTAGGACAGCTACTGTTTGTAACAGGCATGGGTTCAATTACATGATGATGTAATTAATTAAATTACAATTACATTATGAAAATGGCATTGCCATTACAGGTATTTTCAAAATAATTAAATAACCATTACATGACGGTCCAATGTAATTAATTAAATTACACATTACTTTTCAAGTCAAAATGATTTTTGAAATACAAACGTCAAAATAAATTATCATACTGCACAGATTTATCACACAAATTTAACTTTATGATTCAATCTCTGTATGACCATGGTCAAGATATTATTATTTTGCTAGCTGTCCATCGCTTAATAATTTGACAGTCCTGAACGTCAAAATAATTAATTACAATATATTTAATATAGACTCCTATTGGGAAGTTCAAGACTATAAGCTTATACAGAAGTGTATATTTCTTGCACATAATCATAGCAATAATGAAATATAGTTATTTATTTCCCTTACTCTCTTTCAGCAGGTGGATGTCCTTCAAGAAATGAAATCGGGAATGGTAGAAGGTATCTCTGTTGATTCTTCTAACTTGGAATTGGCCATTGTGACCAACAATGGATTTGAGGATCTTATGGTGGAGAAAAACGTCCTTCTTTCCGGCCTCCAATTAGATGTTGAAGATGATTAATCACTTGAGGAGATGCTAACAACCATGTTGCCTTTTAAGGTCACAGTACTCTCTAAAGGCGGAAATATATTTACCATCACAAAAGAAGAATCAACAAATGGCAGAAACTAAAAAAATGTGGAAAAGATCATTGTATGCTGCATTTGTAGTAAATTTGTATACAATCTTCAATTTACTTGAGTAGAAAGATTCACTTATTATACCAAGTTTGTGTAGAAAGGATCACTGTATACTGAGTTTGTTGTTTACAAATGTGTAGAAAAGATCGCTGTATACCGAGTTTATAGTTTACAATTGTCTAGAAAAAGCACTGTATACTGAACATAATATGACTTCTGTTTAAAACCTTCATTTAAACTTAGGCATGTATTTTTTTTTTTTATTTATCTTAAAAGTCTACCTACAACAATTTTGTTTATGCAATCTTGTACTAGGATATTGACTTGACAAGATTACAATGCTGATCAAAGCATGGAAAGAATACTGTATCTAAAAACTTAATAAAAACAAGATATAAGTATCT